>NW_028277081.1:1577860-1905720 GCF_059951505.1 Python bivittatus
TTAAAGTTGCCAAAGTTGAGAAACAATGAATAAAACCGACAAAGCTGGGAACTGAGTTTTTAAAACGGGAGGGGGCCAGCCCCATTTGGCTTTGGCCTCCCGTCGTGGGAAGATGGCATCTTCTCCGTCTGGCCCCTGCCAGATCCCTGATCTGCTGAACCCTTCACGTGTCATTTTAGATCATGATTGAAATCAAGTTAAGCTCCAAGTATCGACAACGGTAATCAGCCCAGAAGACTGATAAATCAAGATAACCAATCTACTCTTCTTTAACAAATCCTGCAAAACGTAAATGGGAAGAGAAACCCACGGTTCCAATGCAAGCGATTTCATGCCATTGGGGTGCGGGCGGGCGCTTTTAATTCCCAAGCCGCCGTTCCAGGAAATGAATCCCGCAGCTCTGCTTCTGCTGGCCCGTCCCACCCTCCGCCGACACCCAGGATGGAAACACCAGTGTGCCTTTTATGCAGAGCCGAAGGGCATCCATTTGCAACGTATCTGAATGTTTGCTCTGTCTTGCAGACCGTGCCAAGTTGCTTGCCAGGGGAACGGCCCCAACCTCCTGGCAGTGCTTGGGAGGAATTTGATTTTAGTCCACCTGCTGATGAATCTTTGCAAAGAAAAACGATGCCTGGCTTCACGGGTGAACCTAGCTTAGTGCTTTGACCGTTAGGTTGGAAAGGGGATTGGAGTGCCCTGTCAACCTTCCCAAATACACCAGACAGGAAACACGACCAGATGAGCTCATTCTTCTTTATCGTAAGGCTACATTAACAGAATCTTGCAAGTCTGAAAGTACAGATCTCCCACCCTCTCCTTTACAGCCTGAGAAGTTAGGGAGAGCCCCTTCTGAGTCTCTTTTTCCGCCCATTATGTAGCTGTGGGCTACCCTGTCCCTTATCTGACCATTCCCTAGTTGTCAGCCTAAGTCGCTTGCACAGAATTTGTTTGTTTTGGATTTAAACTAAGTTTTTCACCTTGTCACTTTGGTAAAAGATCTGGCCCTATCGCTGTCAATTCTCTACAATTCTCCTCTGCACGAGCCAAGGATTCTCCAAAACACAGATTTTTGGCAATCAACAGAGTTGAACTTTTTTTCCCCAGTACACCTGGAGGAGATGCATTTGCTCCTTCCTCTCTTGAGGTCCCTAAGCAGCGTTGCAGTGTCGTTACCTAATGGCAGGACACGGTTGTCTCATTTATTCTCTGGCGGAAAAGAGCCCATTCTGGTTTGTTCTGTGCTCCCTGATTGGCCGGATGGCTGATGGGGTTCCTGATTGGTAGGGCTCGACCATCGGGAAGGTAAGACAGCTATGGCTGTGCAAAATAATTTTGCTTTCTGGGGCTGGGGAATGTGCTCACCCTCCCAAACGGCAGTCATCATGACAACAGAGAGGTTGTGTGATGGGGAGACACACTCATCTAGGACTGGAGCCACGAGGAAAGTTGCTAGCCCTTGTATATCACTGGGGTGACCTAGGCCGTTTTCCATTCTTCCAGTACAAGTGCAAATATTCGTCCGCCATCCCCCCTCTCCCCCAGCCATTTCACACTCATTGCATTGCACCCAGGATGAAAGATTGTGCACCTTAAGCATCTGGAGGGCAGGATGAGTTCACATGCCAGGAACGGCAGCCCACCCCACGCCCAGTGGAAGAGCTTTCTTGCACACCGGAGGAAGGTGAAAATCTTAATTTGAAAGTCTTCTCCCTTCTCCCATCACCCCTTTGTTTCTCGATGAGTTTTGACCACCTGCAAGCTCTGGATTGGGAGAGATGTGTTTTCCTGGAAGAAAGCAACGTTGGATTCATGGACCACCTTCTTCAAAACTCCATCTAAACAGCTTCATGTTTAGCCCCTCTGCATTCCACTTTCTTTGCTTGTATTTCTCCCTTTCAGAGAGGGAAAATTGCAAAGTGCCAAGGGCCAGAGCGAGCCGTGTCATATTTAAATGCAGGCAACGTACAGAATTGATCATGCATTTTTGGGGTCAGGAGAAATCAGCAAAGAGCCGGTAATTCTGTACATAGAAACAGTTTGGTTCAGATCTGATTTTTTTTTTTTTAATTTCTGCCTCATCTGTCTCCCGTGACAAAACCGGCGGTTGAGTATTCAGTCTTACTGCTTTTCTCCCCTATGGAAATGGGCCAGATTGTGGGTCAACCAAGCTGGATTCTGGCTTTATCCTGATTTATTTGTGTGTTATAACTGAAGCACTGTGGGAATATAGTTTCTAAATTTTTAAAAGCCCTATAACAATGAATAGCATGAAATTAATGAAGAAGGAACAAGGGCATGTTATGAACCACATAAATACTCACTACTGTATACAAGTGGGATACAGAGGAAATCACATCTCAAGGAATTTCCACTCGCAATCTTTCGTACCACCCCTACATCCGTGCCATCTCATGCCATCATCTATGTTGGCAGTGAATCTATTTCCATATAAGCTAAGGGGTATTGAAAATCTCTTGAAATCAGTTTCCTTCTGCAGAGTTGGGTGAAGGCCAATTTTGTAGGTCTTTTAAATGCAATGGAGGAATCATGCCTTGGTGGCTTTGCAGCACCCCTCATTGCCACTGTTCTGATCTTTTGGGAAATTACCAGAGAAATGAACACAACGTGAAACAAAAAAGTGGAAGGCGGGTGAGAAATTCTTAAATGGTATTCCTTGCACACTCCATGATAGTGTTCTTGGTGTTTCACGATCTGCAGCAATGGAGATGGTCATTGGTTGGCTTCCAGCTGCATTTAGGGAGAACAAAACAGAATATGTATAAGATGGCTTGAAAGCATCACATCGGAGAAGGACTTGGAAGTGGTGATTGAGAACAAGCTGAAAATGAGTCAGCAGTGTGTGAGACAGCTGCTAGAAGGGCTAACACACTTCTAAGCTGCATCAGATGAAACGCTATATCAAAGATACATGAAGTCACTATATCTCTCTACTTGCACCGATGAGACCACACTGGATTCCTATTACAATTCTGGGTACCACATTTCAGAATAAACTTGATAGGTTGGAACAGATTTAGAAGAGGATGACCAAGATGACATAGGAGAGGACAAGCTGAAGGAACCAGGGATCTTCAAACTGGAGAAAAGAAGGCTGAAGGGAGACAGGATGGCTATAGTGAAGATGGTCAAGAATTCTCTCCCGTGCCCACAGAAACTAGGACCAGAAGTAACAGGCATAAGTTGTAGTTACCTAGATTTTGTATATATATAAGGCAAAACTGCCAGATGATAAGATTTGTCCAACAGTGGGACAGTCAACATACAGAGGTGGGGGGTTGTCCATCTCTGGAGGTTCTGAAGAAGGCTGGACAGCCATCACTCATGAAGGGTTGAATTGGGTTTCCTGCACATTGCAGAGGGTTAGACTAGATGTTCCTTGTGGTCCCTTCCAACTCACAGTTCTATGGCTCTTAAGTCACAGTGTCCAAACTACTTGTTTCCCCCAAAAGTGGACCAGACAAAGGAGTATTTTCTTAGTGCCCTATGGTGCACGGTTCTTATAATACTGGGCTGCTTTGAATAATGATCTGGAGCGCTGAAGATTTCTTTAAAACATAATTAAAATATGAATTATGCATGCGGCTTGATTTCTAGGACAAAAAAAAAATTTATTTTTTTTTTAAGATGTCTACTAAAACCCTCAGTAATTCTCAAGTGATCCAAGGACAAACCTGGGGTCAAGAAGAGGCGACTGATGGAATGAAACTCCCCCAAAGTTTATGCTTCTCCAACATGGTTAAAAAGGGTGGTATGGTCTAGCCCAGTGTTTCTCAACCTCGGCAATTTTAAGATGCGTGGACTTCAACTCCCAGAATCCCCAGCCAGCTAATGCTGGCTGGGGAATTCTGGAAGTTGAACTCCACGCATCTTAAAGTTGCCGAGGTTGAGAAACACTGGGCTAGCCATTCCCTGGCTGAAATTTCGAGAGTGCGTTCCTCCAGTATGTCCTAAGCTTGGGAGTGTTGGACATCAAAAATGCAGAGCATCTCCACTTAATTTTGAGAGATGAGGAGGAGGGATGAAGCTCGACGTGCAACGTTAGCAAATCCTTTGAACTAATAGACAAGGGAGTCCTGAAGAAGATCAAATTGTTTCTTCTTCTTCTTCTTCTTCTTCTTCTTCTTCTTCTTCTTCTTCTTCTTCTTCTTCTTCTTCTTCTTCCTCTTCTTCCTCTTCTTCCTCTTCCTCTTCCTCTTCCTCTTCCTCTTCCTCTTCCTCTTCCTCTTCCTCTTCCTCTTCTTCTTCCTCTTCTTCTTCCTCTTCTTCTTCCTCTTCTTCCTCTTCTTCCTCTTCTTCTTCCTCTTCCTCTTCCTCTTCCTCTTCCTCCTCCTCCTCCTCCTCCTCCTCCCCCTTCCCCTTCCCCTTCCCCTTCCCCTTCCCCTCCCGCCCTTTTTCATTCCAAGAAAAGCGGGGAGGTGTGTTTCTTCTGTCATCATGTCAGAACGAAGCAGCGTTTGCACGAGAAACCCCTAATTAAACAAAAGACGCTGATCGCATTGCCTTGGCTTCTTGCCAGCTGTCTAATGACATGTCGCCAAACGGGATCTTTATTAGTTAAGATGAATATTTAGACTTGGTGCCAAATTGAATGATGACAGGCTTACTTAGAGAAAGCAGAGTGGTTGGAAGCAAATGCGTTTCCTCTCGGCTAATGAGATTTGTAACTTTGACCAGACTCCTAAGTGCGCCTTAAAACAGACTGAAGGAAGAGTCATTATGTTGACGGACATCAACAGAGGCAGCAAAAGACCTTCAGCTCGTCCAGAAGGGAGACCAAGTCGAGCGGTTGGAGAAATTTAGACTTTCGAGAGGATGGCTTTTGTGCCAAACGGGCATTGGGAGACCGAGCCTGTTAGAAGCCACGGTGACGTCATGATGTCATGCTGCCAACGCTCCAAACTGGCAGTCCCGGAGTTGCGTCCTCTATTAGATGATGTCATTATGCAAGTGACATCACTGTGGCTTATACCAGACGCCAGTGGACGATTGCTGAAGATGATAAACCTACAGCAACTGTCCAAGAGATACCGTGCTCCTCTTCTCAAAGCTTGAAGCGGTTCCTGGTCTTCCACGTGTCTAGATCGATTGAGTGGTTTTTATTTATTTATTTGGTTGCTTTTTCAAAGATTCATTGACTTGGCTCCTGGGTTGGGTGGCTTGATAACCCAGTGCAAATGCAGGGTGGGAATGTTTGCCCACTTCAACCAAGGTTGACTCAAAATGGCTGATCCTCATCATCTTCATCTTCATTATCACCATCGTCCTTCTTTCTGGTGGACCATCAGCAAGGCAGACCTCATGGATGGATCATGGGCTACACCCGGGAAACCAGTTTGGAATTTTTCCTGTAAGAAACAGAAATCCTCTGAACACTGGTTTTCACCACTTACTAACCCAACTCAATAAGTCACTTAACCCATTTACTGAGTTCATTGGAGTTGGGTGGCTAACAAATTCAAATAATATGAATAAATATTAATTATTCATAATTGTAATAATTATAATAATATATATATATGTTACATCATATTATGCGTATGCAAGCTGGTGGAGATCAGGAGCCGCGCTCAAAAGCTGGGCGGTGGACAAAGGTCATGCAGCCCCCCCTTAATTTGGCCAAGTGTCTTTTCATGGACAAGTTATTTATTAAATTTGTATGCCGCCCATCTCCCCCGGAGATCGGGGGGGACAAGTTGGCGATTTGGTGCCTGTGGGATCACAGTGGACCTCAAGATCTTGAGCTGGAAAGTGTTAGACAAAGACAAGAACCTTTTGCTGGCTGAAGGCTGCATTTCATTCATCCTTAAAAATGTCTGAGGCTTGAAAAGGTCCAGGCAGTGGGGTCTCCAATGTGTGGTCGTGGTGGGGGAAATGCACATTTTTAAGCCCTTTTTGGAAAAATTGCACCTCCCTCATTAGCAATTTGCTGTGGAACATGGACAGAAGAGGGCTGGAATGTTCCTTTCTGGGGTTACAGAGAAAGAAAAATAAGATTTTTTTTTGCCCCTTGCAAGAATATTTGGAATATTCCATGTTGTTTTCTGGCTGCATTTTTTTTTTTGCACCTTTCACAGAAAAAGAGCAAGTGTTTTAAAACGTGATTTGCAAGTGTCTAGAAGAGCCCACGAATGCTCTGAACCCAGAAGGAGAAAAAGGGGGTTAGAAATCCAAAGCCCCTTCCTTGGAGGAACTGTAACATCACTTATTAATATAACTGGATGCTGTGCAATGCCTGTTCTCCCATTCTGGAGTTGCTAAACATGATGGATGGCAAGCCAGATGCAGATTTATATTTTTTTTTAAATTCAGTTTTGGGGCTGCCTGACTCGAGCTGGGCGGCTCCGCAAGATAAAAACCCACACAATGCAATCCATGAAATGGGACAAATTGTAAAAAGAGATTGGCTGGAGAGAGCAACAGGCCAATCAAGCCGGGGGTCAGTTTGGATAGCCTTCAGCGTCCCCCTTCAGCTCTTCATCCAGGGGTTCAACAGCACGGCTGATGGGGGAGAAAATCAATACTGCATAGAAAGAATTTGCTTCCTTTTTTCTTCTAATGGTTTTTGACTTCCAAGGCTGCTGGGCAGAACAGGCCAGGGCTGCAAAATCTGCATTTTGCACAACCACATTTCTCAGAAGGCAGATGAAGGATGTCAAGCGGGGGGTCGGCCCCGGGCACAGAAATAACGGGTGATTGCGAAGGGTAAGGGGGAAATCCCTGCCCTGGGACCCCCCAAACAGCCACGGAGCCACTGAAAATGCAAATAGGTTTGCCGCCAGAATGACGGCCCTGCGTCTTCTCTGCCTCCTTTGCGAGGGTTTCGCGGTCCCCAGAGAAGCGTGTAATGGTCAGCCACGCGAGAGCATCGCTCTGCACTGTCTAGGGGCAAACCTGCCTTGACGTCCTGGTCGCCTTTAAGGAAGAGGCTCTTGAGATGAATTTCTAATGATTGACCCCCCAAAAAAACACTTTTCTGTAGCAAACAGCAAGGAAACCCAGCCTGGAGTTTCACGAATGAGACCACCAGGCGCTTTGGAGCGAAGTGGGGGGACGTCGGCACAAAGGGGTTGGGAAATGCAAAAACCCTTTGCTAAAAGATGGGAGAAGGACGATCTCGGCTGAGAAGAATCAACGGGCAATATGGATGCGTCCCCGTGCCGAAGGAGCTCGCGCACACTGCTCGTGGGCCTTGGCACAAGTGGAGCTGTTTGGGGGTGCGAGGGACCCCGTGCACATCCGCCCACGAGAAGTAGATGATCTGTCCGGCTTAGGGCCGGCCTTTCGGTGCATTTGCGGGATGAAATATCCGGGTGTGTCGTCTACCTGAACCTTGTCAGCCCTACGAACGCCACTGACGTGGACAGGTTTCTGGAAAAAAAAACTTGAGTTTTTGATGCTGTCAGGGGCAAAAAAGGCCTTTGTGAGCACAGGTTGTCTCAACGCCATTGATTTTATGTTGGCCTCGCTTTCTGGCAGGCCTGGCTGCCGTTAGAGCGATCTGTCTAGCTTTCTCCAGCAGCGAGAACGCATTTTGTCTGCAAGATGGACTGTTTGCCAAGAACGGCGAAACGAGCGTCTTTTGGATCTGGGATTCAATCTTTGAAATGGCACCTCGGTCTTTATGTTGGGATGTTTAACCCCAGTCCTCCTCCATTAGGGATCGGAGGACATCTGAAAGCCGTATTAACCTATAAAACAATGTGTGCCTGTATATCAAGCAGTCGCACGACGGAGATGTCAATGTTAAGCAATCCGCTGAAGGCTTGCAGAGGAGTTTAGGGTTTCTTCCTCCTATTTTCCTCCCCCCACAACCCTGCGAGGTAGGCTGGGCTGAAGGAGAGGCATGCAGCAGAGGAGTCCTCAGGGTGTGGTCAAAAAAGTCAAAATGGTGGCTACGAGGGTGAGATTGAGGCTCTGTCTGGGTTTTTTTGTGCGTGGCCACTGCCATGTTGACTTTTTTGACTGCCCCTTGACACCTTCCCCATGACACCACCCTGGCTGCCTGAAATGACCAAGAGGAAGAGGAGAAGCCTTTATGTTAAGCTTTGCACCTAGTAGTTTCATCTACTACTTCTACTTGCTCTGACAGCCTGGAAAAAAAAAAAGAAAGCTTAAGGCTCGATCTGTCTTCCTAAGTGTGAAAATCTTCATCATCATCATGATCATCATTGTCATCCTGATAACTAGAGTTTCTTGCACAGATGGTAAACGCTTTGAAAGATTAAACATTAACAGAGCTGTTTAAAAATAAATAAATCAGGAATGCTGCCAAACCTGTTGAGTACATAGAGAGAGGAAGGATCCTCGGCCTAGAACGTCCCTTGAGTGAGCGAGTGGCTTCTGTTTTTCTACCTCATTCTCACGGGGGAATTCCTTTTGGAGATCTTTCCCTTTTCCAGCCCTTCTTGGCATCCTACATTTCCTGCTCACGGAGGAGGAGGCATTCATATCCATCTTCCCAGCCTCTAGAAGGGCACCTGAGTTGGTAACAGAAAGCTGGGCATCTCCCTTTGTCCAAAATGTCTAGAATAACCCTGTAAGGTAGGCCAGGACTGTGGCAGAGAGAGAGTGGACAGAGACTGGCCCGGTGATGTCTTGCGTCAGTTGCATCTCCAAAACCCTGGATGATTTGCTCTTAACTGGTGGCATTATAGTGTTTCTCAACCTTGGCGACTTTAAGATGGGTGGACTTCAACTCCCAGAATCCCCCAGCCAGCTAAAGTGAGCCAAGATGATCTCTTGGAGAGAAGAGGAAGATTATTTGGCCGCACGGAAGCACATTTCTCCTTGTTCCCCCTGGTTTTCTCATCCCTCCACCTCCTCCCTTGACAAGCTGGTTGTTCCTGTGCTTGCTTAGGTTCATTTTAGCTCAATTGTAATCTCGCTTGATTACCAAAGTGAGGTGCAATTAAAAGTGGTTAATGCTATCAATTAAAAAAAAAAATCAAGCAGAGAGAGGAAATGAAATCCAGGGCTGGAACTAAAATCACCAGTGAAGGAAACAAGACGCTTGACATAAAAAGCTTAGAGAGAGCAGTCTTTCCAGTGGTTGAGCTGAGCCGCCCAACCGTCCGCAGAGCAAACTTCGACATCTCTTTGCCAGCTGTAGCATCGTGGTTGGAAGAGCAGGGGTCATCCGATGTGCAAAAGTTTGCCAAAGTGACTCAAAAGCAGCTAATTCTATGTTCTGGATTGAGTAGGGAAACGTTGAAAGTGGCTTGGAATCGCCCCTTCCGATCAAAGCTTCATGTGGCCCTGTTGTTAAGCTTTCAGTCATAAGCTGCTAATTCTTTTTAAAAGGAAGGGTTAAAATGCAGTGCTGACAAAACCTCAATGTTCCTTGGAGGAGGGTTGAGGGAGCTGGAAAGAAGCTGACCTCTGAGCAGCACCATTTTGGTGGTTCTGACCAGCAAACAAAGATTTGGACATAATATATCTTTGCATGTTCTTGGACATACCCCCTTTCTCCACTCCTTACTGATGCAAGCGGAATATCTCTATACTGGAAATGTTTATTCCACTACCATGGAAAGGATGATGTTCTAGAAGGAAAAGACTCTTGCTTCCTTGCAAGTTCTCCACTCCTGAGATTTCTGATGTTCCATCTTTGTCATCTTCCAGGTCTTGAGTAACGGGCTCATAACTCCCAAATGGTGACTTTGCTGCCATTTTGATGCTTCTCCATCCTTTCACATGTGACCCACCCACTTTTCAGATGGTCTCAGGATCCAAGGCTGGTCAATGTTGCACAGTCTGCCTGCAGCTGATGTCAACAGTGGATGGGGAAAGACGTTGTGGACGGTATGCCCAAGATGTCAAACTGGGCAGGGTGGTGACATTATTAGGGAGGTAGCCATGGCATCAAAGGAACTAGAATGAATGGAAAAATACTAAATACTAAATCTGCAAGGGCTTTTCCCCAACAACAAAACCTATCAGGAGGTTCTGAGGACCACAATGGATCATCTCAGAGGGCCATCTCTACTCATCCTCCCCAACTAACCCCTTTGCTTCAAGAACTGTATCTGACATCCATTTCCAGTTTGGCTTCCATCTTTCCCACCTCCCCCCCCATCACAATTGTAGACTGCTTGAGGCAGAGACCTGCCTGTTGAGAGATTTAAACAGCAGGAGAATTTTGGCAACACAGAAACGAAAATGAATGAATGAATGGACATTTCAAAGTCAGAAACGCTTCTGTGGGGGATCCTGATAGATGGGTGATCTTGCCGAAAAACCAGAATCTTAGCATTTTTATGCTAATGTGGTTACACACCACTGCTTTTTAGTTAAGAATTGCTGTCATCTTTCCACCCCCTGCCCCATCTTTCTGCAAGAAAAAGGTCTGGAGGCAAATTTCTCATTTCTTTCTTTTTTAAAATCAAAGCTTAATGTTTCAGGAAAGGGGTATGGGTTCCCTCTAAGACAAAATACATGGCAGTCCTCCTTGTTTTGATGAAGCACCCTAGACTTCAGGAGCCCAACGTGCGTCGAAATGAAATCACCTGCCACAAAACGCTGGAGTTGGGCAGCCCTAGAGGAGAGCCGGTCGAGAGGAGACTCCCAACTGGAGATGGGTTTGGAAGTCCATCAAAGGAAGCCCTACTCGGTTCATCTGACTCTTTCCCAGCCTTGTCCCCAAGCTTTAAAAGGGAGAATTGGGGAAAGGAATATTTTGAGCCCTTCCCTCTTGAAATCTCTCTTTGACTGTGAATTTGGGGTTGGGAGAAAAGACTTGAAGCATGGATGGTTTCAAGCATACGTTGGTGGGATTCTCAGCTCCACGTTGCTGATGGGAGCTGACACTCTGTTGAAGGAAAGAGCCGTTGCAATGGCGGAAAGGGAATATGGGTGCGGAGAATGCTTAGCTACAATGTAGACAAGTTAATTATGGGGAGGATTGATCAGCAATTACCTGAAGTAGCCACTGATCCTAGAATAATTGAATATAAGGGCTGGAAGGAAGCTTAAAGTCCCTGTGGTCCTATCACTTCCACACCCCTGCCAGACAGCTGTCCAGTTTCAGTTTGAGCATCCCCAATGAAGGAGTAGTCCCTTCCTAAGGAAGTTCTTCTGTTGCAGAACAGCCCTTCCCATTAGAAATGCTTCCTGATGTCTAATCAAAACCTACCCCTTTGCCATTTAAACTCCTGGTTCCTTGTCTTGTCTTCTAGAACAACTCTGAACAATTCTGCTCCAACGATTCCAAGAGATCTGCCCAGTACCTGAAGATGGCAATCGTGTCTCCTCATGGTCTTCTCAAGGCGAAACATCTCCAACACAATTTCCTCTTGAGTGTTTCCCCCCTTCTAGCTGGCTTAGCATCTTGGTGGCTCTCCTCTGGACCTTCTTCTAGTTTGTCCAGATCTTTCCCCCAGTGTGGGGCTCAGAACTAGACATGGTATCTTCAGGGATGTCTAACCAAGGCAGAATGGAGAGGAATGATGGTTCCTTCTTGATTTCTCACTGAATTTGACCAAAGAGAACATGCTTCTAAAATGTTGGAAGAAAAAGCAATGTCCTTGAGCTGATATATCTGTGGAGATCCCATCTTTTAATGGCCATCTTTTTTCCATCACTGTTTAGCTTCTCCTGTCCATTAATTCCCTAGGACCGTGTTTCTCAACCTCAGCAACTTGAAAATGGGTGGACTTCAACTCCCAGAATTCATGTTGGCTGGGGAATTCTGGGAGTTGAGGTTCACACACCTTAAAGTTGCTGACGTTGAGAAACATTGTCCTAGGGAATTTCAACAGGAAGGAGAACGTCCTGGGGGAAATGAAGGATGGGGAAAGAGTTAAGCCCCGAACAAATTCTCCAGCCCCTTGAAAAGACCTCTGTTGTGGGGGAAGAACCTTTTGAGCACATTACAAGATCCATTTCAACCATATTCTGCCCTGTTGTTGACTGTTGTCCACCAATTTAGGATCAAAGGCAAGGGAAGTGTGTATCTCTCTGGAACAGGAGGAATTAAAGACGCTAAAGGATTTCTGGGTGGTTTCCAACGGGAAGAAATTGGGCCCTTCTATTCCAACCTGGATTTTTCAGCAGCACAAATGTGAACCTGAACCCAAGTCCAACTGGAGTTGGGCCTTACTGGGATTAAAGATCTCCCCTCACCTTCTGCAAGAAGAAAACTAAGCCCCAATGCTGCCAGTTGCGAAGCTTATGGCCCAGGGAATTTGCCTTTCAAATCCTATCTCTGGGAAATGTGCAGGCATTTTTAAAGCTGCTTGGTCCCTTTACATTCATGGTTAGGGGATTTAGGGGAAGGCGGGCGACAAAAGCATGCACGTTCCAGGAAGTCCGACTCCGATTCAGGGTTTGGAAAAAAAAATACAGTATATCCTTGCATAGTTTGATGTTGTGTTCGCTGGACATGTTCAATAATCTAGAGGCGCTCTGTCTGACTGCAAAAGAATGCAAGCTTTTATTTGCATTCCTAAACCCCGTAAGGGGGTGGACTTGATGACCTCAAGAGAACTTTCCATCTCCTTTCCAATCCTGCTCTTCTCTGAAAAGCTGGTATGTTAGAAGACAATCAGCAATAAATGGTTACAAAAGGGTGTGTGTGCACGCGTATGTGAATATATAGATATAAAAGTGACTCTCCCAACCAGAACGCTGCCCGGCTAATGTGGACGAAAATCAATAAAGTTTTTCTTCCCCCCAATTCGCGCATCCCTAGGGGGCTGCAACTGAGAGCAAAAAGTAATTCCACCCAAATGTAATGGCAAATGAAGGTGAGGGATTAAAAGGAGTTTCACCATGATTCTTGCTGAGAACAAATTTTGAATATGTTGCTCTAAGCGAATCAGTGGGAGGTTGAATGCTAATGGGAATTAAATCTGATTAGTGTTTGTTCTCCGGACCAAGGGAAAAAAAACAACATGGGGAGGACACGCTAGCATAGCATCGAATTTATAAAGTGGACAAGGGGCCCTTTTTATATTAAAAAAAAAATCAAAAACTCAGCTCTGTGATAGCAGCCCTAATCCTTTTGGGAAGTTGACGCTTCTTTCCCAGCGCTTCCTGGAATGACCACACGACCTCAAAATGTTGTAGATGTATTATTATGATGATTTTTAAAATGGGAAGAAAATGATAGAAGCAATCTCTTGCAAGGTCCCATTTAATGGGTTTTTCTTTTCTTTTTTTTAATAGCCATTTTCTTCAAGGTTATAATTACAACGATAATGACGAATGGAAACTGAAAAAAATAGAAGAATAAAAAGAGTAGGTGCAGAAAAGAAAAGGGAGAAAGAGAAAAGAAAGGAAAAATAAGAATATAGTAAAAAAAAGAAAAAATATATAAAGAAATATTCCTAACTTCATCACAAGTATAAACAAATTTAGTAACTTAGTACCTTCTCTTAAAATACAACAAACGATCTCTTCTTCCCATATATCATCTCTTATCTGTACACAGATCCTTAAAATCTCATCATTCTGACTTGGTCAGTAAATGTCCATTAAGCGTTACCAGAAATAACGTATCTATTTTAACCTTGGGGGGACGCGGTGGCGCAGCGGCTTAATGACGCTGAAAGTTGCCGGCCAGAAATGGTCGACGCTTCGGCGGTTCGAGTCCAGCCTTCGCGTTAAACAGGGTGAGCTCCTGTTTCCTCCCCAGTTCCTGTCAACCCAACAGTTCGAAAACTTACGTGAGTAGATAAATGGGGACTCTCACGCCGGTGGGAGGAAAAATGCTGGCAGCGGCTTGCAAAAAAGGAGTTGGAAGCAGTTGCCGGTAAGCGCGAAAAACCGCGCGCGCCCGAAAAGGGTGCGAAGCAACGGAAACCCCACCTCCTGCGCTTGCCAGCTGGGCTCTGCCCTAGGAAGGAGGCTCTGGCAAACCACTTCCGAAAACAGTTGCCTTGAAAACTGCAAGGACTCGTCCAAGCAGTCACTGCAGGGTCAGCAATGACTGAGCGCAGACAAAAAAAAAAAAATTTAACCTTGATCAAATAAACCAACTTTATATTCCTTTCTTTTACTTCTAACAATCTTGATCTTTAGTCCCTTCAAATAATGTGGTAAAACTTGATTTCTTTTCATTTTTTTCTTTATCCCTTTTCACAAAATTCATCAAAATTTTAACAAGTCCATGGTTTGAGCAAGATGGCTATTTCGCCAAGGATTGAAGGAACCTCGCCCGATCTTGTAAAATGTGTTGATCCAAAGATTCCTAATAGCTGAAAGACAGTTAACAAGCAATTTCCAAAAGTGATTAGAAAAGGAAGTATGCAAGCTTAGTGTCCTTTCCAAGGTGCTGGCCATGGTTTGAGCAAGATGGCTATTTGCTCATCTTCCAGAGCTCTAAATCTGCTAGAGACTGCTACCTTGCAGAGTCTTCACATGGAGCAACTGTCTGGAGCACTTGTGGGTGATCTCAAGTTCTCTCCTTGTCTGGAGAGGAATTACAAAGAGCTGGTTTACTTGCTGGCTCTTTATTCTGCTGCAGTTGTCAGCTCTGCTTTTTGCAGAGCTGTCTTCTGTCCACTATTTCTTCCCCAGAAGTCCAATTTAATGGATTTTTCTATGCATTTTTAATTTTAAAAATCCTTCCCAAACTTGCTAAATCAGAAATCTTCCCTCAGATGGACACTCCATAGAGGCACATTTCTAGCTCCCAAGATTTTAGCTGGTCCTCTGGTTTTAAACAGAGTAGATGCTCTTCTCAAAACTTTTTTAAGATGGAGTAAACACAGAAACGGACTGGCTCTGATGTGTTTTTTGAAGAGCTAAAGGTCAATAGCTCAAGGCTTTGTATGTATTTGTGTTTGAAGAATGGAGAAGAAAAGATTTCCAAAAAGTACACCAAAAATTGCAAAAGGAATGTTGGCAGTGTTTATGCACTCTGTCCAGATGAAAAAGAAAGAAACTTTACATTGTAAAGGCCAATTCCTAAAAGAGATGACCTGTAGAGATGAAGCTGTTTTGGGGTTGGAGTCATTCTTGGAAGAAACAAAGGGTAGGATGAACAGACGGGCCAACGGTTGCCAACCTCTTCAAAAATCACAATGGAACTCTGTTTTATTATGATATAATTAGGGTTTTGTTTCTTGCAGGCACCGAAAAACATTTGCCCTAAAATCAGCCTCTCTTGGATTATCCAAATGACTTCAATATGACTTCCTTCAATCCTGCCCACCCAACGGGCCTCTAAGTGAAGAGTTTGGGAGTTGTAGTCCAAAAGTATAAGGAGGTTGTGCTTCTCTCTGTCTCACAATGGAAGTTGGGTGACCTGAGCACACTGTGTTGCAAAACTCCAGCCCTTCTAGGTTGTAAACTATGATTTAGGGGGTTGTGAGAAACCAGCCCAACCTGGTTTATTCAATACTGGGTAGGCAAACCCTGGGTCAGAGCAATTTGTGAAGCCAACCTGATCAGAGTAAGAAGCACAGCCTGTGGGAGCTGCCCAGAGCTGTGAGATGGGAGGCTATATAAATTGAATGAATGAATAAATAAATAAAATCCTGCTCCTCTTTATTGTAAGGTTACATTAATAAGAATCTTGCAAGTCTGAAAGTACTTCTCACCTCCTTTTACTCTCCGTAAAACTAGGGAGAGTCCCTTCTGAGATGCTTCCCACAGCCTTTCTCCTTTTGTGGGCTCAGCTCCCTCTTATCTGACCATTGTCTTGTCTATGGCTCTTCCTCCCACCTTCCAAGGTCGTCCCCACAGACGATGACATCTTCTCATCAGAACCAACTACAAATTTGTGGTACGGGCACAAACTCTGGGGACAGTTATTTCCTGTGCCCTCCATCCATTTGTGCAAATCCATTTCTTTGGTTTCTAGACTCAAACCCAGGAAATAACTTGGTTAAGCAGGGGTAGTAACTAGGCTAAACATGTTTTCCCCACTTTCTTGAAAGGCGAGAGATGGTTCAGTCCAGCTTCTTCATGTCCCCAGGACACTGGAGCAGGGGAAGGGAGAAAGTGATGGTCTGTGGGAATGACCGTGGAAGACTAGACAATGGTCAGATAAGAGGGAGCTGAGCCCGCAAAGGAGGAAGGATGTGGGAAGCATCTCGGAAGGGACCCTCCCTAGTTTTCTGGAGAATAAAAGGAGAGGAGAGGAGAAATACTTTCAGTTTTGCAAGATTCTGTTAATGTAACCTTACAATAAAGATAGAGCTAGTACTCCTGGGTGTGCTTCTGGTCTGGACTACCTTGCAGGGCTAACAGAAGGACCAGGAGAAGTGGCCAGATCTCTGCTTAGAGAGAGGTGTGTGTATGTGTGTAAGTGTGCCACTGAGTGGGGGGAGGGCTTTGTGGCTAGCTTGTTCTGAAGCAGAGCCTGGGTTCTGGCCATAGCAGCCCCACTGCTGATGCCAGCTCAATTTTCTGGAGGCTGTTGACCTCCCCTTGATCGTCTTTTCATTAATCATGGCTTTCTGATCCCCTGCTAGCCAAAGCTTTGGAGCTGAGAGCGTCACCCTCGTTCCAGCAGCAGGAACCGGCCTTTGATATATAGGTGGGTTTGCTGAGAAGATGATGAAGAGATTTTCGGGACCAGAGAGGCATTTCATTTCACCGGGTGCCAGCTTTATTTTTCACCCACATCTGCGTGGGGGCGATTTTACTCTTTGTTGGTTGCAGGAGGGGAGAATTGTGGTTTTGGGTTTTGATGGTTGATGGTTGGAAAATTGCATCTGGCTCAAAGAGGTGCCATTTGAAAAGGGCCTCAGCCTTAGCCCCCCAATTCACCTTCTGGAATGAGACAGACCTGGGTGACGGCCATCGATTAAGTTGTCCCAACTTCTGTGCTTTCCCCTTTCTGCCATTTTTTTACTCCCTTTTTAAAAACTGCTTCTTGCAAAAACTCTGCTCTCCTCCTGATCAGACCAAAGAGGGCATCCAGTTCTAAATTGCCCCCTCCAATTTGCTGCCCAGAATATTTAGCACTAAAACAAATACCAGGGACGGGAACTTCCAAACCATAAATATAAGAACAGGGTGTAAATTCTTCCTTGCGCACAGAAAATTTTTGGCTGATAGCATCAAAATCCTTCCAGACAAGGCTTTTAGCGTGCATTGCCGTGTCTTCATCCCTTCAGAAGATTCAGAGATCATGTTCTGTCTTTGAAACACTCTTTTTTTAATTGTTTTCCTTTGCTGGAAAAAAAAAATCTCTAAAAGAGTGAAAGATGCCAACTTTTTCCTTCCATTTGTCTGGATTTCCCGTTAGAGGAATCCAGAGGATCTTCACAGGAGAACGATTGAGACGGACCTCCTGGATCATGTTGGATTGTCCACATTCTGATAGGTTCTCCAAGGCAACTATTCTGGGTTTTTCCCCTCCCTTCTAGCGTTTCCCCCCTCCCTTCTCTTCCTCCTTTGCTAAGGTTTGTACTTTCCTAAATGAAGACGAAAGGACAACATACATCCAATTCATGGGACTGACAAGAAGGGCCCAGTTTTGTGATTAAATGGAGTCTCTGCTCCTTCCAATTTACTTTGGGCCACCCAGAAGAGACAGCTCCCTTCCTGAGAAGCAATGAAAGGTAATTGTCCCAGAGCACACAAATGCTCGTTGGCAGAGGGTGGAAGACACATGCAGTCTGCTTTCTGCCCCTTTTCTTCCCCAACTCCCCACCTATTCCCTATATTGTCCATCCCACATTTTTCTCCATCCTTATCCTCCTCTTTGAAAGTACGTCCTCTCTTCTGCTCCTGATGCTAAAGAGGCAAACAGTATTTGGAGATTATTAACAGGAGTGAGAGTCCAGATCATGTCCCATTCTTCTCTGGCCTAGCTGGACCTCCACATGGAGACCTGGGTCCAGTGCCAAACCTGGGTCTAACATGACAAATTGGAAACAACCCATATGGTGAAGGGTCTGGAAACCAAGTCCTACAAGGAATGCTTTGAAGGATCTTCTCTAGCCTGCAGAAGAGAAGCCCTGAGGAGAGATACGTGAGCAGTCTTCAGATATTGTAAGAGTTGTCATGTTTAGAGGGAATGGGCTTGGCCTGGAGGGTGGGACCAGAACCTGTGGGTTGAAATGGCAGAATAGTAGATGAAGGTTAGATACCAGGAGGCATTTTCTGGTATAAGAGCTTTCAACTGTTGAAACAAGCTGTCTCATGAAGTGATACCTTCCCCTTCACTGGAGGTCTTCAAAGAGAGGTTGGGTGGTCATCTGTCCCAAATGCTTTAGCAGATCCTGATTTATCAGATGTCCTCTGAGGTTCCTCTAACTCTAAGATTCTATGATGCTTCACCAGGACCAGTTTTGTTCCACTGTCACCTCTTTGTCCTTCTCTTTTTCACTTGCTTCCATATACCTCCTTTCTTGGCAAGGGTTCACAAATGCCATCAGCTCTGGAGCACGTCTTCAAATTTGCCCAGGAGCCAGCAGTATCGAGGAATCAAGCGATGAGCGGTGTTATCTCCATGTCTAAACTGGCAGGTTCCATTCATAATAGATGGGGGGAAAGTCTGGCTGGGCCTCCAGATCCTCCACCAGAACCACTCGGATTCAACAGGTGACACTGGAAGAGGGTTGCAGGAAATGGCCAGGTCAGGTTGGAAAAGAAAATGCAGGAGAAAAGAATGGAAAACTGTAGTCATCAGAACTGAAGGACCTCTGTGCTAAAGTAGAAAAGATTGTCTCTGTCCCAGCAATGTGGGTCAAGAAGATCATGGGTACCCATCTCCCCTTCCTTGACTTTCCCACCTCTTAAACGTATCTGCTTAGTTAAGCAACAGAAGCATGATTTGCAGAGTCACTAGCAGTGTTTCTCAACCTCAGCAAATTTAAGCTGGGTGGACTTCAACTCCCAGGATTCCCCAGCCAGACATGCTGGCTGGGGAATCCTGGGAGTTGAAGTCCACCCAGCTTAAATTTGCTGAGGCTGAGAAACACTGGACTAGAGAGTATGTGGGACATACATTGGTGCAAGAAGAGCGAGTGGTAAGCAGCAAATGTTATGCTGGAGGACCTCAAGGGGATCAAATTAGAAATGGGCAGGAGAAGAAACCCATTCATCCAGAAGATGGATGAGCCCTGAAGGGAGATTCAGACAGGCCAAGTACCCCTAGTTGATTTCCATGCATTCAAAGGACATTCAATGGCTCCCTACGAGAAGTGAAATCGTTCTTAAATTCATTGTGGCTGTCAACAGTGGACAAAGAGATGGATTCATTTTCTGAGTTTGGTGTCCTTTCCTTAGGGGGTTTCCTGTCACTGTATGAGCTGGGGGGATGATGGTGGTGATAGGTTGAATCATAGAAATATTTCCCATCGATCGGTGTCAGAAATTGTACATTTCTGACAATGTTGTTTCTCGCCTGGGATCATAAGCCACCAACTTCAATTAAAGCTACAAGACACTTTTTAAAAGAGTCTGTCCAAGTATTTTTACGATGGATTCTTCCAGGGATTTAGGACATTCTGGCTGAGGATCACGGGAGTTGTAGCTAAACTTTGTGAAAGGTTGATTCAATCCAGCCTGTTCTTTGCAACAGTGGCCAGAGATGGATTTATCTTCTGAGGCAACTTTGTTTGTGTGTTTCCCATCCCTGGGAGACACAGATGCGTAAGGACTTTATTTCAGAGAGTCCTAGAGTTGGATGAACCTCAGAGGACATCTAAATCCTCTGCTTGGTGCAGGATCTGCTACAGCATTTGAGACAGGTGACCATTCAGTTTCTCTTTGAAGACCTCCAGTGAAGGGGAAGGGACCACTTCATGAGTCAGCTTGTTTCAACGGCTGAAAGCTCTTACACCAGGAAGCGCCTCCTGGTATCTAACCTTCATCTACTATTCTGCCATTTCAACCCATAGGTTGAAATGAAGATCTCCAGGGAGGACATTCCCCACTTATTGGCAGCTGGTATTCCCTGGCTGACAATTCATACAGTTAGGAAATTTCTCCTGGTGTCTAGGCTGAACGTCCTTCCTTGCAATTTCTGGACGGCAGATATTAGCTAACAGAATGTCTGGGCTGCAAAACCCCAGATATTTCATACAGGTTTTCTTTGGCTTCACATACAAAGCTGAGAGGTGAAGTCTTGTTAGCAAGCTAGGTAGCATTTGATCATGAAATTTCACTCTGGGTTATCTGGTTATTGATGAACAAGCTCTGAAAAACCATCTTCACCTTTGCTTGTTCTCTCATTCAATTTTATAATCTCTAGATGCTCAGTGTTATGTAAATGAGTGCGATGGATCCTCAAGAAAAATCCCACATAGTGAATCTGTCTCTCTTGGATGCTGTTCGCATTCCATATTTCTGAAAGGTTAGATTTAACTGCAGTTTCTCCAATTCACCCAGTTTTCAGGGATTGTACAGTGTGAAAAAATGATGGGGTGAGGCTGGCCAACTCAGGAAAGAGAACCACTTGCATTTCTGAAAAGATCTTTATTGCAAGTAGGGTATTGTAACTGAATCTTGGAAGCCCGCCAAAACAATTCTCTAGCTCGACTTATACCTAGAGTATTTGAGACAGAGTGACACTCTTTCTCATGCTTTCCCACTCCCCTGGATTCAGGAACCTTTCCTGTAGCAATCCTGTTTCCTCCTCTAATTATTGGCCTCCCTTATCCACTTTCTCAGGGGCTGTTTACTTATTATTTCAATTTATATAACCACCCATCTCTAATACATGACTCTGGGCGGCTTACAGCAATTAAAAATCTTATAAAAACCAGAATACATATAAAACCATAGAACACAATATGCAGTGAGGTACAGAAAAGAGTTAAGAACAGTCAACATAACCACTGTATGAACTCTACCACACCCCCAGATCTCCAGGTTTGTTAGCAAAGCCACATCTTTACGGCTTGTGAAAAGCCACTAGGGTCGGGGCCAATGTAATCTTGGGGTGGGGGTATGATGTTCCAAAGGGGGGCACCCCAACAGAAAAGTCTGTCTTCCTGCCCCCCCAATGAGATTCCTGAATAAACAGGACCCAGAGCATGCCATTAGACATCAACCAATTCAGTGGCTGTAGGTTAAAAAAACTGGTTAACTACATCAAGAGCTGCAGTATCTTCCTGATACAGAGAGGCCATGTTTTGAACAAACAACGATGGATAGAATTTTATCAAAGGGTGGTTTACCCCTCCCCAATGCTATTTTTGCTGCCTTTAGGAAAAATAATAATAAATTGCTGGTGAGTGTGTTGTAACTATGGATGAACCCAATTTAACAAGGGGAGTATTCTCATTAAAAACCAAAATAAGCTTTGAGCAAATTTGGGATTATTGGGGGAAATGGGCTGAAAAACCAAGTTTTGCAGGGATCCCTGATTAGCCACAATCTCCAGTATGATAGATTCATGAAACAGTGGCCCATACTCCAATAAGCTTCATGTTCTGCTGGACTTCTCCAAAGCCATGATGTTGGGATTGAGTTGAGAGCTTCTTGGTAACATCACTAGATGATCCCTGTTGGTTGGCCCCATTGGAGATATTATAGAATTAGTGCCACTCCTGCCAAAATGTTGGTGAATTTCTCACAAGGGGAATGGGGTGTTCTTATATACTTATTTCATCACCAGGTGGCCCAGGGCTCGGCCAAATGTCCTACTTTCATGGTCCAAGATTCTCACCATCTCTTTGACTTCCTTCCCTTTCATTCAGTCCCAGGATCTGAGAGGTCCACACCTTCCAAGGGTTTTTGGCAGATTGAGAAATGGGGGCATTTGGATGATGGCTGGAAAACAGCCAGTGAAGTTTGCTTTCTGCTGCTGCCAATTGGAAAGGTAGTTTGGAAACATCTCAAGAGAAATTTGGAGGAAATTCTCAAGCTCCCCGAGAAGACAACTGGAAAAAAACCCAGAAGTCTCTTTTCTGGAGGCTGAAGGAAATCTTGGACAAATTGAATTGCAGATTTCATCAGAACATTATATAAAACAGAGCAAATGTGGCCACCGACAGGACAGGTTGATGATGGTTATTTCAGGACCTTGCTACTAAATGCAGGTGAGAAATGCAGATTTTTTTTTGGCCTCTTCTGCTCTTCTTGCTTCTCGATCTTCAAAGCCTGCAGATGAGGAATCCGAGCCCAAAAATGCTCCTGGGGGCAAAACAGGGTCCCCGATAAGTCAACTGTAGCAAAAGCAGCAAAGGAGGGAGCTTCCAGGGTTTAAATGCTAACAAATTCACCCTAGCATTTGCTTTCTTGGACGAAAGCCCATTTTGTGCATCTGAAGCTAATAGCAAAAGACTCCTTGGTGATTCAGTTTTTGCACTGGGCATTTCAATTTGCTTATGTTCCTCATTTAATGGCTTTGGACCACAAATATAAATCTGTGGTAAATTCTGGGAGTTGAAGTCCACCCGTCTTAAAGTGGCCAAGGCTGAGAAACGCTGCTGTAGAGTAATCCTTTTTTTTAAGCCATTAAAATCAATCAAGTTTCTTCTCCATCTAGATCAGATGCAATTGGGCAATGGGGCTACAAGGGGTGTGTGGTGTGTGTTTCCATGCTCAGGCAGGAGAAGGCACCAAATCCTCTTGCCAAAACCCAGATTTCAATGTGGTTAGTGACTTTGTGGATTAGAATGGCAAGCCATTTCCGATTCAGCCTCTTATGCCAAGCCAGAGAGTAAGTGAACTCCATAATCCAATTTAACTGTCTTGTGCAAACACAGCCTTATTTATCTATCCTCTTTTGATCAGTGCCTAACTTTTTGAAATTAGCCAGTGAGCGGAGATTCCTTCACTAGCCAGAATTGCACTGCTTTTCGGACAATGGAGGAATCTGTTAGCTTGGGGCGCTCGACGCTTTTGAGAAGGGCAGAACATTTTTGGAATTAGGGTCTAAGAAGGAGAGAGCTGTTAAATGGAGATGAGGTTGGGGCCATGGAGTTTTGGGGTAGAGTTTAGAGGAAAAACACCATAGCAAAATGAAAGGGAGGAGAAGCAAAATGGGGCTGGTTGCTTGCAATGCTCTGCCTTTGCAAATAAACCAAGCAACCATATCATGGCTTAATGATAGCTTGGTTCAGCCAACAGGCTAAGATGAAGGTTAACTACCCAAAATCGCTGGGAGCTGGGCAGCATATAAATTTATTAAATTATTTAATAAGTTAGACTCACCCGTTGGGGGAGATGGGCGGCATACAAATTTAATAAATAAATATTATGGGTTGCCCCAATGCCTGGGGGAAAAAAAAAAACGCTTGGATTTTGGCACGATGCTCAGTAACGTGTAGAAAAAAAGCCGAACCAGTTGTGGACCTTCTACGGGTTAATCCACAGCAATTAAATGACTGTGTGCAAACACCCAATTCTTCTCTCCCTGCGCAGCTTATAAATATGTAATGATGCTAACTAGGCCTTAATTTAAAAGTTATTTATCCTTTTTTCTAAAAATATTTGCAGTAGTCTCTGCCCGGGCATTTAGATTAAACCAACAAGCACCGGGAGGGAAGAGAGAGGCGAATACGCCGTGTCTGAAATGGATCTGAATCTCAACTTCTAGGAGGGGATAGAAAAGTTGGCCTTTGTTTGGAGGGGGAGAAAGACAGGAGGGGATTTGCTGGGTTTCTCCCCAGTGTGGTTTTATATCAGCTGCCTTGGGGGTAATATGGAGGCAGCTGTGTTTACTTGGAAGTTGGAAAAAAAATAAGTGGAAGAATCCTATTTGGGCTTGCGGTCATATGAACAGATCTGGGGAACAGGTCAACGCTCATCTCCATCCAGCATTGTGGCTTGCAGTGGCCCACCAGAGATCCTGGGCAGATCTGAAGCGGGAGATGGGGATAAGGTCCTCTCCCACCTTTGATCCTCTGCAGCTGGTCTTGGGAGGTCTGCTGCCCTCAACCTGGAGGTATCATGGAGACTTCAAGACCACTAGATGTGATGGAGTGTCCTCCATGAATTCATCCAATCTTCTTTTAAGAAGAACATCACAGTAGCTTTGCTGCGTCTGGCCCAGGCTCCTCATGACTTTATTTTGCTCTCACCATGGCCAACCAGATGCCCCTGGGAGTTCACATGCAGGAGAGCCTTGCCCTTGGCCCCCTCTTTGGCTGACCGCTGTTGATGTCCAAATGATTGGTCTTCTCCTGCCTCTGGTCTAGGCCAAGCAGCCTGCACGCTGTGTCTTTGAGGCTCCTCTTGACTTCATTTTGCTCTCACCATGGCCAACCAGATGCCCCTGGGAGTTCACATGCAGGAGAGCCTTGCCCTTGGCCACCTCTTTGGCTGACCGCTGTTGATGTCCAAATGATTGGTCTTCTCCTGCCTCTGGTCTAGGCCAAGCAGCCTGCACGCTGTGTCTTTGAGGCTCCTCTTGACTTCATTTTGCTCTCACCATGGCCAACCAGATGCCCCTGGGAGTTCACATGCAGGAGAGCCTTGCCCTTGGCCCCCTCTTTGGCTGACCGCTGTTGATGTCCAAATGATTGGTCTTCTCCTGCCTCTGGTCTAGGCCAAGCAGCCTGCACGCTGTGTCTTTGAGGCTCACCTTGACTTCATTTTGCTCTCACCATGGCCAACCAGATGCCCCTGGGAGTTCACAAGCAGGAGAGCCTTGCCCTTGGCCCTCTCTTTGGCTGACCATTGTTGATGTCCAAATGATTGGTCTTCTCCTGCCCCTGGACTAGGCCAAGCAGCCTCCCTGCAGTGTGTTTCCATCATGGAGGAGCATCTGCGCTTCTCCATTTTTTTCCCCGTCCGCACAACTCGTCCGTTTTAATTGAATTGGTCTGAATCGGGCACGGCTTGCCAGCCCACTCTTCCTGTCGAATGGCAGTTTTTGCTCCCAGCCTGCTTATCATGCAAATGAATGCAAAGCCCATCTCATGCTCCGTTGCAAAGCTATGCTTGCTAGCTTGACAAAGAACATTGGTTTGCTGATGAATTCTTGGAAATTTCCATAAAACCCCAGCCTTGATGTCTGAGCCAAAATTTCTCTCGTGCCTGGGTGGGGGTAAACACGCTCTAGTTGTTTTAAAACTGTTTCCCTTTTTTGGGTCTTTGGGTGTGTTTTGGGAGAAAAAAAATCAATTGATAGATTCGTTTTGCCCTCACCCTCATTTGCCTTCATTGATCGAATCAGTTTTCAAAACCTGATGAACTTCATTCTGCTCCTTGCAACGTAGGAATGCTCGTATTGGGTTGTCTCTCCCCGGTTGGGTCGGGATTGCAAAGCCCATGATTCCCGGCTGGCTGGAGTTTCTGGAGGTTGTAGTCCCATGATATCTGGAGAGCGTTTTTGGGGCAATGCTGTCCTAGATGACTGTTACAGAAAGGGGAAGAGTGAAATAATATTGGTGCCCAATATTATTTCCTTAATAAAGGAAGCCTACTTTGATGAGAAATAATTTGATGTTCGGAGTGTGTGAATCAGCTGAAATCTGACCCAGATTCACAATCCAGCTGCCACTGAATCCCATCTGTGCATCGAGTCAATCCGATTTAAAAAATCGATTCCAACGGGGGAAATTGTGTGTGCAAAACCCAATTATTTTCAAATCGATCGGATGTTCGGAATCAGGTGGATGCAATTAATCCATCCCTATTTGGCGGTTGAACCGAACGTCACTTGCATCGAATTTCAGAATAGAATCTTCACCCACTCCTAAGACTGAAAAAAGAAAAGAAAAATTGAGTTTCAAACATGAATGGAGAATTTTTAAAGGCTTCTTCTGGTACTTCTACACTAGGCCAAAATCTGAAAACAGTTGCATTTCTTTTTTTTTTATAACAATTTATTTAATTTTTTTAAAAAGAAGAGCGATAAAACAACTAACAAAAACTAGTATGAAGAGAAGACTATAGAAAAAAAAAAGAAGTTTCAGGAATAAGAGATAGAAAAGATTGACGGCTGTTTTTCTTCTGGATTTTTAGAAATAGCAAGGATCTCGCACCAAAATTCTTATTTTCAGCCTCTGAAGATAAACCCCTTTATAACCATATGATGGATGTGCAGCTGTTTTATGGGCTCCCTTTAATGACTGAAAATGTCTTAAACTGGGCTGAGGACTTTCCTTCCTTTCCCCTCGCTTACTGGTGGTGCTGGGCCATGGTTCAAGTTTCCTGACTGAAAAAAACTAAAATAAAATTGAACATAAAAAAAAAAAAAAGTATGATCCTCCTTTTTTATTGCAAATCTGGGCACCCACTGGGATGAAAGATTAAACATTTGCACCTGTCACTAGGGAAAAAATCAGTTGTGCGATTTGGAAGTGACGTAACCCTCCTTTGCTGTAGACCAGATCTCAGATTGTCTGATTAGACCTGCACCAATAATTCCTTTCCAATATAAAATCAGCACATCACACACCTGCAATTAGACATCTATCCTTCTTTCTTGGTTTGTTGGTGCCTTTTGCCCAACAAACTATAGCTGAAGATCACATTGGGGCTGGAGAATGGATCTCCCATGCTTTCTTGGTGGGAAAAGCTTCTTGCGTGTCATCAATGTGCTGGGAAGATGAGGTGCTGTTTGGGCCAATGCTTGGAGAATTCCTGACAACCAGCCTAGGGCCCTCCCCGCTGTCTTGTCCACTATTATGGTGAAGCTAGGGGCCAGCCGATGAAGAACCATAGGTGTGGCCTTGGCCTGTGAGAGTTTGGCACATCTTCTGGTCTACAGCTGGAGCAGATTGGATTCTACCAGCCACAGGTAGTTGGCAATAGAGAAGAATCAGCTGTATCTACAGTACTGGGATTCTAGGCTCCATCTATTGTCCTCCTGACTCCTCCCATCATGGTCTCCATCTCACTGGTCTGCATCCAATGGGATTCTTTGTTGAAGCTGTTGTGGGCTCCACCTGTTGCAAAACTCGGCCGCATGTGATTTTGACTCCATCTCGTGATTCCTTGCTTCACCTGCTCTTGGCTCCATTCTGTGTTGGATCCTGGGTCTACCAACAGTGTCTCCTGGATCCACCTACTATAGAGTCTATCTCTTGTGAATCCTGGCTTAGCCTCCTATGGACTTCACCTCTTGCAAATCTCAGCTTCATATGACATTGTCTACTTCCCATCCATTGTAACTCGTGATTTCTAATTTTGATTTTCCCATTGTACCTTTGGCTCCATCTACATGGGGGAAGTTTATAGAGGGAGTTCCAGCTGGAAATAAGGAGGAATTTTCTGCCTGTGGACCAGTTTGGCTTTCGGAGTCATGGGGGATCTGTGACTGGAGGTCTTCAAGCCAAGGTTGGATGGCCATTTTGTCTGGGATGGTCTGAGGACTTCTGCCCTGGGCAGAGGGTTGGACTAGAAAACCTTGAAGGTCCCTTTCAGCCCTACGATTCTGGGGTTCTATGTAGCTCTGCCTGTGTTTGCCCATCTCAAGAAGATTGAAGTTTTGGAAGCTTTGGGTATCTTTAATACAAGAGAAGGCTAATCTGAAGATGGGTAAGTACAGAACATTTTAAACAAACTCAGTCTGGGTAAAAGTTCACCATATATTTTAGGATTTGATAATGGATATTTTTGACTGGGGAGATAGCTAGTTTTGTCACCTTAAAACTCTGGTGGTTGGATTTAAATTTGGAAGTTTAATATAGGTGTCTAGGTTTAATATACACCAATGTTTTTCAACCCTGGCAACTTGAAGATGTGTGGACTTCAACTCCCAGAATTCTCCATGCTGGTTGGGGAATTCTGGGAGTTGAAGTCCATACATCTTCAAGTTGCCAGGGTTGAACAACCCTGATATATGCCTATGTTAAGCTTCCTATATACACAACAACCTATGCGTGTGACAGAGAAATAACTGTGAAATTGTTATGTGTAACACCATATCTTCTATTAATAACTCTTCAATCAACTGTGAGTAAAATAGGCCGGATGTAAGGGCATGCTGTTGTAAAACATCAAGATGAAGACTTTCTCTGTTCTGTGATTTAATTTACTTGCTGGGAAAGCAACTAATTGTATGTTTTGGTAATTCTTTGCATCCGGGTCAGTTATATTTGAACTTGATGACAGTTTCCCTCAGTTGCCTACATGACTTTTGCAGTGTTGTTGAAAATAAAAGCTGGAGAAAAAATGTGGAAGAAAATGGGGGGGGGGAGAGGAGGAGTGTGTAAAGGAAGCTTAAAAGTATATGTTGATCCATAAAATGTTATGTGGAGTTTTAAAATGGTCAGTGGTGGGGAGATGATGAAGTGAAGGGAAGATAGCTTGGTAAGTATCTTCCAAAACTTTTTATTCTGGTTTAAAGAGTTTGAGAGCTGAGGAATTTAGGATCAAGAGGCTGGGATTTCTGGAAAGTAGCTTTAAGCTTAACACGGTTTCCTAGAAATGTATTTTTTTTTAACATTGGGCAGATGACCTTTTGACTTAAAGAGTCGGCGGAGGACCTTTTAATGGAATTAGTAACGTTGCCCGATCGATTCCTCCAGTGAATGGAAAAGGTTGGACTAACTTTTTCAACCCTTCTGTCACGAATTTCTGGTCAAGGGTATGCAACTAGGTTTGGAGTAACCCCAGTTTGGTTCTTGTCCAAGGAAAATGTCTCTGTTCTGGCCCCAGCCCAGAGTTTTCATTTCTTTCTCCTCATGGTCTTTGTCTTCTAATTGCCCATAAGTCCAAAAGGCCACCTTGATGGGACTCAATGTAATCTTCTCCTGTGGGGGTTTATCAGTGTGCTTTGGTGCTCTTGGTTGAGCATGAATCCACCCCAAAGTGTTTTGCAACCCCAGAGACTGGATGCCAGTCTTAAATAGTTGCGTTTTATCTCTACATACCAGATGCTGTAAAACCAGCTGCTGGAGAGAGATAGCAGAGGGGTCCACCAGCCTCCTCTCCTGGTTTCTCAGATGCACTAGCCCACCATTGTGTGACCCAGGATGCTGGGTTAGGACCAACCTTAGGACTTTTGTTTTTAACACGTTGATGCTTTTTTGATCAGTTCACATCAGGATTGCGCTCTCTTTGTCTGGTTTAATCAGTGTTGATCCTGCCCTTGGTGAAGTGTAAGATGGGTAGGAGACAGCAGCGGGAATTCAAACTTATGTATGTTATACCCAATTAGGAAAGAGAAGGATCATTGGAGGATTTCTAGAAAGTTCTATCATGGAAGCAAGTCCTCTTCCTCCTCTCCTCCTTTCTCATCCTCTTCTTCCTCCTCTTCCCTTTTCTTCTTGTTCTCCTTTCTCCTCCTCCTCCTCTTCCTCTTCTTTTCCTCCTCCTTCTCCTTCCTTTTCCTCTTCCTCTTCCTCTTCCCCTCCTCCTTTCTTATCCTCTTCCTCCTCCTGCCTTGTTTTCCCCCTTTCTGCTCCTCTCCTTCTTTTCCTCCTCCTCCTTCTCCTTCCTCTCCTCCTCACTCTTGTTCTCCTCCTCAGCGTTTCCTCCTTTTCTTCCTCCTCCTCTTCCTCCCTCCTCCTCTCCTTTTCCTCATGCTTGGCCACCATCAATCCGATTTGTTCTTTGGATGTGATGTCAGAAACAAAGACATCCCATTTTTTGGCTAAGCCTTCTTTTTCATCAGGATCTGTGTCATCTTCCAGTGTTACTGTACCTTGAACCTTTCCTTGGGCATTTAACGTAAGTAATTCATGTTTCTTGTTGCACATCATGTGTCCTAAATAGTCCAGTTTCCTTTTCTTGATGGTGCTCACACTTGATCTAACTTGGCCTATTCTCTGGAGGATTGGCTCATGTCATCCACATTCAACCCATGATATTTTAAGTAACTGCCAGTAAATCCATATTTCAAAATAATTCTAGGGAGGGCAATTCTGGGTATTTCTGCAGTGCTACAATTCCGTGTGTGCTGAATTACATTGTTCTCTGGGCAGCATTTAGAAACAGAAGGGCTGAAATTCATAAAGACCGTTCTTCCTCAGGAAAAATTTGGATGCAAACATCGAACTTTCCCAACCTGGAGATAATTGAAATGAGAACTGAAAAAGCTTGCCTAGATTTTTCTCCTCCCTTAATTCTAGCCCTCCGATCAGTATAAAGGCCCCAAATATTGATTTTCAATGAAGTGATTGGATTTGATCTTCTCCTTTCTCCCTAATATGGCTTCTCATGACTTTTATAGCTGCTTGGTATAGAAAAACAGGATAATTTTAAACCGTGAAACCATGAAAAGGGCCCCAGTTTGCAAAACTTGCTTTGTTTATAGCTTACATTTCATCAGCCCTAGCTAAGCAATGCAGGGTCGTAGACCCACAAATAATTAAAAGATGGCTTTTCCTCGTGACATTAAGGAAGCAAAAAGATGTTCTATGGGTGAAGACTGGAGAAGTGAAGCTCGGCTAGATTAATTTCCAAGGTTTCCCCATCGGATTGTCCAAGAAGTGAGCGCTGCTCGCTATTAAATCAGAGATCGGCGATGATTTTGTGCAAAGGCGGGGGCGCCTGGCCCAAAACTTTTTAAAGAGCAGTTCTGAAAATTGGTTGAAGTCTCACGAGTGGCAAGGTTTTAATATTCCCACTCCGAAATGGGTTCTTTAGTATTCTCGTCTCAAAAGCTAATGAGATGTTGGCGTTCTCATCCCAAATCGTGCAAGACTTGATCCATTTCTGCAAGGTTTCGGGGAGAGTTGGATTAAATCAGAGCACTTTAATGTGTTCGGGCTGCTGAACAACCGAAGTCAGAAAAATGCTCCCTAAGTAAGAGGCGAAGCCAAAATTAAATAAACCACATTAGGGTGAAGTCTGTGAACCCATTACACTAAGCTACATATGTTAGCCAAGGTTTAAACTGCCAAAAAGATAAAGCAGCTGGCATGTAATTTCCAAATCCTGTTTTCAAATTCCTGATGCATTTCAGGTGATCCTTCTTTATCCAGGAACACAAAACATAACCCAAGGGGAGTAACCCAAGACCCAAACTTGAGAGACTCAAGCAATTGCCTGGTTTTCTTCTGTTTATATAGGGATTACGTCCCCAGGATTTCACAGACTCATGGAATCATGGAAGGGAACTTGGGGACCATCTAGTCGAACCCCCTGCCCAGGAATTCACTATCACATTTTTGTTGTATGAGCCACAACCGACTAGGTGAGCCTATCCTCCAAAGCCAAAGCTAAGCTACAACATGGCTTAGCAGAAGGTGAGAATGGTTGGATCCATACGTTGCAGTCAGTGATGGTTTGCTGGATTCTCACCTCATGCAAAGCCAAGGGTGGTCTGGTTGAACAACCTCTAGTAGCTTCACAGCCATACAGGCATGGGTGCTTGCTCCAAAATGGGAGGAACATTGATCAGCCCTAGCTTCCTCTCCTTCTCATTTAATGAGGACCAGAAGACCAATCCCAGGTTCAGATGCTTGCTCTCCACCCCAGATGCCCAAGAAGTTCTCATATTCCATTGAAGAGGAGACTTCCCTTCCTTCTTCTCCTTTCCCCAGCTCCAGAACTTGGAGACAGAGAGGAAGCAGATATGATCCAAGGGTCATGATTTTTCCATCACTGGTCTAGAAGGCATCTCAGAAGGTTTCTTGTGAGCACTGTCTTGTTAAAAGCCATCCCCCCAAGCCATGGGAAAGAATAATAGATGAAAACATGGGTAGAACTGATTCATAACTTTGTGGATCAGCCCCCATTGTTTTGTTAGCAACTTTAGGGAGACGGTTTTTCAGTTGTCCACCCTCTGCTCCCCCCTGGGATTTCCTAGTGGTGTCCCATCCAAGAACTAACTTTGCCTGACGCCAATTAATTAAGCACAGAACACTTCAGACACTTTGCATATTTGTTCTTCCACCAGAAGGTGCTGCTTAATTCTTAACAGTAGATGTCAGTAACAGTTCATTGATGGAAGGTTAGGATTTTGGATGTTTTTTGTAGGAGAGGGGCAAAGTGGGCAGCAGCCTGGCACAAAATGGGGAGGGCAGAGGATTTGGGTTGAAAGATGAAAACACCAAATCCAGGTGTGTTATGGACTGCAGTAAAGATTCTGTTCTGAAAACCCCAAGACATTCCCTTGAAGGAAGAGATAGAAGTCCTTCAACCAAATGACCTTCATGGTTCTTCAACAACACTGAAGATGTTTCAGGGCAAAAAAAATAGATGGATGAATTTTACAGGTGTAACATAAGACAGCAGTGGATTTTATGGTGTTTAAGAATACTACAGAGGTATTACTTCTCTGATATAGATGCTGGATGACGGTGGAAGATGAGGTATTTGGCTGTGTTTGACCACCTAATGAGTTGGAAAAGAGGGTGCTGGAGAACACAGCGACCTAGTTAAGATATGCCTTCACACCTTGGAGACTCACGAGATGGGGAGTTTTGGATAATTTTCCCCAGCTCAGGGCACTGAACAACTCCTATCATTCTCAGCCAACAAGAATATGGACCAAGCTGTGAATGGAAGCCTAACACAATGGTTGAGGATTATTTAGGAGATCATAGAATCATAGGATTGGAAGGGACTTTGCAGGTCATGTACTGCAACCCCCCACCCAGGACAGGAATCCTCAAATCATCCTGGATCTATCCAATCTTTTCTTGACGTCCTCCAGTGATGGAGCATCTACAGCTCCAGGAGGTTGGCTGGTCCACTGCTTCATAGCTCTCCTGAGCAGGAAATTCCTCCTTATTTCAAGTTTGGATGTTTTTCTGTAAAGCTTCTACCCATAGGTTTTTTCCCCTTATCTTTGGGTGCTCTGGAGGATCAATCCACCCACCTCTGCCCTGTGACATCCCTTCATGTATCAGAAGATCACATGCATTGGAACATCATAGAATGTAGACTTAAAAGAGAGGTCCTCTCTCAACCTTTTTGAGAACCATGGGTGGTCAGTGCAAAGTGGAAGGTTGGGGGGCTGGTTGGTGAGGTTCCAAGAACAGCTCAGCCTTAGTGTCTTCTGAAGGGAGGGAATTGGAGTGGGGGGAATCTGACTCATTGTCCTTTCTACTTTGGGTCAGCAACTACAGACCCAGATTGATATCAAATACCTAGACTTCGTGAACAGCAAGAGTAGCATTCCTGGTCTTCTCGTTCTCCAACAGCGCTGGGTTCCATGGGCATTCCAAGAAGCGCTCCAAGAAGGAAGAAGCCCCCTCCCCAGAGAGTTCCACACTGTCATGAGCATAGGGGGCATTGTACAACTAACAATAAACCCACAACAAACAAATTCAAAGAGCCATGGTCACCTCATGTATTTTCAAAACTGATCTCCCCCCTCCCCGCCCCCTGGGAAAGGATGCCTCCTAGCTAAAAATTATCCCTGTTAATGCTAGTCTGCATCTGTTCAGAGATAAACTGGCTATCATGATGTTACTTTGCTCCCCCTCCCCCTTTCTTTGGTCCATTGCAAGCAACCGCTTCCTAGCATCTCTGGTGGCTTCACTTCTCATAGCTGTGGGTCGTCCTGCTGAGACGTAATGGATTCAATTTCTTCTTGATTACTCCCAGGTCTGTACCCAAATAAGCTGTACAAAATTAAAGCCTTTTTTTTTTTTTTGCTCCTGAGTTGCTATGGAGATTGAAGGCCACGGCTGCATCGCCCTCTCTTCTATGTACACGGGGCATCTTTCTTCAGCAACTTCACCGCCAAGAGAAGTTTTCATTAGGGGAGCATTTTCTGTAGCAGTTGCTGATGGGCGTTGGGAGAGAATGCAGAAATGCAGAAATGCAGGCTATGCCGTGCAAGAGACCTGCTGTGATGATGAGATCCTCCTTTGAGGCCATGGTATGACTTGATGGCCAAGGATGGATGACCTGCATCAACGTTGATTATCTAGGTCAGCAGCGCTCACATGTTTTGGTCTCAGGACCTCTTTGCATTCTTCAAAACGATTGAGGACCCCAAAGAACTTTGGTTTATGGGGCTTAGAACCCTCCATAGTTACTGTATCAGAAATTAAACCTGAGAACTGTTAAAATCTTTATTGATTGGACTTCGCGGACCTCCTGAAAGGGTCTTGGAGACCTCTGGGGCCATGCTTGGAGAACTGTTGCTTGAGGTTGTTAAGAGGGGTGCAAAGGAGTTTGCTGAGTGTGGGAGTGGGAACGGCGTTTTACAAAACATCATAACACCGAAGCATCTGTATGTTCCTCAAGCAAATGGGTGGCCACATCTTTAGGCCATCAGAGTGGCTAAAATTCACATATGTGGTGTCCAAAATTCCATAACTTCACCCCGTTTCCTTCCAATCAGTTGGGCACACTCAGTGAATATCTAGCATTGTGGGTTGTGAGTTGCTGAACAAGTGGTAAATGAGTCCCACAGAGCCAAAATCACAACCCCAAATGTGAAGGTGGAACACCACGTTCTGCCCTTCAGACTCTGTTAGGCCTTCAAGGTAGTCAGATGAGAGGAACAAACTATCTTGTTGTTCAGTCATTAAGTCGTGTCCGACTCTTCGTGACCCCATGAACTATATCGCACCAGGCCTTCCTGTCCTAACAAACTATGAGTATTATCTTTATTGTAAGGCAGTGTCTCTCAACCTTGGCAACTTGAAGATGTATGGACTTCAACTCCCAGAATTCCCCAGCCAGGCTGGCTGGGGAATTCTGGGAGTTGAAGTCCATACATCTTCAAGTTGCCAAGGTTGAGAAATTCTGGGTTGGGCTATTACATAAAAACCAATCTCAAGTGGATTTTCTCCCCCCCCCCTTTTTTTTTTAGTTTTCATGGATCACCACTTTCTGTGTTCATTTTTAAAAATATTTAGATGCCACTTCTTCTGAAAGCTGTAACCACAAGAATTCTTGAAGGAAAGTCGCTTGGAGAACCCAACACCTAGAAATCTCAGCCAACCGTCTATTTGACTTCTCTCAGATGTTATTTTCAGAATTAGAGCATTCATAGTTTTAAGTTTAGCTTAAGGGTTGGAGAAGGGATGACCTTCCCACTCTGTCATTCTTGCTGTGACTCATGGGTGTTGATGTAGAACTCAGGTTTTGCATCACCCTTCTTCCCATTGAGAGAGGCAGCCCCATTTGAGGAGAGAATATTAATTTAATTTTATTTTGTCTTGAATGGAGAGGGGGAAAAAAACTCTGCTGGCCCAACGGGGAGCCCTACACTGCAATTCTTGTAAAAATATCTTGTCAGCTTCCATCTTGAGAAGGTCAGATTTGAGGTGGATTTTTTTTCCCGTGCTCGAGGGAGTGAAACCATGAAATGTTCAAACCCAGAGGGAGAAGGCGGGTTCATCAGGGTGGGAGAATGTTTTGGAACAAGCACTTAGTTCCTTCGTGAACAATCTAATTTGTAGGCAATTTGCTCACACCAGTAGAATTTTAATTAGTGTTTTATTTCTTTTGCTCATATTATACCTTTAATCCAAACAATCAAGTCTTGGGGATACAAATTCATACTGGGAGGGTAACAGAGACTCAGCAAGAAAAGGGTTTCTGGGCAAATAAAATTTGTGCTGGTGTCTGTAAATTCCTCGGTTGGGTCTGGAGGCAGAGAAGCCGCAGCCAGCAACAAGGCAATTTTCTTAAAGGAGCACCGATTCATCAAGGGGGTGGGGGGAGAACTTGCAAGAAGAGGGGGCAACCATTAGCTCCCAGTCCAGAAACATCAGAGACCTTGAACCGAAGCAAGAAATCGGCAACGTCGAAGGTGATGCTTGTCCAACAGGTCAAAGCTGAGCGAGAGGATGAGGATGAATGTCTGATGAGTAGACGTTGAAGAAGTCTAGGACTGGGGAGGGAAAGAGTTTTTGGTATTCTTCCCCCCCCCCCCCAATGAATTTTTATCTAATTTGATGAGAGAGAATTTGGTTGGGAGCTTTCTCCCCAAGGAGGGGAGAATCCTGGTCAAATGGCCAGGGGTCAATGGCTGGTGTCCTTTTACTTAGTTATCAACCAGGTGGCCAAAGGATGAAGGCCAAACTCTGGTCATGCCTCTCTCAAATAGCAAGTTCCCTTGGTTTCCCCACCTCCTGGTCAGTTCCAAGGAAGATAATCCAGGGGACATTCTCCATGGAAGGAAGGCCCACCCAAGGCCATGACAGAAGCACCGTTTTCCTCCTCCAACCGCGAGATGGGCTCCACCGAGAGATTTGTGGAAGGCGTCCTCAAATCCCCTTGAGGACCTGGTTGAAAAACTGGAGGAGTTGCAAGGCTGATTTGGGGCCGAGGAAGCACATGAGGTTGGAACTGGAGGAGAAACGCAAGGTTGGAGATAGTCAAACCATGCCATATGTAGTGTGGGCCTTCACCCCTAGTTTTGGCTCCTTCCCAGTTGGTGTTCATGACTGGTTAGATGTCAAAAGCTTATCCAGTATCCCACTTCTCTTCTTCCACCACAGACAAAGTGGCTGAATGCAGACTCAGGACTTGGTCTGCCAAAAAGACCAGCCGCATCGGTTCCGTCACGTGAGCCACACGTGACCCCAGTGGGAACGTCCTAGGATTGGGAAAGGGAAGGAAATATCTTGCCATTGTTTCCCGGTTTGGAGAAGCAATGTGTGTTTAACTAGAAGGGGGCAAGACGGCCGCCTTGCTCCACTCGAGCAAATGTTGCGCACCATTTTGCTTGGTTTCTCCAGAATCGAAGGAGGAGGATTTCCCAAAGCAGCCCTGTTTGACGCTCGCAGAAGCGAAGAAATGCTATCATCATTGCAAGAAACGGGGCATTTCCCATCGGCCTCCCTTTGGATTTTTTCCCAGGAATAAGCTAATGTTTTTGATGGTCTTGTTTAATTCCCCAGGATATGTTTTGGTGTTTTCAGCTCTACGGCTGGTTTTTATTTTATTTTATTTTATTTAAAAAAAATCAATTTCCCCTTTGGCTCGCTCCTGATGTTGCTTGGCTGTGTGGGTCCAGCTCTAAAACCCCCAAATGTTGCATGTGGGGCAGTGAGATTGTTCCTGAGTGGGGGGAGAGGGCCAAGGGGATACCTTTTACCTTTTAAGTCCCCCCAAATTGGATGAAAGACATTCCCCTTGCCTCTGCTGCCTCCCTGGCAGCCCTGGCCGTGCTCTGGAAAACAAAAATATTTTTAAAATAAAAATGCCTCCCCCCGCTCAAATTAAGCCCCCCCCCTTCTGGAGGAAGAGAAAGCCTCTTTATGTATAACTGAGCCAGCCAACTCAGGGAGTGCAAATGAAGTTATTTGCTCAACTAAAGGCTGGTTGAGCAAATCTTGGTTTTCTGAGTAATCCATCTTCGTACTGCAAATCTCTCCCAGCCTAATTCATTTGTTTTGAGGTCTGCATCTGGCTTCCTGCATGCTGAAGGCAGCCTGCAAAATCAAATGAGTTGTACCGTAGGACAGCCCGAAGGGTAGAGCGGGCCAGGCGGTGAGCAGCTAAGGAGGCGGCGGAAGTGCAGCCCTAGGAAGAGGAGGGGGGAATTATTCCCCCCACCCCACCCCACCCCACCCCACCCCACCCCACCCCACATCCCCCGGCTGGAAAACAAAACAGCTTTCGGAACAGCTGGGGAATAGCTGGGGTTGGTTGGAGAAGAACAGCTAAGGTTGAGAGAGAGGGTGGGACGTGGGGATGTCGGCTTGGGGGGCTCGGAAGTGGGGCTGGAGAAATTCCTGGCTGCTTGGATCCTTGCAGACGATCAGGTCTGTTAAAGAAGTGGAGTGAAACCATGAGGAGATCTCTTGAAATGTTGCAACCCCCCTTCTCCACCATTCTTTCTTCTCCTTCTCCAGTCCTCCTCCCTCCTCTCCTCCTCTTTCTCCCTTTCCTCCTCCTCCACCTCTCCTTCTCTTTCTCCACCACTCCTCCTCCTCCTCCTCCTCTTCTCCTCCTCCCTCTCCTCCTCCTCCTCCTCCTCCTCTTCCAAGGAATTCTGTTACGAACAGCACGGCTGGCTCTGTGATGGGCTCTTTGAGGCATTTGGTTATTTTCTTTCCTGTTTTGGAAAACAACTCGGTTAGACCAGCTGCATTAAGAGAAGGGTTCAGGCAGGTTAATCACTTACAAGGAGCGCCTGTTGCTAGCAGACTTGCTCAGCGTCTCCCCCCCCCCCCCGCCCCTGAGAAATCGATCCTAGCCTGGCTTTGTCGTCCTCTGGCTTCTAAGTTGGACTGCTGCGCTGCGCTCAAGCGGGGCGGTCCTTGAAGGCTACCTAGGAGACCGGGAAGAGGGGGCAAGCATTGCAGGGTGCCCCCCCCCCCGCTGTGTTCTTCAGGAAGACCATTTGCCAATAATACTTTTAAAAGCCTGTCTGAACAACTGTAGAAATATCCGAGGGTAACGGTGCAAGCATTCCCTGGGATTCCCGTGCGTTTTTCACGGCCAGTCCTCGTTCGGTTCCATGAAAAGACAGTAAGTGTTGGAATGTCTTTGGAAGGCGTGGGTGGGTGGGCAGGGCGGGGGTTTCCAAGGGCGCGGGCATCCTTGCGCATTCAGCCACGGGGCGGCCACGGGCCTCTTCTCTCTCCCGTCGTGTGATCCTCCATCTCCGTGTCCAGCCCAGGAGGACGTCAAGAGGAAGATCTTCCGCGGAGCGTTTCCACTGGGATCGCTGCTCCCCTCCGCCTCCTCTGAGGGTTGGAAGAGAACCTTGCTCCCCCTTCTCTACGTGGGGGGCCATCAAGCTCCAACTCTGGACCGAAGTTCTGGCGAAAGGCAGTCCCCGTCCTTTGATCGGAGCTGATCTTCCCCCTCGCTTAGGGAACGGTGCTCAAGCGTGGCTCTCCATTGGCCGTCGTCTTGCTAAGCCGTCTCCTTGAGGAGCTACTTCGCACGGTGCAAGGGGCGTTTTTAGAGAGGGGAGAAATCCAGGCCTTGAGGAGCTACTTTGCACAGTGCGAGCAGCATTTTTAGGGGAGAAATCCAGGCCTTGGGGAGCTACCGTATTTTTCCGACAATAAGACGCCCCCATGTACAAGACGCCCCCCACTTTTCCAGCCCAAAATTAAAAACTCAGTATTTTAAAGATAGTGCAGAACACATTTTTATTTAGTAATTAGTTAACATTGACCTGATACACTCGGTGGGAGGAGGTCCAAACCGTCTCTCTGCAGCTCTATTTCCAGGCTCTTTTGCATAACTGATTCCATTCAAGCACGAGCGAAACTGCCGATAGCTTGTCTCTGCAATCAGCCTTCCTCCAATTGGCTTGTTCAGCATCAGCTGACGTCAGTTACATCAGGCTCGTGATTGGAGGAAGTCTGTTTGGGAGACAAGCTATTTCCCTCGGGATTGGAGGCTAGAAATAGGAGGAAGCCTCTCTGCAGAGACAAAGTATGGGCAGTTTTGCAACCGTGCGGTTCTCTCCTTGGCTGACTTCCTTGAATAAGACGCCCTTCAGTTTTTAGGGTAAGGATTTTAGAAAAAAAGTATCGTCTTATAGTCGGAAAAATACGGTACTTTGCAAGGGGCATTTTAGAGGGGAGACATCCAGGCCTTGAGGAGCTACTTCGCACAGTGCAAGGGGCATTTTAGAGGGGAGAAATCCAGGCCTTGAGGAGCTACTTCGCACGGTGCAAGGGGCATTTTAGAGGGGAGAAATCCAGGCCTTGAGGAGCTACTTCGCACGGTGCAAGGGGCATTTTAGAGGGGAGAAATCCGGGCCTTGAGGAGCTACTTCGCACAGTGCGAGCAGCATTTTTAGGAGAGAAATCCAGACCTTGAGGAGCTACTTCGCACGGTGCAAGGGGCATTTTAGAGGGGAGACATCCAGGCCTTGAGGAGCTACTTCGCACGGTGCAAGGGGCGTTTTAGAGGGGAGACATCCGGGCCTTGAGGAGCTACTTCGCACAGTGCAAGGGGCATTTGAGAGGGGAGACATCCAGGCCTTGAGGAGCTACTTCGCACGGTGCAAGGGGCGTTTTAGAGGGGAGACATCCAGGCCTTGAGGAGCTACTTCGCACGGTGCAAGGGGCATTTTAGAGGGGAGACATCCAGGCCTTGAGGAGCTACTTCGCACGGTGCAAGGGGCATTTTAGAGGGGAGACATCCAGGCCTTGAGGAGCTACTTCGCACGGTGCAAGGGGCATTTTAGAGGGGAGAAATCCGGGCCTTGAGGAGCTACTTCGCACAGTGCAAGGGGCATTTTAGAGGGGAGACATCCAGGCCTTGAGGAGCTACTTCGCACGGTGCAAGGGGCATTTTAGAGGGGAGACATCCAGGCCTTGAGGAGCTACTTCGCACGGTGCAAGGGGCATTTTAGAGGGGAGACATCCAGGCCTTGAGGAGCTACTTCGCACGGTGCAAGGGGCGTTTTAGAGGGGAGACATCCGGGCCTTGAGGAGCTACTTCGCACGGTGCAAGGGGCATTTTAGAGGGGAGACATCCAGGCCTTGAGGAGCTACTTCGCACGGTGCAAGGGGCATTTTAGAGGGGAGACATCCAGGCCTTGAGGAGCTACTTCGCACGGTGCAAGGGGCGTTTTAGAGGGGAGACATCCAGGCCTTGAGGAGCTACTTCGCACGGTGCAAGGGGCATTTTAGAGGAGACATCCAGGCCTTGAGGAGCTACTTCGCACGGTGCAAGGGGCATTTTAGAGGGGAGACATCCAGGCCTTGAGGAGCTACTTCGCACGGTGCAAGGGGCATTTTAGAGGGGAGACATCCAGGCCTTGAGGAGCTACTTCGCACGGTGCAAGGGGCATTTTAGAGGGGAGACATCCAGGCCTTGAGGAGCTACTTCGCACGGTGCAAGGGGCATTTTAGAGGGGAGACATCCAGGCCTTGAGGAGCTACTTCGCACGGTGCAAGGGGCGTTTTAGAGGGGAGACATCCGGGCCTTGAGGAGCTACTTCGCACGGTGCAAGGGGCATTTTAGAGGGGAGACATCCAGGCCTTGAGGAGCTACTTCGCACGGTGCAAGGGGCATTTTAGAGGGGAGACATCCAGGCCTTGAGGAGCTACTTCGCACGGTGCAAGGGGCATTTTAGAGGGGAGACATCCAGGCCTTGAGGAGCTACTTCGCACGGTGCAAGGGGCGTTTTAGAGGGGAGACATCCGGGCCTTGAGGAGCTACTTCGCACGGTGCAAGGGGCGTTTTAGAGGGGAGACATCCGGGCCTTGAGGAGCTACTTCGCACGGTGCAAGGGGCATTTTAGAGGGGAGACATCCAGGCCTTGAGGAGCTACTTCGCACGGTGCAAGGGGCGTTTTAGAGGGGAGACATCCGGGCCTTGAGGAGCTACTTCGCACGGTGCAAGGGGCATTTTAGAGGGGAGACATCCAGGCCTTGAGGAGCTACTTCGCACGGTGCAAGGGGCATTTTAGAGGGGAGACATCCGGGCCTTGAGGAGCTACTTCGCACGGTGCAAGGGGCGTTTTAGAGGGGAGACATCCGGGCCTTGAGGAGCTACTTCGCACGGTGCAAGGGGCGTTTTAGAGGGGAGACATCCGGGCCTTGAGGAGCTACTTCGCACGGTGCAAGGGGCATTTTAGAGGGGAGACATCCAGGCCTTGAGGAGCTACTTCGCACGGTGCAAGGGGCATTTTAGAGGGGAGACATCCAGGCCTTGAGGAGCTACTTCGCACGGTGCAAGGGGCGTTTTAGAGGGGAGACATCCGGGCCTTGAGGAGCTACTTCGCACGGTGCAAGGGGCGTTTTAGAGGGGAGACATCCGGGCCTTGAGGAGCTACTTCGCACGGTGCAAGGGGCATTTTAGAGGGGAGACATCCGGGCCTTGAGGAGCTACTTCGCACGGTGCAAGGGGCGTTTTAGAGGGGAGACATCCGGGCCTTGAGGAGCTACTTCGCACGGTGCAAGGGGCATTTTAGAGGGGAGACATCCAGGCCTTGAGGAGCTACTTCGCACGGTGCAAGGGGCGTTTTAGAGGGGAGACATCCGGGCCTTGAGGAGCTACTTCGCACGGTGCAAGGGGCGTTTTAGAGGGGAGACATCCAGGCCTTGAGGAGCTACTTCGCACGGTGCAAGGGGCGTTTTAGAGGGGAGACATCCGGGCCTTGAGGAGCTACTTCGCACGGTGCAAGGGGCATTTTAGAGGGGAGACATCCAGGCCTTGAGGAGCTACTTCGCACGGTGCAAGGGGCGTTTTAGAGGGGAGACATCCAGGCCTTGAGGAGCTACTTCGCACGGTGCAAGGGGCGTTTTAGAGGGGAGACATCCAGGCCTTGAGGAGCTACTTCGCACGGTGCAAGGGGCGTTTTAGAGGGGAGACATCCAGGCCTTGAGGAGCTACTTCGCACGGTGCAAGGGGCGTTTTAGAGAGGGAGACATCCAGGCCTTGAGGAGCTACTTCGCACGGTGCAAGGGGCGTTTTAGAGGGGAGACATCCAGGCCTTGAGGAGCTACTTCGCACGGTGCAAGGGGCGTTTTAGAGGGGAGACATCCAGGCCTTGAGGAGCTACTTCGCACGGTGCAAGGGGCATTTTAGAGGGGAGACATCCAGGCCTTGAGGAGCTACTTCGCACGGTGCAAGGGGCGTTTTAGAGGGGAGACATCCAGGCCTTGAGGAGCTACTTCGCACGGTGCAAGGGGCATTTTAGAGGGGAGACATCCAGGCCTTGAGGAGCTACTTCGCACGGTGCAAGGGGCGTTTTAGAGGGGAGACATCCAGGCCTTGAGGAGCTACTTCGCACGGTGCAAGGGGCGTTTTAGAGGGGAGACATCCGGGCCTTGAGGAGCTACTTCGCACGGTGCAAGGGGCATTTTAGAGGGGAGACATCCAGGCCTTGAGGAGCTACTTCGCACGGTGCAAGGGGCGTTTTAGAGGGGAGACATCCAGGCCTTGAGGAGCTACTTCGCACGGTGCAAGGGGCATTTTAGAGGGGAGACATCCAGGCCTTGAGGAGCTACTTCGCACGGTGCAAGGGGCGTTTTAGAGGGGAGACATCCAGGCCTTGAGGAGCTACTTCGCACGGTGCAAGGGGCGTTTTAGAGGGGAGACATCCAGGCCTTGAGGAGCTACTTCGCACGGTGCAAGGGGCGTTTTAGAGGGGAGACATCCAGGCCTTGAGGAGCTACTTCGCACGGTGCAAGGGGCATTTTAGAGGGGAGACATCCGGGCCTTGAGGAGCTACTTCGCACGGTGCAAGGGGCGTTTTAGAGGGGAGACATCCGGGCCTTGAGGAGCTACTTCGCACGGTGCAAGGGGCATTTTAGAGGGGAGACATCCAGGCCTTGAGGAGCTACTTCGCACGGTGCAAGGGGCGTTTTAGAGGGGAGACATCCAGGCCTTGAGGAGCTACTTCGCACGGTGCAAGGGGCGTTTTAGAGGGGAGACATCCGGGCCTTGAGGAGCTACTTCGCACGGTGCAAGGGGCGTTTTAGAGGGGAGACATCCGGGCCTTGAGGAGCTACTTCGCACGGTGCAAGGGGCGTTTTAGAGGGGAGACATCCAGGCCTTGAGGAGCTACTTCGCACGGTGCAAGGGGCGTTTTAGAGGGGAGACATCCGGGCCTTGAGGAGCTACTTCGCACGGTGCAAGGGGCGTTTTAGAGGGGAGACATCCGGGCCTTGAGGAGCTACTTCGCACGGTGCAAGGGGCGTTTTAGAGGGGAGACATCCGGGCCTTGAGGAGCTACTTCGCACGGTGCAAGGGGCGTTTTAGAGGGGAGACATCCAGGCCTTGAGGAGCTACTTCGCACGGTGCAAGGGGCGTTTTAGAGGGGAGACATCCGGGCCTTGAGGAGCTACTTCGCACGGTGCAAGGGGCGTTTTAGAGGGGAGACATCCAGGCCTTGAGGAGCTACTTCGCACGGTGCAAGGGGCGTTTTAGAGGGGAGACATCCAGGCCTTGAGGAGCTACTTCGCACGGTGCAAGGGGCGTTTTAGAGGGGAGACATCCGGGCCTTGAGGAGCTACTTCGCACGGTGCAAGGGGCGTTTTAGAGGGGAGACATCCGGGCCTTGAGGAGCTACTTCGCACGGTGCAAGGGGCGTTTTAGAGGGGAGACATCCGGGCCTTGAGGAGCTACTTCGCACGGTGCAAGGGGCGTTTTAGAGGGGAGACATCCGGGCCTTGAGGAGCTACTTCGCACGGTGCAAGGGGCGTTTTAGAGGGGAGACATCCGGGCCTTGAGGAGCTACTTCGCACGGTGCAAGGGGCATTTTAGAGGGGAGACATCCGGGCCTTGAGGAGCTACTTCGCACGGTGCAAGGGGCGTTTTAGAGGGGAGACATCCGGGCCTTGAGGAGCTACTTCGCACGGTGCAAGGGGCGTTTTAGAGGGGAGACATCCGGGCCTTGAGGAGCTACTTCGCACGGTGCAAGGGGCGTTTTAGAGGGGAGACATCCGGGCCTTGAGGAGCTACTTCGCACGGTGCAAGGGGCGTTTTAGAGGGGAGACATCCGGGCCTCAGGTTCCTCCTATCTCGAACCGAACCCTTCTTGCTTTGCATCCCATCCCTAATAAGAAACGTTTTTTTCCATCTGTTCTCCTCTCCAGCCAGCTTTATCCTCGCCCCCGAGAGAGCAGGAGGAAAAGAGAATTCTCTAATGCTTCAATGTTCACTTCTCACTGGAAAGCAATCTGTCTCTCGTTGCTTCTCATGCTTTGTGCTCTGTTGTGTTGCCATGAGCAGGGGTGTGTGTGTGTGTGTGTGTGTGTGTGTGCGCGCGCAAACTGGGGGACGTGCGTGGATACGAAAGAAGCCCATAAACCATTTTAAAGATATTGGATCCTTCAAATGTCTATTTCCAGGGGCTGGTTGCTAGCGCAAGCGCATGGCAGGGCATCATTTGGGGGCCTGGTTAGGGGTCTTCTAGGGTGCCTTAAGGACCCTGGGAGAAGTAAGCTGACAGCTGGCCTGGTGGATGCTGGGAATTGTAGTTCCCAAAGCACCGGATTCCAGACATATCCTGTTGCACACAGAGGTGGTTTTCTAGGGTTTGGAGCTGTTAAGGGGCTGGATTAAGCCTTGAGAGGCTCAGGTGCAAATCTCCCCTTGGCCCGGCCTACCTCACAGGGTTGGAGTGGGGAAAAATAAAAGGAGATCTTCCTGGAAGACGCTAGCGAGGCGATGGACGTAAATCCCCATCTCCGTACAGTTGCCGCAGCCGAGTTGCACGCGCGTGTGTGTCTGTACATCCCCCTTTGAACCAGCAGCGGTTTCTCGCCGACTCCACAGCCCGCAAGGGTTTCCCTAAGTCACGGGCGGCCCAGCCCCGCCACGGCGGCTGAAAATCATTGTGTGTTTCTTCTTCTTCTTCTTCTTCTTCTTTTAAAAAAAGAGACACGAAAAGCAATCATCGCCATTGAAAAATAAATAATAGTTTTTGCCACAAATTAAAGAGCTTGATCCATGCTTTGTGTCCCGGGAAAGAGATCTCGCAGGAGGTATTATCTCAGGGCGGGTGGCTAAATTAGTAAATAGCTTTGAGATCTCAGAAATGATAGTAATTATAGGAGCAAAATTGTTATTAATGCACTCATTTGCTCGGAAGCCCGACTTCATGTAATTACAATTTAGATCAAGATAAGGTTAATGCGGTTACCTTCCTTGGTATTTAGAGAAAGGGGAAATGGGTTCTCCGTTGTCAAATCCGAGGAATTATAATTGCTGGGGATTTCTCTCTCTGTCTTTCGGCGTAGCCTCTGCGGCAAGACAGACGGGATGAGGAAGGGGAGACGGTCTCCTGCAAGGCGGCCTTCGAGGACACAAAGGGTCCCCCCATTTCTTCTTCTCTTTGTTGGGTTGTCTCAATGGCTTCTTCTTCCATCTGCAAATTCTGTTTGTCTCGTTCTTGGTCGTTGAGTTGGGCTTCATGGACGTGGCTGTGTTGCGGTCTTGGGAGGGAAGTGGACGTGGTTTGTTCTTGTCTTCTGGATTTTTTTTAAACTTTCTAGTCTGGTCCACCATCCAGGGATAATTGGGAGGTAGGCTCCCATCCAGCGACGAACCAGCTCCAAACCAGCTTAGCATCTTCTATATCAGTAAACGTTAGCTAAGCGCTAGTTTTTATGCATGCAGAAACACGCGCACACACAGATACGCATGCAAGCATGTGTGCATGTTTATGTGCACGGCCGTATTTGTGTCTGTGTGTATATATGTTTGTGTGTGTGTGTGTGTGTGTAGGGTGTACCAAAAGTTAGGTCCTGTAGGCCAATCACAATGTTAGTTTTATTTATTTTATTTACTTGTCAAATTTAGGGAGTTGCCCATCTCACAAACAAGTGACTTGTTATTTATATATATAACTAGTAGTGGTTAGAACATTGTCTTTAACGCAGGAGACCGGGGTTCAAATCCCGGCTGGTATCTATCTTACCGGTAGAGGTCCTTGGGCAAAGACCCCCTAACGCTTCACCTGCCCACCCCAAATATGAGAGTGACACGAACTAAGAGTCATGCTGGCTCAGACATCGCCCGGATTAACAAGTTCCACGTCATATGTTGGGGAACCAGGACAATCTGACGTTAAGTGGGCTACTGGAACAAACCATACATGGACGAGACAAGAGAACTTGGAATTGATGGAATGCTACTACAACAGGAGACCTAATGAGAGGGGATATATGAAACGTATGAGGGAACTATGGATGGACAGAAGGCCTACATCCACACTAACTGAGAAACAACTAGTTACCCAGCGCTTCAACGTAGTGAAGAGGAAGCTGCTCTCACAACTTGAGATAGACCAACCCCACATTACAACTCGGACTCAAGCAGATCTGGAGGAACAACTGGATATGCAGCCAACACCTGAAGCTGGAACGTCACTGCCACCCCCTCCATTACAGAGCACAGCAGCTGATATGAGGCAGAAGATCACGGGTAAGCTAGCTACAGTCAACCCTCGAGACCGATTACCAAGGCTCAGTGGAGAAGTACCATTGGATATTATGCTAGAAGATGCCAATAGAGCACTCCAGACAATCCCTACTGCCTCCATAACTCAAACCAATGAACTGGTATATGCTACAGCTGCTGTAATCCTGGAGATGCTTGGCTACACGATCAAGAACAGCAGTACATACCCACCCTGGAAAATGAGATTGGAGGCCAAGATCAAGGCAACTCGGAGAGAAGTCAATCAGCTGGTGGAACTACAGAAGGGTGTGGAGATTAAGGATAAGACTCGGCTACTGAAACAAATATATGGGCTTGACTCCATCTGAAGCCCTAGAGACTGCTAAGCAAAGGCTCACAGCACTGGCTGCCAGGCTACGGAGATACACCAAAGAAGCAGAGGTCAAGAAGATAAATGCCCTGTTCTCCAAAGAACCATCCATGGTGTACTCCCAACTGCAGTGCAACCACACAGTCACAGCAGAGCCACAACAGCAGAATTGAACAGTACTGGAAGAACATATGGGAGAAGGAGAAGACACCTAACACCAGTGCAAAGTGGCTGCAGGACCTGAGAGCAGACCACAGCAATCTCCCAGAACAGGACTCAGTCATCATCACAGTAGCAGACATCCAACAGCGGGTCAAGACCATGAAGAGCTGGACAGCGCCTGGCCCGGACATGATCCACACCTACTGGCTAAAGAAACTAACAGCAGTGCATGAACGCCTAGCAGCACAGATGAACCAGCTGTTAGCAGCAGGCCCCCACCCAGATGGGCTAACACAAGGAAGGACAGTGCTGATCATGAAAGACCCTCACAAGGGAACAGCACCATCTAACTACCGGCCAATAACCTGCCTCCGCACAATATGGGAAGTCCTATCAGGCATCCTAGACGCCAAGCTACAAGACCACGTGGGCCAGTACATGAGCACAGCTCAGAAGGGCATTGGGAACAACACCAGAGGCTCAAAACACCAGTTGCTCATAGATAGAGCAGTCGCCCAAGATTCAAGGTCTAGGCAGACCAATCTCAGCACAGCCTGGACTGACTACAGGAAAGCCTATGGCTCAATGCCACCCACATGGATCTGTGAATGCCTGGCACTGTACAAAGTCAACAGGAGACTAAGGACCTTCCTCAAGAACTCAATGGGACTGTGGAAGACAACACTGGAAGTGAACTCAAGACAGCTCACACAAGTGGCCATCAAGTGCGGCATATACCGAGGTGATGCACTGTCCCCACTGCTGTTCTGCATAGGCTTAAACCCCCTCAGCCAGATAATCACAAGGACTGGATACGGGTGCAAGTTCAAGAGTGGAATCTCCATCAGCCACCTCCTCTATATGGATGACATCAAGCTGTATGCTAAGAGTGAACGAGACATCGACTCACTGATCCACCTGACACGGATCTACAGTGAGGACATTGGGATGTCGTTCGGACTGGAGAAGTGTGGCAGGAAGGTGGGTAAGACAGACGGAGTGGAACTACCAGTGGTCCACATAGAGACCAGCTATACATACCTTGGTGTCCCACAGTCACATGGGAACCACGATGAGGAGGCAAGGAAGACAGCAACATCCAAGTACCACCAAAGGAGAAGACAGGTCCTGAAGAGCCAGCTCAATGGGAAGAACAAGATCCACGTCATCAACACGTACGCCTGCCAGTCATCAGATGCCCCGCTGGTATAGTGAACTGGCCAAAGGAGGACATAGAGGCTGCCAGTGTGAAGACCCAGAAGCTCCTCACAATGTACGGAGGTTTCCACCCCAAGTCCAACACCCAGAGATTGTACACCAGCCGCAAAGAGGGCAGGCGAGGTCTGATGAGTGTCAAAGCCTGGATGAAACCCGGAGCATCGAGGAATACATCACTAAGATGGCACCCAAAGATGAGCTGCTGAGAGAATGCCTGAGGCAGCAGCAGACAGGGGAGGAAGTTCAAGCAGAGGAAGCACCATGGCGAGACAAGTCCCTGCTTGGGATGTACCACTGACAGATAGCTGAGGTGGCTGACGTTGGGAAATCCTATCAGTGGCGGGAAAGGGCTGGACTAAAAGACAGCCCTGAGGCACTGATCACAGCAGCACAAGAACAGGCACTAAGCACCAGATCCACAGAAGCAGGGGTCTACCACACTAGACAGGACCCAAGGGGCAGACTGTGCAAAGAGGCCTCAGAGACAGTCCCACACGTAGTGGCAGGGTGTAAGATGCAGGCAGGAACAACATAAACTGAACAGCACAACCAAATAGCTGGCATTGTGGACAGGATCATCTGTACAGTGTATGGGCTAGTCCAGATGGGAGATTCCCCAGAAGGTTGTGGAGAATAACAGGGCTAAGATCCTGTGGGACTTCCAGATCCAGACGGACAGGCAGGTCCTGGCCAATCAACCAGACATTGTGGTAGTAGACAAGGACCAGAAGACAGCGGTGGTGATAGATGTAGCAGTGCCAAGGGACAGCAACATCAGGAAGAAGGAGCATGAGAAGCTGGAGGGCCTGAAGGAGGAACTAGAGAGGATGTGGGAAGTCAAGGCCAAAGGGGTCCCGGTGGTGGTCGGAGCACTCGGGGCCGTGACTCCTAAGCTGGGCGACGGGCTCCCACAGATCCAGGACCCCCATCAGAGCTCTCTGTCCAGAAGAGAGCAGGGCAAGGAACAGCTCAGATCCTGCAGAGGACCCGAGATTGAGGAAGACACAGACCACCCATAGGGGTGAGAGGGGAATTCTCTTTTTTGGTATGTATATGCATAAATATGGTTAAGAGAAAATCCTGCCAAGGAATGTCCAAAGGTGTCAAACGAGTAAGAAAGTGTTTGGAAGAAAATGGCAACCAACTGGAAGAGTTGATGTAATTTGTATAATAAATTGTCCGTGGGCCTGACTTGATCAACGAGGCCTGACATTTGGCCCCCCTTTGTCTAAATTAAAACTTAACTATATTTTCATCTCCGTTTCTCCAAAGGGAGGCATTTTTCTTTCCCTTTTTACCTAACCAGCTTTTGTCAACACTTTCCCCTAATAATTATATGGTTTGGCACGTTCTTTTGATGAAAGGGATGGATTTTGGCAGATTTTCCTCTCACGCATGCTGTATTTTTGAGGGGCTGATTGCACTGGAAAAATTAGAGAAGTGAGCCATTTTTAAAGCAAAAAAAACACCCTGAGGCTCAGTGCATGGGTCAGGCTGGAAATGTGGAATTAGGACATTTTCATATTCAAAGGGAAACCCGGTTAATGTCTTCCCCCGCGTGCCCTGAGAAGTTTTGTCTTGAGATTTTTGGGGAAGGGGTGCCCTTCCTTGCTCTCCCCCAAATGGGATGGTTAGAAGCAATGGTTGGTTCCCAATTATGCCAATGACTGTAAGGTTTCGGGGGAAAAAAATGAAATAGGTTGGCGGGGACGTATCTGAACAGAACTGACTTGCTGCAGAGAGAGTAGATTTTTCTCCATCTTTCTCTAGAGGCAGAAAATCTAGAATTCTCGTCTTCTCTAGGTTTGCTCAAAAAAGTAGAAGAGACAGCTGAACCTTCTGCTTTTCTCCATTCTTCCTGCTGCCCAAGTTTTGATCCGGTGAGAACTTCACAAGGGTGTAATTCAGTGTTTTTTAAACTTGGCAACTCTAAGAGGAGTGGACTTCAACTCCCAGAATTCCTCAGCCAGCTTTGCTGGCTGGGGAATTCTGGGAGTTGAAGTCCAGTCCTCTTAAAATTGCCAAGTTTGAAAAACACTGGCATAATTGATATAATTATATGGGTGAGCTTCTCAATATACATTTGGGTCTCTAGTATAAACAGTTTTTTGCATCATTCAACCTCCCCAAAGTCTAGATGGGAGGATTAAGACATCCAGGCCCCCAAAGATGTCCCAGGGAGAACTGCAGAAGCATCTGTGACCCACAAACATGGACACCGATGTCCTAGCTTCAGAGGATTCTGCAGAGAGGTCTTCTCCATGAGTCAAGAACCCGACGTCTTCAAGAGCACCTCCTTTGTAAAAGACCTGCTCAAAACTCACCCGCCTCAATTTTTCCATATTAAATGCATCAATCAGGCAACTTCCAGAGGAGCAGAGCAAGGCTGAACCCTTTTCTGAAATGAATTTTTTCCTCCAGGGATGGCTAGCCACCATCCAGCCGGAGAGAGTGCTGTTAAATGCTTTTGTGTTCTCCAGGGCATGGATTAAATAGGGACCTGGGGAAGGGCCTCGCTGTTTTCCTGAAGTCTCCCTCGGTTTCCGCATCAATAAATTATTGAAGCAAATTACTTGGGCTACTAGAAAATGCCAGTTAAGTGTAAAGCGATTCAGCGGTGAGGCCGTTAAAAAGATGCAGGGAAACAGGCATTCAGATGTCCAATTAAGCCAAACTGTTCCAACAGAAGATGAGCCAACTGGTGTTGAGTTGCTGAACATCCTTAGATTACTAGTAGCTATCGGTGGCTGGAGTTCAGTGCCCTTCCCCAAGCTGGTTGCCTGGTAGGTGAGCTGGGGCCAAAAATGTTCCTCTACTTTTGGAAGAAAAAGTGAGGTTGGGGGCCAGGAAATTAAGGACCCCAAAACTAACCCCAACCCTGCCTGAGATGAAGCATAGGAAGATGTTCTTCCTGGAGGAAGTGTTAGCTCAGGAGGAACATCTGCCTCACATCTGCAGCTTTGCTCTGCTTAAATAGTAAGGCTGGTCCTCAAGAATCATTCTGGAAATCTTTGACTTTACCCACCATGGAGGGCGAAGATGATGGAACTTGCTGAGAGGGCCACATTGATTAGAGAGAAGATATTGTCCAGGTTTAACGTTGGCTTGTGGACTCCTTATGGACTTTTTGCGTGAAACGGGGAAAAAAATGAAATTATGGTTCTGGTGGTTAGGAATAAAAATAGATTATAGAAAAAATGGAAATAATGCTGTAATCACAGAGTTAATTTACATTTATTCTTACAACTGCCGTAAAAGAAAATCGGAAGTCACTTTTTTATATTTTCTTTTTCTGCACTTTTGGCTTTGTTCTTTTCTTCCTTCCTTCTTTTTCCTCCTTTTCATTCTACATATTAGTTCTTCTAGTTTTTATCTTCTTAAAAGTTTACTAAAGAGAGATGTAAGAATCATCTTGGAAATCCTCTTTCTCACATTGGGTTCTGCCCCGATAGCATTCAACTCAGTTTTGGCAGAGGAGGAGATTAAATGTAAAAATGGATCATTCTCAAAGTCTTTGGTGCTTTAGATCAGTGTTTCTTGATCTTAGCAACATTTAAGACATGAGGACTTCAACTCCCAGAATTCCCCAGCCAGCATGCTGGCTGGGGAATTCTGGGAGTTGTAGTCCATATGTCTTAAAATTGTTGAGATTGAGAAACACTGCTTTAGACTAATCTCTTTTTACTAAATACAAACCAGGGACAGTTCCTGGTTATTTCTTGAGTGCACATGCTTTAAATAAAGAAATCAAACTATGAATGTGAAATGTAAAAGAAAGGGGTGTGTGGAGGGAAGATGGGGATACAAGGAAGTTGAACAGCCAATAAATTCAAATCAATATATTTCCTGATGGTGATCCCATTCTGGCTGCAGTATATTGGTTGATAGGCCCTTACTGGGGTGAACAGGGTGCCATCTTTGAGACCTTATTTTTAGGATAAGAGATTGTATCAGTTAGGGGATTAATTAAGCTTGTAGAAACACTGGAACTGAAAACAAGGAGAGAAGCCCAAACTTATTTTCTGTGTCTAAAGCTGGAATGCTTTTTAAATTTTTTTTAAAAATAGGATTTGTCCTAATCCGTCATGCCCTGATGATGACAGAAGAATGAGTCAAGTGCTGCCAAGCTTCTAGCTCGCTTCTCTTTTCCCTCTTGCTAGTTGAGTTAGTGGCTTCCCGTGCAACAGTTTGCTATGACGTCTGGCTCGGAGAGGTCTGAGCAGAATTGCAGGGAGGAAGCCGATCAGTGTGAGAGTTGAAAGGCCAACTCTGAAGGTGTAGTGCTTTCATGATGGAGAATCATGTGGCAGGAAAAGACAGGGCAGGAAGACCATCCCACCCGCCCCCCACCCCCAGTTTCTGATCAGAGGCTCCTAAGGCCTTAAAAATGTCCATGTTTCAAAGGTTAAACTGTGAGTAGCATGTTAAAACAGTGGTATATTAAAAGAGTATTTTAGGGCATAAAGTATTTGATTACCCCCAACTAGCTTTGTGGGTTCTTAATGCCACATTTGTATTTTAACTTCGGCTTTCCTGCAGGAGTCTTCTCCCTGTTGACTTGCAAATAGCACCCATCTTGATTGACACTTATTTCATAGAAAGGTTTTGCATATGCTTATGGGGGATTTGTTCTAAAATTGTACATTGTATTGATCAGGGGCTGTAATGGATATTTGATATTAAGGTCTCTTCTGACGCCTTCTTTCAGCACTAGACGCTGGACAGCTCCCCCTCAATTCTGTTCTTTGCCGGGCGGTGGAAATGCTACCTTATCATCAACGTGTCTATTTCATTTGCACGTCTGATCTGTTATTTGTCCTCTAGCTGTATTTGTTTTGAGCGACGGGAATAGTCAGTGTGGCAGCTTTTCTTAACTGGGAAGCATGTGTTAAAGGTATTAACCCAACAGGGGAGCTGGTGTTGGTCTGGTTCCTTGCTTTAACCAGTCAACCGTTCGCCTTGCCAAAGCAAGAGGCTTCCAAGATTGGATCTAGGGCAACTTTTCTACCCACAGGGAGTTTTGATAAGGGAGACCTGAGGTTCAGGACTCCTCAGTGAGACGTAGTATGGCCTCTTAATCATTTATCCAGACACATTTTTGCAACAGGAAGGGTTTGAAGGCAGATGACTCCATTTCACCCCATGACTTAGGGAGATCCTGGTAGACCTCCAAGGAATAATAGGGAGAACTGTAGGGAAGAGGATTATAAGGCAGGTACGTAGAGGGGACTCCGGTGATGGTGGATACAAAATAATTGCATAAACCACATGATGGAAGATTGGGAAAATCAGAATGGAATGGGCAAGAAAGCAATTTCGTTTCTGAAATTGTTTGCCCTTTCTCTCTCTGATCTCAAGCAGACTTGATCCTTTGTCATGTTCTGGCTTTGGCGACACTCCCACAGAACATGAGGTGCCCTGTTGTTTTGAAACCAGTTTAGTAAGTGCACTTTTTAATTGCTGGGGAAAGGCCCTAGAAAAATGGATCTGGGGATATTAGAATCCAGGAATCCTGGAGACCATCAAGTCCTGCTCAGGGCAGGAATCCAAGGAGAGCATCATAAATTGATGGCTGTCCCCCCTCTTCTCGAACACACCAGGGAAGGGGAACTTAACTTCCTGTAACTTAAATTCATTATCCTTTCCTGGCCTTTGGAACATGACAGAAAGAGTTTGACGTTCTTCAGATATTGGAACGTGCCATCTTATCTCCTCTTAGTTTTCTTGTCTCCAGGCTAAACATACCCAACTCCTTCAGCCTCTCTCATAGGACTATTTCAATTCCTTCTATTATGCCATATTATGCCCTGAATATTTGCAATGGGAAGGAGGAATGACCTTGAGGAACAGGAGGAAGGGCTGCAACCAAGATGATGGTCTGATAAAAGAAATCTGAGTCTGGGCCAGAACTCTAACCTGAGAAAGCGTCTCAGGCTTGACCCTCCCTAGTTCTCATGAAGAGAAAGGGAGGGAGGAAGCATAATCAGACTTGCAAGACTCTGTTACTATAACCCCAAAATAAAAAGTAGTAGTAGCATTCATAACGTTGGTTTCCTAGCCTTGTCTACCTTGAAGTGTGGACAATATGAGGTAAGTGTTAAAGTATGAATGCATCAATATTTCATGCCCTGGATCCCTTGGGGAAAGTGTTAATAAATAGGGCCTGGCAGCAATAAATTAATAACAGTGTGTTAGCTCAGAAAGCCTTCTTCATTTTTTTGCACATAATTTAATAAGGCCAAAAAAACAAAACAAAAACCCACTAGAAACTTAATTCCTGCCATGGAAGCTCGGAAGAAGTTGCCTTCACAGCCCGGAAGGGCTGATTAGAAAGCCGTGTTGTTTTGTTTTTTGAAAAATAATTTTTATTAGAAGAAGATTTTACATAGGTTTAAAAAATGACAGAAACCTAGAAGAGACAGTGGGGAAAGAAAGAAGATATAAAAGTGTAAAAGAAAAAGTGGAAGATAACAAAGGAGAAGAAAAGAGAGAAAGATCGCTAAAGAAGCAACTTCCGATCTCCTTTGCGGCAGTTACAAGCATATAATTTCTCTGCTTCTTCGTCCTGACATGCAGAGCATGGTCACCCTGAAAACTGGCAGATGGATCGCTGATGGATCTGACCAGAGCAGGGCAGAAAATGTCTCCTGGATTTTGGTTCCACCATGAAATGAAAAGAAAAATGTGTTTGGACATTTCTTTCAGGGGGAGAGGAGGGTTTTGGAGACCTTCTCACGGGGGGTGGTCTTCGTCAGTCTTTGACAATAGTAGCCAGGGTTTGCTAGTCTATCCAAAATCAGCCCCAAGAGAAATTGGAAAGAATTGGGGAATTCTTTGGGGAATAAAACTGGAAGCAGAGGAAAAATGTGAAGCTCAGTTTCTGCATAAAATTAATCCTCCTGATGGAGCAGGTCCTGTATATAGTAGTTCTCTGGTCTGTCCATCATGCTTGCTAACTCTGTTCCACAACTGTCAACCTTCTATTACCCCAAACTCCATCCAGGTCTCGGTTCTTTGATGTCAATCATCTAAAAGGCCTAAAATGGCTCAGGGTCCAAGTGAAATACAGGTAGTCCTTGCTTAATGACCACAATAGAGACTGGAAAACTTGTTCTTAAGTGGAGCGGTTGTTAAGCGAGTCATGCCCAATTTTATGACCTTTTTTGCAGTGGTCATTAAGTGAATCACATGGTTCCCCATTGATTTTGCTTGCCAAAAGCCAGCTGGGAAGGTCACAAGTGGCGATCATGTGTTCCTGGGATACTGTAACCATAAGTGCCAGCTGGTTGCCAAGTGCTCAGATTGGGATCACGTGACCGCGGGGCTGCTGTGATGGTTGTAAGTGTGAGGACTGGTTGTAAGTCCCTTTGTTCAGCACCGTTGTAACTTCGAACAGTCACTAAATGGATGGTTGCTAAGTGAGGACTACCTGTAGATCCTTAGCCTTTACACTAAGGCTAGCTGGGGCTAGAATTAGGGTCACAGTCCCACCATGGGGTGGACATATAGGACAATACTTAGAAAGATGGTCTTCTCAGTGGTGGCCCCACAATAATGAAAACATCTTCTCAGATTTCACCGCTCCAACAGGGCAGAGATGAAAGTGGGAAAAAAACTGTTTGGCTACCCCATCCTTCATGGGAGTGTGCATGGACACTGGAGAGGCTGAGTTAACAAAACAGAGCTGTGCGGTGTGAGTGTGGTGCTTACATTGCGCAAATCTGATGAGGGAGCCCCAAGTCGATCCTCATTCGTGGATCTTCCTGGGTGAATTTGGGCCTGTTGCTTTCCCCCAGCCTGTTCTACCCCTCAGGGTGGTTGTTGCGTGGCTAAAACGAAAGGGGATCCCCATGGAAACTGCCTCGAATTCCTATCTAACAAAATAAATGTACCGTCAATAAATGCCTCTGAACACATCATCTTGAGGCTTTACACGGGCTCCACGCTGCTGTTTGTGATCTAAGACGTAGCTTGATATTCAGCTTTTGACTGGTTCCATGCCCCAAGGGGGAAAAAAAACAGAAATTTGGGTGCTAGGATTCTCCCATCTGGACGCTGCCCAGAATTGTGAGTCTGACCACGTGGACTGATAAAGGAGCAAATTGGCCGGGTGTTGCACGGGTCCCCGGAGAGCTGGACAAACCAGTTTCCAAGGCCAACCGAGGTTTCATTTTTCCCCATGGCAAATGGAGGTGTAAGACCCCTTGAAGACAAGGCCCCTTTTCAAGGAGACGCCGGAAGGTCTGCGTGGCAAACCCCGAAGATGGGTAAAGTCATTCAAGGAGCGTAGGAGGAGATATTCTTCCTCTGCACCAGTGTTTCTCAACCTTGGCCACTTTAAGATGGGTGGACTTCAACTCCCAGAATTCCCCAGCCACTTTGGGGAGGGGGGTCATTACGTTTCACCTCCTCCAACGCCGCACAATGGAGCCTGCGTTTTTCAAAAGCGGGTTCGTAAATTTCGGGTTCCCTCCTTTTTTCACGGGCAAAAGCCTGAATGCTTCCTTTGGCTGGTGCAGCTGCTGAATTTTTAACGCGTTGCCGAACGTCTGCGGCAGGATGATGGGTCTCGTGATAATTCTCCCCCCCACTCCCAACACCTCATTTCTATGAAATATCGTGCATTAGCTTTACCGGGATGGGGAGAAGCGTATTTTACATATTCCGAGACGTTTGTGGTTAGAAAGGTTGGCTGCAAGTAATCCAATTTCCGCAGCTCCCCCAAATGCGCCTTTCCGTGGGCCAGAAATTGTTTCTCGAAGCCGGCTGGATTTTTTATGATATGTCGGCTTGATTGCAAGGGGTCTCTGGTATTTCTCAAAAAGCACATTGCAAGCACGAGAGGTTTGGAGGAGGAGTGTGGGAGAGCGAGGGGATGTGCGCGAGAGAGATTAAAAAAAAAACCCTGGTTTTAAAAGGGCCTATTCTAAACCCTGCACGAATGTGGTTTGGACGATCGTGTGAACGGATCGCTTCCCATAGAAAGAAGGGCTGATCCCTAGCAAGGGAGGAGAAGCACTTTTCCAGTTGCCTAGTAACTAAAGGATATATTTCCTCCGGCCAAGTCTTGACGCTTGGGGATTTCGGAGAGGAAGAGGAGACCCTGCAGCCCTTCAGCGTTCTGACATGGATTAATCCAGAGAAAAAGACCCCCAAGGCGGGGTGGGGGGAACGAGGATGGGAAAAGATTGCAAAGTGCCTGGGGAAGAAGGCATGCATTTCTGTGGGGATGGGAAGTTTGAAGGCAAGGGGCGTGGGGGTTGCAAGCAATCTGGGCACAATCGAAGGGTCTCTCCCCAGTGCACCCCCCCTGGACTCTCTGCCAATTGAAAATGCGGTTTTAGAGGTCTGGCTGAATGCCGCCTTTTTTCACACACTGTGTGAGAAGAAATCTGGGGGTTTTGCACTCGTGCCGGGCAGGCCTCCTTTCCCCTTTTCCCCTGCCTGTTCTCCGTTCCGTTGGAGGAAGAAGTTGCTTTTCAGTCGCTTTCAAAACATTCTTTTGGGTGCAAAAGGGGTCCTTTCACTTACACATTGCAGAAGCGGCCTCACTAAAGGTCTCTGTGTGTCCTCTTTTCCACTGGAGAATCCTCTCTCTCTCTCTCTCTCTCTCTCTCTCCACCTGGCCCCCAATGTCTCCTTTTATTCCTCAGAATAAATTTTTTAGGAGACGGTCAGAGTAATAGGCAAAGGCTGAGCAGAAGCTGAGCTTCTGTCGCCATTGAGGCGGACAGCTCCAGAAGACCTAGAGAAATTTGAAAGGAGTTTTCAAGCTCTCTGGGAACAAAGCAGAAAAACGGAGGCCCTTTTCGCAGAGCTGGAAGAAAACGTTGGGTTCTCAGTTTCTCTGATTTTTTCCTGCTTATCTGAATGTTGTGCCAGATACTCTGAAGTCCATGCTAGATAGCCAACATAGGAACACCGTTTAATGTTTGGAGGCCCTAATCTGCCTCACTCTTTTGAGTCCTGTAGGATCTTGATTTTTATTGGAGTGTGTCTGGTTTGTGGTTATTTATACCAGTCGCATAAAGCTTGTTTTCAATATGCATTGGAATCATTTGAAAAACGAAATTAAGACTTGGTAGAATATTCACAATATTCCAATTAAGGGACTGTCGAGGAAGACTCTACACCCCCAACCAAGATGGGCACGGCAAGGTCTAAAGAATAAACCACTAACAAACTCCACTCTCCTTACATACATTGGCGACGATGTGTTGTTAGCCTGGTAACAAAACATCTGCAAGAAAATGAAGCTCAGAGAACATCTGGAGCCCATCAGTTCAACCCTGAGCTACATACATTCTCTTCTATTGGTATAAAATAATCTCTTTGGGAAAGCAGAGAATTTCCATCAAATTCTTGCTTTTTGCTTGTTCTACTGTGTCAGGCCTGGAAGAATTTCCTCTCTCAGTGGCGGATTGCATTTGGCAAGCCACGTTCTCCACCCAGACTCACTTTGGGTGAATATCCACATTTTTTAAAGCAATTGTGTTGATGAAACTATGCACAAGCTGATTGACTGTTTTATCTAGCCATGGTGAGGAACATGTCAGGCCCCACAGAACAGAGAAGCCAAAAACAGTTTGCAAGATAATAAGACTCGTGTTCCATTTTCCACATCCCCAATATTTTGTCCCACAAGAAACAAATTCACGTTGTGAGTGCAACGTGGCTATCTGATCTGGGAGCTGAAATTTAAAGCCCTTCTAATAGGCCCATTTCTCAGCTGGGGAGAGGGGTTCAACAGCTGGGCCTCCTTCCAGCCTGGCGAGATTGATCAACGCCTGGCTTGGCTGCAACACTATGCGATGGGTGGAGCATCTCTTGAAGGTCTCCTCAAGACCCAGCAGGTCCAATGCATTGATGCAATTAAAAAAAGAGGAAAAAAATCACAACTGTCACGCCAAGGAGTTGTGATGCACCCCCTTGCGCCCAGCTAAATATCTGTGATCAACCCATTCCGTGATCCTATGTCTGTTCCTTCGAAGGAAAGAGACACCTGTCAGCCTTACCAGGTACACCAGACAGGAAACACGACCAGATGAGCTAATTCTACTTTATTGTAAGGCTACCTTGACAGAAGCTTGCGAGTCTGAAAGTACAATTCTCCCACCGTTCCCTTTACAGCCCAAGAAACTAGGGAGGGCCCTTCTGAGCCTCCTTCTCCACCCATTATGCAGCTGTGGGCTATGCCCTCTCTTATCTGACTGTTCCCTAGACAGCGTCTCTTTGCCCCGTCTCCCAAGGTCTGTCCCACACACCATTATAAGACCCGAAGCAAAGAGAGAATATCAAGAACCAAAGGATTCTGTTGCAAAGCTTCATTTGAAGCTCAAAGAGCAAGCAGCATATTTTAGCAGGAAATATCCCTCTGGCAGGTTTATAGATATTCTTTTCTTTCTTTCTTTTTTTTTTTTAAATCCTCCTTCCTGGTGTGCAGATTGACATCTTGTGTTTTTTATTACAGTGTTTTCTCATTTCCTTATTCCCCGTAGGGCCTTGTTTTCTAATGTTTGTGTTTAAAACTGTCAAATGGTCTTGGTGTCGCAGAAATAAGAATATTGGTCTCTCCGTCGGGAAGAAGACGGGGACGTGCAAAAGTATTGGAGCAGCGTCAAAGCACTCTAGGTAATCTTCTGGGGTCAGAGTGGATGATCCAGTTGATCATCAGGTGGCAGTGGGATCGCTTGCTGATCTCCTTCCTGCCCCCTAGTGGTTTTGGGAAGTTTTGCAGTCCAGAACTGGTTAACCCGCCCTAACTGATTCAGGATCCTTCCTTCTGGCTGAAAAATCAATCAATCAATCAATCAATCAATCAATCAATCAATCAATCAATCATCTTTAACTGCCTGCTTTACGATGCAAGGTCCACGCGACCTCTGTGAAGAGTTAGTGGGGAGCACTTTGATCCCTCACTTGCCCATTTGGACTTCTCTTCTTGAACCCACCTTTGTAACTACGAACTAGCTAGCAACTGGATGTCCTGGTTTATACATTGGAGGAAAGCAACAGATGCAAGAGGCATGGGGCAAGTCTGCTTTTCAACTAGGGTCGTAAGTCAACAATTGCAGCATTTAGAAGCAGCAATTGTAAGTCTCTGTGATTTTATTAACCACATGTTAGCCCTGCGGGGTAGTCCAGACAAGAAGCAAACAATGAATCCTAGCTCTTTCTTTCTTGTAAGGCTACATTAACAGAATCTTTTTGTTTCCTTCTTAGCTTTTTAATTGCCTCTTTTGAATGGTATGTATATATGGTTTGTTTCTGTGTGTGTATTGATGGCTGATTTGTCTGAATGCCGAGCTTCCAGGAATTCCCTCGCGTTTTTGGATTTAGCCTGGTCTAAGATGCTGACAGTTTCCCAGTTGAAACTGTGGTTGAGTCTCTCCATGTGTTGTGAGATTAAGGAGTTTTCATTGGGGGCAAAAAACCCAGAACACATCCTCTCCAGCAGCCAACACCCAGATAAGCAGGGATTAACCCCAGACAAATAAGCAAGGAAGCAGAAAACAATACCCTAACCAAGGAACTACCCACGAGAAAACCCCATCCCCACCAACACTGGCAAGGTAAGCTTCTGTATATCAACGGGGAGCAAACCCCACACTCACTAGCACTGACGATGTTACCTAGTTGGGTAATGAAACATCTACAAGCTCGGAGAACACCAGGGACTCCACCGTTCAACTCTGAACTACAGATATTCTCTTCTGTTGGGACATGTTTATGGATCTAACAAAGGCGATCTTTGCTTGTAAATGTTGCTCGCTCAGCCTCTTCCACCAGCAGGAATTCCCAACTGGAGTTGGAGAAACCACCTGGTGGGGATTCAGCACCAGGGAGCTGTCCACAGTGCCATGGCTATGGGAGTGTTGATGTTTTCTGCGTCAGAAATGTCCCCCAGGGAAGGTTTCGAAGCAGGTTAAGCCAACGGTGATTTATTTTGCAAGATGCAATGGGCAGTCTCTTTTTTTCCCCCCCAACAAGGCTTGGTCCAGGGGATGTGTTTACTCATGCAACCCCCCTGGCCTTTGGCTGTGGGTTAAAGTAGCTACAGAGAAGGGGGCAATCCGGTCTTGTTGAGGGCACGACCGGGGAACAAGACGGAGTTGATGTGTCATTTCTTAGATGCGTCTCTCCCGGTGGCTGCTGTTTTAATCTCTCAAAAGGCAAACAGATCACAGGAGCTATGAGAAAAAGGGGGAAAGAGAGGGGAATTTATTTTGGTTATGTGTGCTTTAGAAGTCAATTACACCCACGGACATACACGCAGACGCACACGGATACAAGTATGAAAAATGCAGTTGCTCAAACAAGTACATCTTGTTCCCATTGAACACTAGACCACGTACATTTGGGGGGAAAGACCTTCCCATGCATTTTAGCCCCCCCTTTTTCCCGTCTGCTTCCCATTAATTCAGAATTCCACATTAACTATGATCGGGTTCACCCAGCACAGCCCTGAATCCAGATGAGCAAAACACAAATGCTGGGCCTGGGCATCGTGCAATGCCCTGACCGACTGACCAACCTACCCCCCTTGTTATGGTTCTTGGGGATTGTCTGCTTCCAGGCCTGCCCCCAGGGGAGAGGGCAGGTCAAAGAAGTCAATATGGCAGCTGTAATCAACATGGCCTGCTGTCTCTACAAAAATGCTAAGGGAATGGCAGAATTCCCACAGTTGGGTGAATGATAAATGATAGACTACTCAACTTTGTACTTATTTGAGCATCTTCTACTGTGCTGGGTGAGATTATGCATTATTTATTCAACTTCATTCACTGAGATAATTCCTTTTTCTCTGCATTGTATCTCCATAGGAGGAAAAAGCTGTTTCTGTAGGATCATAGCTATGATGTCATCTAGATGATCTGCTCCTCCTCCTCCTCCTCCATCTTCTCCTTCTCCTTCTCCCAATCTATATTATGATCATAGACCAGTATATTTCTCCTCCTCCTCCTCCTCCTCCTCCTCCTCCTCCTCCTCCTTCTCCACCACTCTTTTTCCACTCCTCCTCCTCTTGATGCACACATTCATTTCCTCCTTTGCTTTCTTACAATATTTTACATAAAACCAGAGATCATTACTGATTCCAACACGTCTTTACAGTGATGAAGTACATTGGAAATGCACCAGATCGAATATATCCTCGATTCAGTTGATTTAATCATAATATTTAGACTGCTTTTCTTAGAGCGCTAGCAAGCCTGCATGTGAATTATAGCACAGAGATCAAAGGGGATCGCTAGGAGATATGGACCTCGTGAGTTGTGTGGTGTTTACCACCATCCATGGTCCAGGTAGCTGGCCTCTTATAGCTGTACGTGGCTGATCTTGCCGAACTAAGAAGTTGAACTGAGTTAGATCGTATCCGGGAACTCACCAGCCTTGTAGCTCTGAAATGGGAAGTCAACACTTTGTCGTGGAAGAAGGCAGTGGTGAATTACTTCCATATTGTTGACAGGAAAATTGCAAACTACACCAAGTTGCCGGAAATGTACGCCTTCCTTTTTCAGAGGACACGAAAGCACCAGGAAAACACTAGGCGATAAAGCAAGCCAGGGGCAAGTGTACAATTTGCTTTTATATACTTGGATTTTTAATCAATGCACACAACGACTTGGTGCAGGAAGGGGAAATAAAACAACAAGTGCCTGTTGTGAAACCTCTGGAATTTCTTTAAGGATAATGAAAAATAGTTCCTGTCTCTCATATCATAGATGCATAATAAGTTTGTTGCTGTTCACGGAAGCGAAATAGATTTAGTGTGAAGGAATTCTCAGTCTCCGATGAAACCTTGGCTTAGGCTGTGTTTTGGCATCCTTCTTGTAAACCTTGCGCAATACCCCATGGCTACCCATTTAATAAACCTGGATTAGATATGCAAGACAAAGCCGCGAACCAATATCTGTCAGAAGATACATATGCCTCGGGGCTTGCGGAGTTTCGTAGAGCACCCAGAATCTCACATAATCAGTTGCCAGGGGAGTAAATAATAACAGCAACTCCTATTTTAAAAATAAATGAATAAATAAGGTGCTGCAAATGGGTTTAAAGGTCCTGCTTTCTATTGCTGCTCCCTTCTCGGCACCTCCTTTGCAAAATGTTCCTCCCCGCCTGGTTTCCCCGTGGGATGGAAGTAGCTTGCGAATATTTAAGGGTTTTGATCCCCGTGTGCGAGCCAGAGGCGAAGAGATGCCCGTATCTAATGGTAGAGCATCTCTTTCGCCACGGAGAAGGAGACCAGGCCAGCTGATGGTCTTCTTCAAGGCGTTGAGATGGGGCAGCAGATGTGGGGGTCTTTCTCGTAGGCGGTAGCACCAGATCAGCTCTCAGATCTGCACGCCTCTGGCCAGTGAGGCTACCGGGGAAAGGATTTCTGAAGTTCAAAAATAATCTCAAATGTTTTGCACAAATCAAATGTGAGAGCCCCGCTTAGCTTCAGAATATCAAGCCAGGGGCCTTCTCCACCAACGTCCTGTGGCCTCCACCCAAGATCTCCTCCTGTTGATGGAGAATGCTGCTGATTTAGTAACCAGGGGTGGAAAATACTGGCCCATCTTTAAGGTTAAGGTTCTTCTCTCCTCTACTCAATCCTTGCACGAGGAACTCAGCTTTGGCTGGATCTTGAGGACCCTCCTGGTTTTTGCAGCGACGTATTCACGGTGGGTGAAGAACTGCGGTCTAAACGCCAATCTGGAGATTCATCCTCGTTCAGATTTCAAGGGCATCCATTTTTCCCTCTTTCGCTTCTCGGTGCCCTTCTGACTTGGGAAAGAGAACAGTTCTGGTGGGGCTCTTAGGAAGCCCTTGAAGAACTGTCTGAAAATAGAGGATATTTTGCAGACCCCGCTGGGAAGCGTCGGAATAAATCAGCAACTTCTGTTTCACCGCTGCCTCCTTCCCCACGCCGTTGTCATAGAAACTAGCAAGATTTTGGGTGCCTGGCTGTCTTTCTCCCAACTTTTTCTCCGAGATGCCAAGAAGGCCAGGCGCCTTTCTATCTGGGATGTGTGCGGCAGGAAGAAACGGAAAACCACTTTGGTTTCAAGCCCAAAGCCTGTCTGAATTGGGCGAGCCGTGACAATCTGCTGGGCGGCGGACGGAGCAAAGGCGTTTTTAAAAAGGGCTGGCTGGCTTGTGTCTGACTGTGGATTCGAAAGGGGCTTTGGTTTCCAAATGCCTGGATTCACACCTCAGCCCTGCGTAAAAGAGCATATTTGGTTTTGCAAAGGAGGAGGGAGGAAGAAGAGGACGAGGACCCCACTTTGCCCTGCACCCAACAGGCTGAAAAGTTGAGCCTCACCCCTAAACACCTCTGGAAAGAAAATGTCACACCTTTGCTGTAGGGGAAAAGGCCAAAGAGAGGCGTTTTTCAGAAGCCCACCAGCCCAGGGGACCCCTGACCACAAATATTTGGAGCCCTGCGTGCTGAAATATTAAAACCTTCTGGACCTGAATTTCTCAGAAGGTGGTTGATTTTAGGACAGTCCTTGGCATCTTCCCCTTGCGTTGATGATCCGCCTGTAAGAAATGGGGCATAGGTAGGTTTGGTTTGACAGTAGCTTAAGAGATAAAAGGAATATGGAGAATTGTTTATGGCGGAATAGCTGTGGCTTTGGACAAGCAGAGACAAAGAAGCCTAATTTTACACTAGAGCAGAACTGGGAAAAACAGAAAAAGGGAAGAGGGTAAATGGCTGGCTTAACCACAGACTGCAGGTATTGACAGGAACACAGTAGCCTTTAAGACGACACGTAAGTAGAAGTAGCAAATATGGACAATCGTAAATAGGGGTAAGGGGGCTTTGGAGTAGAGTAATGGGAGAGGTAAACCAAGGCGGGACTTCCGGAAATTGTATTAGGCGTATCGGGGAGGTTGTAAACTCCCTAGTACCTAACCAATGGAGAACCAGAGGAGGGCTTTTCATGTCTGTGATAAGGAATATAAGGAAGACCAATTGCTACGATCTCCCTCATTGCAAAGGTGCGTGCTCCCGCTTTTGCAAAATCGTTACTAAGTACTTTGCTACTTTGGAAGACCTGAGTGGGGTTTTACTGATAACAAGCCCAGGGTTAAGATTTTGGGGCTGTGGTTTGAGGCCAGAACCAGAGAGCCTGGACAGAGGAATCTTCTCAGATAGCAAATTTGCCCCAGATGTTTTCCTGGGCTGTTTCATGTGCCTCTCCATCCAGTAGCCACCCCACTTGTAAAAATAAATATGGTGGCTACAATGGATTAGATTTCCTCCTCTTCCTCCTTCCTCTTCCTCTTCCTCCTCTTCTTCCTATTATTATTATTATTATTATTATTATTATTATTATTATTATTATTATTATTATTTCTATTGGTTGGGATGTTTGGTGATTGGCCCACTCATTCCTGCGTTTTAAAGCCTTTCAGTCGAGGGATGGCCCACTGTAATGAAGCCTCCAGGGTTAGGGACAGTCTACCTCTGCTGGAGCAGTGTTGGGGCAACTCAGAACCTTTGTGATTTTTAGATGCCTCTGTCCGTCGAGGTAGACCTTGGATCCCATTTGGCAAGCAGTAGTTTTGAAGGTGAGATCATCTTCAGGGCAAGCCTTGTACCCTTCAAAGTCAGCCCGGAGGCGGCTTTAAAGCAGCTCACCCAATAAATAAATAAAAAGGCTTACAGAGGGCAGCTGGCCAGAACGAACTGGTTCTCTGTTCTAGAAATGATGATGAGAATTTTATTTATTTATGGACAGAGACCAGTGCTGGTAGCGCCCTTCGGTCCATCTCAAATCTTGTTTTGGTCAGCCAGCTAATGAAAGGGTCCATTGTAAGGTCAGTAAGATAGATCTTAATTTAGTAATGCCAGAATCCTTGCAGTGTTTGGCCTGGCCTTACCTTCCTGCTGTCGCGTCTATGTGACGATCTGTGGTTTCTTGTCCAGTATAGCCTCTGAAGTCCACCAGGAAGATCTCATCAGATGCATTTCACTTGACCAAGCTTTGCAAAGCATGAGCCATGTTGCACTTCTGGCAGCTGGAGCTCCCGAAATGCAAACTGGGTTTGCTCCGGGGTGGGGAACATGGCTTCTGAGAGCTGCGTCCTGCCACCGTGCATAAGTTCGGCTTTGCAAAATCTGATTGTCCTTTCCTTCTCTGGTCTCTGGTTTGAGATTCACTGTTCGTTTACCCAGCTCTGCTAAAGCTAACATGGGGACTTCCAACAGTACTTAAATTGTATTTGCTTATTCATTCACAGCACATAATATTAGCAGCAATATCTTAAGAAAGAGATTCCTTTCTTCCTTCCAGGTCCCCTCGCTCTGTTTGATCTGCGTATCCGAAGACATTAATTTCCTGGAGTTGGTGACACTCCACGCGGGGGTTCAGAGAGAACATTTGCTTCTCCTTCCTCCCAAACATTGCCTACCGTGGAGTTTTTAACCACTAATCCTGCAAATTTTGAAGGTTTTTTAAGTCAGGTTTTCACTTTTCCTTTAGGAGCATCTGAAGAACTTTCTGTCCCTTGTTTCCTCCAACTGAGATAAAATTCACTTTGGCTCGGATTCTTACTAGCGTGAAGAAAATACCTTCTTTCTCTTCCCCCATATTAATATTTTTCTTGCAGATGTCTTCGCCTTTGATTAGAAAATGGAAATGGGATAGATCAGTTCTGTACAATTCTTGGCTTAGCAGCCAACCCATTAATTCCACCAAGTCTTAAAAATCTGACATTTCATTTTTAAGGGGACTGCAGGCTGGTCTTGAAAAAAGGCTCAGATCAAAGAAATTATAATGGATCCAGAAGGACTTATAACTGGACAAGTGAATTTGTTCAAAATAAATAAAAGCAGTTCCTATAGAGCAGTGTTTCTCAACCTTGGCCACTTTAAGATGGGTGGACTTCAACTCCCAGAATTGATGCTGGCTGGGGAATTCTGGGAGTTGAAGCTGCCAAGGTTGAGAAACACTCTTATAGCCTATCTCAATAAAGTAGAGTTCTGCTCTTCCAGTGGAGTGTCTTTCTTGATTGGATCTCTCTGGAAAGGTTGACATCAGTCTTGCTTCAAGGCCATCTCCTTGGCTCTCTACAAGATCAGGCATCCATGTTTGTGATTTGCAACAACCACCCTGCTGAAATGGGCCTCTGAAATGGGAGAGAGGGAACCTAAAACAGCTTTGAGGGCCAAGATGGGCCTTGCAATGCTGATTGCCCACCCAAATTGGTAGCCAGGGATGGTTGGATGAACCTGCTCAGTGTGATTTATTCCACCAGCCATGGTGAGGTGGTCATGTTTCAGCCAGAACTAGATCTCTCACGCTTTAAGCTGCTTAGAAGCTGAAGTTCAAATCCCAGGCAGGAAGAGAAGATCAAAAGGGTGGTGGAACCTTTGGTGTGGAAGACCATTTTGCAGCCTCATCCATTCATGATGGAGTCTTGGATTCCTTGCTTCAGCCTCAGGATAAAAGGGGAGGCTGAGGGTTGTAGAGCCCAAACCGGGAGTGAAGGGAGTAGAAAGCCAACTAATAGAAATGAGATCTGTTTTTTGAGCTGAATCTGTCCCAACTAGAGCCATACGCCTTTGGTGACTTCAAAAACCTGCTGATCCTTCTTTCTTGCTGATGAATCAGATCTTACTGCTTTCTTAGTCTGTTGTCCAAACACATGATGGAAACCCAGCTGGACTGGGCAATTCTCACAACTCAGTTTGGGGGCAACCTGCCCCGATCATCATCTCATCTGGAGCAGAATTTGGAGAAGCAGAGGTTGAAAAAGAACAGAATGGGGGAACCTGTTTCTCCTCAAAGATCACAGGAAACTAGTTTTGACTTAGTTAAACCTGTGGTCTGTCTAGCCCAGCCCTGGATGGCGACGATGGGAATTGTACCTCAACACATTGGAAGGACTTCAGATTGGCTTTCTTCCATCACGCTAGAGGCCAACAGAATTGAAAATGGGAGACTCTGTATTTGCAAAAACCTTGATACAGAGCAAGAGACCCCTTTGCTTCTTTTTATAGTAAGCCTTTTTTCCTAGTAGCCGGAATGATTGATAGAGAGATCAATCAACAGATATTCCACCCTTCTGGTGCGTTTGCCCTCGGTGCATGTCAAAAGCCATTTAAATCATCTAATTGCTTGAAATAATGTTCAAAAGAACATAAGCCATGAGAAAAGAAAAGAAGCTTAGATACTATGTGTGTTACATTATATATATTAAAAGCAGGCAATAGAGAACCTGCCAGCAAAGTAAAATGTATACTGTCTATGGAACAAATACATTTCTAAAGGGATAAATGCATTTGGGTTTCCTGAGGAAGGGAGTTTCACAGATTAATGGACACTATTGACCGGTGCAGTTTCTCCGAGATCTCAGAGAATGAACTTTCCCCCAAGTTTTTTTTAAATAGGGCACCTTCAGTATTTTAGCAGCAGAAGAAGCTGTCTCATGCTGCCTCTTCATAACTTTCATAACTTTCCTCCATGGAACTTAATATTGTCAACACTGACTGGCAGCAGCTTTCTGAGTTTTTAGGTAAGGGCCTTTCACAGGCTTACCTGGAGGTATGGAGCACTGAACTGGAAGAGCAGTTGACACTTGAAAAGAAGTGATTGGAGGGCTGGAAGCGTTCTCCTACAAGGAATGGGAGCTCTTTGGCTTGGAGAGAAGGTTTCTCAAATCACAGATGGGATAGTTAACATGGAGAAAGAGAACTATTTTCTTCTACTTTCAGCATGTTAGAATCAAGGAAGCTGGAGCAGGGTTGTTGAAGAAATTAAGAAGAATCTCCAAGGTTCCAAGCTGAATCTTGAAGAATCTCCAAGGTCCCAAGCTGAATCTTGAAGAATCTCCAAGGTCCCAACCTGAATCTTGAGGAATATCTAAGGTCCCAACCTGAATCTTGAAGAATCTCCAAGGTCCCAACCTGAATCTTGAGGAATATCTAAGGTCCCAACCTGAATCTTGAAGAATCTCCAAGGTCCCAAGCTGAATCTTGAGGAATATCCAAGGTCCCAACCTGAATCTTGAGGAATATCTAAGGTCCCAGCCTGAATCTTGAAGAATCTCCAAGGTCCCAACCTGAATCTTGAGGAATATCTAAGGTCCCAACCTGAATCTTGAAGAATCTCCAAGGTCCCAACCTGAATCTTGAAGAATCTCCAAGGTCCCAACCTGAATCTTGAGGAATATCTAAGGTCCTATCTTGAATCTTGAAGGATCTCCAAGGTTCCTTCCAAGCTTTACATTCTGTGATTCTAACATCCACGGAGATTAATACAAGCTCACATGGAACTTGAGAAATGTTAGCTTTTCTCAGGAAGAAACAATGAAGATATATCTGGTCTGGGTGAACGTTACCCATGATGAGCACCCTTGCACATCAGGCTTACTCCATCCAATGTCTACATACCCCATTTCTCCTAATATGTACCTTTTGCAGGCTCTTTTCCTCCTAACTGACCCATAATAGTAGGCAACACATTCAATGTGTTATTTTGAAGCCCAGAACAGCCTTTAAATGATGGAGCCATTCACAGTCCAACGTGATGTCCTGAGCTATAGTGTCCAGCAAGAAAGGCAGGAATGGGTGGGTCTACAAGACCAAAAGAAGTATAATTCTGTCAATGGAGAACTTCCCGAGAAGAAAGAGGGAGCTATACTAAGAATGTAGTTCTGAGATCTTGCTCCTGTGACTATCTCAGCTTTTGAGGAGTTGGCTTATACCTTAGAAATGAGATAGACTCCTTTTACTGTCCATTATTCATGACCAACATTTCCATTCTGGAAGCCCCTGAATCATGAAAGACTTGTTTCGTCAACCCAACTAAACTCATCCCAACCTTGCTAGGTCTTCTTCACCAGTTTGTGTGAGGACAAGATGAGTTTGGCCAGAAGCTGGTGGAAGAACTCAATTCTACCTTCTCCCATGGGTCCCAGTCCTCTGTCAGGAACTCTTTCTGGGGCCAAGGTGGAAGATACACCCCCAGCGTTGTGGCTGGCGAACAGAGGCACGCAATCTTTGGAAACCTGGAGTGGGTCCATGTTGATGAACTCCATCCCATTGCGCTGCAACTTCAAAGAAGGAAGGAACGGTTCTGTTCAGCCCAATGTAGTGAATCTCATCCCAGCAGCATGGTTTGGGGTGTCCACATTGTTGCTTGGCAATTTCAGTGACTTCTGCCCTGAAATAGATGCTTAAAAAAAAATAGAAAAATAAGCAAAGCCGGCTGTTTTCCCTCTCGCAAGGGTGCTCCTCACCTTCAACGTTTCCAAATGTCGCCTTCGGTTTGGGGGTTCTGCATTAGCTGGCGTGTGCGCGGCACAGAAAATACGCCATAGGGAAGCGTCTTGGTTTCATCCACCCTCCCTCTGGCTTGAACAGGAGCTGTGCGCGGCGTTCAGCCGAGCGTTACCTCCGTCGGATGGTGATCCCACCCAATTAGGGATCCCAGCATGAACGCCTGCCTGGAGCAGCAGGCTGATTGGGGAGGGCAACCCCCGCGGGGCTCGAAGGTTGGGGCTTTGCAAATGACCGAGCAAACATTTTCACACGAAGTTCGCCAAGAGTGGGAGTGCTAATTGAACTTGCTTGCACAACTCCCCTTTCTCTGCGGATTTAACCGGCAGGCAAGGTCAGGGGGCCGAGACACCCTGGAATTCGCATCGGGCCCTGCGAAGGGACGGAATATATTGAATTTATAACCCCATTAAATCCAGCCAAGGAGCTTTAAACGGCTGTTCGTTGAAGAATATAAAATGGCAAGCGGGCGATTAAAATTCTGGGCCTCAAGCAGCCCAAGGTTTAAAACGTTTTGCTTAAATGCTGCCTTTTTTTCTGGAGGGTGGTAATTTTTTTTCCAAGCCGTCCAAGCCGTTACGGATTTCCTGGCAACACGATGCCAGCGTGTCCGAAAGAGCGGAGAGCAATCTCTGCCCCGTTTTTGAATCTATTGGCGAGAAGAAGAAGAAAAAGAGAGATTTAGCATTCCTTTTTGGTTATCCACTTATTCTCATCAGCCGGATTCTGGTCACTCGTTGGGATAACAGGAGTTTGGAAATAACAGGCCTGACAGATCTGAATTCCTATTAATTTGGTCAGCAGCAAGATCGTATCGTGGGGACTGCAGGGGGAAATGTATTTAGCCTCCCTCGCGCGCAGAATTAAAAGAATTCACAGCTTTCGGATCCCTGAAATTCAGCGATCGTCGGAAACGCGCTGTTTGCTGAGTTTTGCGATGCCGTTCAGCCCCAAGAAACAAGGGATTTCGGAGAAGGCGTGGATGTGCAACGTGCACGATTTTTTAAAAATTTTATTTATCAGATTTAGAGAGTCTCCCATCTTGCCCACGTGACTCTCGGCGAAGCAAAACGGGGATCAGAAGTGCACAAAATGCGGTGCCTTTTTAAAAGCACGTCGGTTTGGATGAGCTGAATCTGACGCCTTTCCAAAGATGAGAAATGGAGAGACGCCCCAAGTTGAGAGCCACCCGCGTCAGAAGAACAGCTTCCCCCGAGAATTCAGCTCGGTGGGTGTGATTGACAGCCGTTAAATAAATAAATAAATAAATGGGATTTTGTACAGGGCGGCGTCTCAGCCTCTGTTGCTCTCTCCTTAGCATGGTTCATCGTGGCTAATTACCGGAATAACCATAATCACGGAAAGCTTGTTTGGCCTTAATGCAGTTGTGCTCTCGACGTGTAGCAATTAATACATCTTGAGCCTTGCAGTCGGGGCGTGCTTGGGATAGACGACAGGAAGGCAGACTAGGATCTTAGATGTCCGTCCAGAAGGCCACCTGTTGGGCCTCTGCGCGAGTCCCTGTTCCGGTTGCGTCTTGGAGGGTAGGATGATCTTGTATGGTTGCTGCATTGAGCACGATGGGAGTCGTTCCGTGGAGGTAAAGGCGCTGTGCCGTTATCTGTTTCAAAAAGGAGGTTGCCTGGTGTGTCTCTCCATGACTTGGGATAGAAGGACCTAAAAGGATACAGATGTCCTAATGCATAGATACGTGTAGGCTTTGTGCGAACCAATAACGTAAATTGTTTGAGTTTGGCTTCATTGATCGGTGAACTCTGCCATAATTGTCCCATTAACTGACTGTTCGCTGCCAATAAAGTCCCCAGGGAGATGCTACGAAGTCCCACCTCCCATGGGTGTTGCTCACAGGCAACGGTGAGAGATATAATAGAAAGATTGAAAAACCAGCAACATCCTTGGGCAACTTTTAATGGTGGAGCAACTCAAAAGCAGCAGGCAAAGCGGTGAAGGCAAGACGTTGCAAGGCCGTTGGGGAAACGAGGCAGAAAAACGGAAGCTCTTTTCACGGTGGAGGAAGACTTTGGGGGAGCCTGGAAATGTACCTCCACAAACCGAAAAGTTTTCCAAAGCCAGAGTTTTCCTCCGATAGGATTGTCCTCTTTTTATCTTTCCTTCCACTTTCCCAGCATTTATAGACTTCTCCAGAGAACTTGGTTGCTATAAGACAACTAGAGTCGCATAAAAGTGAGATCTCGAGGTCAAGATCCCCCTTGGATTGAAGGGGAGAGAGGAAAAAAAATTCAGCACTATAAGCCATGAATTTTGATTGCTGGATATAGGTGGTTGGAAGACAGGAATTTTGTTCTTCGGCAGCAATCTTTTTCCAGCTGAGATTTATGGCGTAGCGGCAGTATAATAATATTACTGGGGGGCATTTTGTAAAAAAGAAAACTTAGGCAGCTAAGGAAAAATCTACAAGAAGTGCTCATCTGCCGATGACTTGGGCCCACACTCCAGAAATGATTTCCCGCTGCTTGCTTTGAGGATGGATTTTTCGACTTCTCGTCCTAGCCGACACCCGGGATCGCCGGATGGTCTCCTCTCCACGGCCTAGCCAGCTTTGGATCTCTGTAGCTCTTTGAGCTGGTTTGGGACTGGCATGAAAGAAATCGGGCCTTGTCCTGGATGGAACCTCACCTCCTGGCTGCCTGAGAGCTTTGTGCCTGAGTTGGCGAAGGAGGAAGGATTAAACCCAAGTTTGCAACGTCGCGAAACGGAGATTCAAGAGCCTGTCGGGGTCTTCCCCTTCAAGATCTGGACTTCCGGTTAGCGCCTCTTCGTATTCCACTTGCACTGTGCACAGATAAAGGAGGGTGGCTGGCTGGCACGTAACGTGCCCGGCTACCGTCTCGCCAACCGTCCACCCGTCTTGTCGCATTAATGCGTTGCTTCAGTATTGCAAGCAAACGTTCCCCGGGAAGCATTATGCGGCATTAACGAAATGTTAGATTATATTCCCGCCGGGGGACAGCTTCCAGGGGCTCTGAAATTTCACTTCAGAGGGAACGGCTGCTTTTCAGCGGAAGGAAATTGCTCGGAAGCCGGGAAAAGATTAGGACCGTCACGTAGGGTGTGAACGCCGTTTTTCCACCAGCGGCCTGCGATGGAAATAGGTGTCTTTCCACTTCATCTTAATGGAGATCAAAAAGCAGCTTGTCCTTCTGATTATATATATACTTGAGCACCACACTGAACGCTCTGGTAGCGGTCATATAATCGGAGAATCCGAGTTGGAAGGGGCCTTTGAGGTCCTGTAGTCTGACCCTCTGCTCAGTGCAGAATCCGCTAGATGTGGGCATCTAAGCCTGTTTTGAAGACCTCCTGCAAGGAAGACCTGCTCCCTTCCTGTGGCCGATGGTTCCCCTGGCGCATACACCTGGGGGCTCCCAGGTCCTGCAGCCGGAAAAAGTTGGAGAACTCCTGATTTAGACGGTCATCTTGGAGATGGGGTGTCCCTCCGGGCTGCCATTTGAAGTTCTCCCCCCCGTCTGAAGGCAGCAGGACTTGCAGGAGGACTTCTCCAGATTTTACAAGGTTTGGGGGAGACTCCAAACATATTATCCCCCTAAGTTGGAAGCCCAATTCAGCTCCTGATTCTGGGGTCTGAGGGTCAGGAAGGAGGGGAAACACGCTGCAAGGTCACTCCTCTGTTAAGTCAAGCCTATCCCCAAGATTTCTGAGTGGTCTCCCATCCAAGGAAGGGACGCCGTTTAGATTCCAAGGCGAGATGAGTTTCTCCAGGCGTCGCTACCTGTCAGTCCGAGTGAAGAAACGGACCTGTTGGGATTCTAGGAACGTTACTCTATCGTAGTAGGGTATAACAGCAAGAATCTGGACATTCCATATTTCTCTTTTCTGAATTACACCAAACAGAACCAAGACGGGGCCCTTTGAACGTCAGAAACTCTGGATCGTCTTTCTCCAAAATCCTGCACAGCTCAGACCTAGAGCCCCGAGGTCTGCTCAAACTTTGCACCAGCTTTGGGTGACCCTCTGATCAAGATATCTGGGGCCTCTTCTTAGCGCAAACCTGCTTTTTCCAAGGCCGCCTCCACAGCGTCGGCATATTTTCCAGTGGGATCCCTGCCTGGAAGCATCGGAAAGGGAGCAAAGGGACGTTGGGAGCGCCGCTGTTCAAAGACAAACCCTTACTTTGACCCCAGCGCCGAGTTTCGAGGGAGAATCAGAGCATCTTCGGTTGTGAGATCGCTGCGAAATGCTGGAAGAGGAAATGAAGACGGTAGAATCCTCCGTGGGATGTTGCGGTGTTGTTCGGTGCCGACATTGTGCGCAAGGCAGACGGGAAAAATGCAATTTTGGGCAGGTGTAGTCTTTTCATACAGCAATGAGAATGAATATATAGAGATTTTCTCCTTAAGCACTCGTTGGTGTTTGCAAGATTGCACATCGGCCTGCGAGATTAGACTTGATTTTCCACCCAATTGGCATGAAGGCATAACTAGGAGCATAGTGTCAGTTCCAAAACTTTGGGAAGGGAGGGAGGGAGGGAGGAAGGAAGGAAGAGGGAGGAAGGAAGGGAGGGAGGAAGGAAGGGAGGGAGGGAGGGAGGGAGGAAGGAAGGAAGAGGGAGGGAGGGAGGGAGGGAGGAAGGGGAAAGAAGGGAGGGAGGGAGGGAGGGAGGGGAAAGAAGGGAGGGAGGGAGGAAGGAAGGAAGGAAGGAAGGAAGGAAGGAAGGAAGGAAGGAAGGAAGGAAGGAAGGAAGGAAAAGAAAGAAGGAAGGGAGGGAGGGAGGAAGGGAAGGGAGGGAGGAAGGAAGGCAGAGGGAGGGAGGGGGAGGGGAAAGAAGGGAGAGAGGGAGGGAGGGAGGGAGGGAGGAAGGAAGGGGGAGGGAGGGAGGGAGGGAGGGAGGGAAAAGAAGGGAGGGAGGGAGGGAGGAAGGAAGGAAGGAAGGAAGGAAGGAAGGAAGGACGGAAGGAAGGAAGGAAGGAAGGAAAGAAAGAAGGAAGGGAGGAAGGGGAAGGGAGGGAGGAAGGAAGGCAGAGGGAGGGAGGGGGAGGGGAAAGAAGGGAGGGAGGGAGGGAGGAAGGAAGGAAGGAAGGAAGGAAGAGGGAGGGAGGGAGGGAGGGAGGAAGGGAGGGGGAGGAAAGGAGGGAGGGAGGAAGGGAGGGAGGGAGGGAGGGAGGGAGGAAGGAAGGAAGGAAGGAAAGAAGGGAGGGAGGAAGGAAGGGAGGGAGGAAGGGAGGAAGGAAGAGGGAGGAAGGGAGGAAGGGAGAAAAGGAGGAAGAGAGGAAGGGGAAAGAAGGAAGGAAAAGGAGGAAGGAAGGGAGGAAGGAGAAGGGAGGGAAGAAGGGAGGGAAGGAAGGGAGGAAGAGGGAGGGAGGAAGGAAGGAAGGAAATGCACATTTTATTATTAAGCACATTTATATAGCCACCCATCTCACCAAAAGTGACTCGGGGCAGCGTACAAGCATCAGATAAAAAACAACTATCAAAACAACACGAAAAAGAGAAAAACCACATTTACGATCATGAAGCAAAAGCATATACATTTTCTCTTTGTTGAGGATTTGGGGGCGGAGCTTGTATCTTGAGAGCCCCGCCTACTCGCCGTGGCTCCACCCACCAGGCTGGGAAAGAAAGAACTTTCCAGTTCTGCTCCCTCCTGAACATGGCAGTTTATTTTTTCTTTTTTTTCCCATAAAAAAAGGAATTGAAAAAAAAAGAAAAGCAAACTTTTCTTTTGCATCTGAATGATTTTTGCACCGGGGGAGGGTTGCAATGGGGCCCTTAAGCTCCGGCTCACCGTTGCTAGGGAGGAAGGCGTGGGGTGTCCGAAACATCCTTGCAAACGACCGTCTTTGCAGCATCTTCCTTCCTCTGGGGGGGATGGGCAGCATATAAATTTAATTATAAATAAAAAATAAATAAATTACTCGCTGAATCAGAGAATAATTGAGCTATGCTGTTGTGCAAAAAAGTAAATTTCTCCTCTGCCTGGCTGGGGAGGAGAAGCGGACGCCACTCTGTGACTTCTAGCCTCGACAATTCACCTGCGCTGTCATCTCTCTCCTCCAGGGGGCAAATACTGCATTTCTGGTTTTCTTCCCTGGAGAGCTACTTGTTTACCTGCGGGGAGTTTTAACGTGGGCTCGCCCGTTGATGAGAACGAATGGGCATTGGGTGGGGGACGGCACCTGCCTGACCCTGAGCGAGCTTGAGAAGGCTAAGCAGGGTTGGAGCTGGTTCGTGCTTGGATGGGACACCACCAGGAAATCCTAGAGCTGTAGTCTAGGCGGAGAACTGGAAAAATGCCTTAGGAAAAGATAACAGCCAGCTATTTGTAGCCCCCAGGAGTTGGGGGAGCTGTTCCTTCCCAACCTAACCAAAGGATGGGCTATTTTGAAGCAGGGACCCTTCCCCACTTTACAACAAGGTGGTTTTTCAACTGCTGGGCATACTTAAAGAACCACTTCATCTAGGCCTTTGCAATGGGCTGCTTAATCTTCCCTGGAAAATCATTTTTTTTCAGTTTGACGGGCCAGCCTTTCCGGCTGGAAAATGGGAAATCACGCACCCCCCCCCCGCGGCTGCCCCTGACTGCGCAAAGGAGAGACCCCCCCTTCCTATTTCCCAAACTCAGTGCCTTGGCACCAGACACTCGTTTTTTGGATGAAATCTTTATTTTTCGTGATGGGCTGCCAGTTTTAATAAAGATCGATTGTGGCCCAATTTCCCAGGGAAGAACGCAAGATTAATGCTTGAGAAATCAGAACTTAGATATGCGTCTAGCATTGTTCAGCAAGGAGGTGATTGTCTCGGCTGCGCTCTTCTTGGGGGGGAGCGCTGCCCTCTTTAATGGCTGCCCAATTTTATTTCCCCCCAGAAGGAAAGATTTCCTAACAGGCAATATTCCCGCGTCTCTTCCCGCGCGTTGCAATTACGGAGACAAGCCTGCTAAATGAAAAAGCCCAAAGGATTGAAAAGAAAATGTAGACTCCACGAGCGTGAAGCTGGGGAAAAAAAAAAAAGCGATATTTTGCCCATTTTTTTAAGTTCGTTTCCACATCCATCTTTCCCCGTGACGCTCTTGAAGGAGAGCGCGCCCCGAGCTGGCTTTGACGGCTTTTGGAAAACGAACTGGAGTTGGCTTGTTCTGGATAGGAGACCACTAGGAAATCTCACACAGTCCGATTCCCAGAAGAGGTTTGATTGTGGTCCCCAGAAATGGAGTTTTGATTTGCAGGTTAAGTTTTAAGGTGGAAGTTGTAGGTATTTTGCACCCGGGTCTTCCTGCTCTTTTGGGATGAGGCCACGGGTTTTGACGTTGTGTTGTGATCATCGAGGATCCATGGCCATGATTTTTATGACATCTGTCTGAATGATTTGTGAACTGCCCGGGGCAGATGCGGTTTCTTGTTTAATCTGGAGAGAAATATGTCGAGGAGAGACCAACCAACCGGCAACTGGATAAATTTCTCTTTCTCTTTGCAAACTGGGGACCGAGCAGATGAGTTTCCTCCCACGCTCAGAACGGAGAAGGAAATTTTACCAGCTCTGGACGCCTCCTGTCTCCTTGCTAGGAAAGATATTTTCCCTCTAATGCGGTGTTTGTCAGCCTCGGCCACTTGGAGAGGTGTGGACTTCGACTCCCAGAATTCCCCAGGCTGGGGAATTCTGGGAGTGGAAGTCCACACCTCTCCAAGTGGCCGAGGCTGACAACCACTGAGCTAAAATGACCAAGCGGAACGATGTATTAGACAACAGCCTTGAAAAGGGTTGTATAATCCACCAGCAGAAACCAACGGGGGGCAATAAGATCTGCAACAGTGGCTTCCAGTGCCCCCCCACTTTGTAGGGTGATGCCAGATGTTCGCTGTTTAAACAGACCCCGTGGCATTGGGGGCCCCAGCTGTGGAATGGAAGGGTTCAAAATGGGAGTCGCCATTCCCACCTTCTGGGTCCGGGTGGACGTCTCGAGTAAGAAAGACCTGCAGTGTTAAAGGATCCTGAAGGAGCAAGGTAGAGAAGAGGTTGCCTGTTGCCTCTCTGCGTGAATCCCTGGTCTGAGCATGCCGGCCTTCCATCCGTTTCTATCCTTCCATCCCCCAGCAGGTGATGCCCCCCAGTGAACCCACCTCAGCCAAATTACAGTAAACTTCTGTACCGTCGCCGATAAAACAAGTCAAGCTTGCGAATGAGTCTCCGGAGAAAGCAACTTTGCAAAACGCAACTGAATCTTCCCCGTTTGAAAGGCATAAATTTGGGGGGGGGGGGCGGTGTGCATGGCAAGCGGGCCTGTTGACACAGCGCCCTGCCCGTCACGAGCGAATTGGGAACGCTTTGCACATTTGCAAACAAAAATGTGAATATTTGGGTAAGCAGCATCTGTGGCGGAGTTATTTTTAAGCCCTGTCTCCAGAGTCGAAAAAATATTTCTAATTGTGGTGGAGTGACAAGATTCGCGCCTGTTTCTTCCACGCCGGGAGTGAGAGCGCCCTTCATTTAAACGAGCCTTGCTCTCTTTTGGAGGGGGTTGGCTTCCATGGGAGGGTCCGAGGATCGACTGGGTGGATCCCATCTACAAAGAGAGGATCTCGTTCCCCCTGATGGAATCATGAGATTCTGAAGTGGCCATAATATCCTTTTGTTCAAGGCGACGGTTTAGTTTCTCCTGCAGCTGAGAGATTCCTTAGCCACCTTTTCTGAATGGACGTTCAGCCCAAAGATGAGCTGCTTGGCTCATGGGCAGTTTTAGCCACATCTCCGAAAGGAGAAAAAAACGTGGACCAATATGGAGCAGGGTTTTTTTGTTGGTTGGTAATGAAACGATACGGATGAGACCTCTCTGCTTGGCTTAACGTGTGTTTGGTTGTAGACTGAGAATTGGTGCCCACCAACTCTCCCATTTACCCTCTTCTCCATACAGCCATTTCACGGAGCCCAAGGTGGCCGAACTTGCGCAATAGACCTGGCGAAAATGGGCTTGGGGAATGTGTGGTTTGGTGCGTGTGGTCTTAACAGGGTTGTGTGAACAAGTTTGAATTAGATGCCCCTGAAAGAGGGAAAGCTGAATGAGTAGAGAGCATTGGAAGGAGGGAGGTAGAAGGTGTGGGGGCCTCTCCCCCAAGAAGACCTATATGACTCAGTCGTGGTTTGATTTAGACTCATAGCTGTTGGAAGGCCACCTAGTCCAGCCCCTCTCAGTGTAGGCTAGGCTATTTTTGACCGACAACCCTCCAGCCTGTGTCCGAAGACCTCCAGCGACAGACGACTCACCACATCACGGGGCGGCCTGTTCCGCCGGCTGCCAGCTTGTATATCAGGAAGACCCCCACGATGTCTGGCCTAAACCTCCTCTTAATTCATGGGTTCTGGTTCTGCCCTCTGGAACAGCAGAGACCAAATATTCTCCTTTTTGTATTCGTTGCAGAGGTGCTCCTGAGCTAGCCGATACCGAGGGGTGCTCATGTCATTCTCACTGATTCCGGAGGCCAGCCCTAAAGATGGCGAAGAAGGACGCCAACTCTTGGGGCGAAAAGGGTGTTTTGAGTCTCTTTTTCAACATGGAGAGCTGGGAAGAGAGGAATTTGAGAGAAAGAAGATGGCCACTCAGTTGTTCCTCGGGATGATTTGCATCCGAGTGAATCAAGCTTGCTAATTAAAGAGCACAGCTGGATACGAAGGATGCGATCTACCGGATCCAGACTTCTCAGATCACGCTCTGTGGAAGCTGGATGGGAAGGCCAAAAATCCTAAGAAGGAAATCTGATATCTCAATAGGTTGGTGGTGTTTTTTTCAACCACCCGTCCTGGGTGCGCCCATGCGCCTTGCTGAGCGCTCTCAAAGTCACCTTGATTCATGCAAAGGAAGCGCTTTGCCGAGCATTAAACCGAGGCTCCGACAAAGCGTTTAATTGACGTTCGGGGAAACATGGCCTCGTTACGAGAAGAACCGAGTCCTTGGACAGCCGGGCCTGGGTGCTGCCAACACGCAACCCGCGCTGCGGATGAGAAATAATAATAGTAAAAAATGCTCCCCTTCAAATGTGCAGGGCAGGGAACTTTTTAAAACCTCAATGCGCACTCATGCGGAAGGTCATGCTTCGTGTTCTCCCTGTCGGCTTCTGCAGAGAGCTGACCCCGCCGTCCATGCGGGGGAAAGAGGCTGGTGCTTTGGGGAGCAGAAGAGATGGCTGTGGTGGAGAAAGAGAGTGGAGCGCATACAGGCACATCGCAAGCCGACTGAGTTTGCAAAAAATCGAGCAAGATTAAATCTAGGTCTGAGTGTCTCTGACCTCCGTCCTCATGCTGAGAGATTTTTTTTTTAATATGATTTTTTTAAATTGCTCAACCGGCCTCCCCTCGAAATTCCCTGGAAAAATCAGGGCGGCTCGTCTTGTGCCTGCTCTTGCTTGCTTTCAATTACACTCTGGAGTTACTCTTGTGTAGCAAACGTGGCTAGTTACACCACACTCTTTACACCTTTCTTGCCTGCAGCATAATCTGTATTTATTTCTCTGTCTTGCTAACAGAAAACTGCTTCAAGGGGGCTGACCTGAAAATGATTTAGAACAGTGTTTTCCAAACTTGGCAACTTTAAGATGTGTGGACTTCAACTCCCAGAATGCTAATGCTGGCTGGGGAATTCTGGGGGTTAAAGTCCACACATCTTAAAGTTGCCAAGTTTGGAAAACACTGATTTAGAATCTCTTCTTTCTCTCTGTGGCTGATCACGGGATACATTTAGTTCTGTATTTACTCAAAAGGTGTAGAGGTGTTCCCCCCACCTCTAAAATAATTACTTTTGACCTGGGGAACATCTCATAGTTGCAGATTTGAGGTGGATGCTTTTTAAGATGCTGGTGAAAGCAAACAGCCCTTGCCAAGTTCACTGAAGCAACTTGCTTACAGCAGGCAGCTTGATGCCCACGAGGTGGGCAATTTAGCATTGCAAAAAAAGGAAGGGAAAGGCAGAGAAAAGGGGGGAATTAAACTGGATGGGGATGAGGCCTGGAAGGAAAGAACGTGCGGCACGTGCTACAGAAATGAGGAGGAGTGAGGATCCAGAAAATCTGGATAACTTGATGCAACAGTTGGTTAGGCTGAATTTGATTTCTGCAGTGACTTGTTGGAAAATTTGGGACTTCTTAAGGGTGGTGTTTCGGAAGCGAAGGACCCTGTGTCCACTGCTGGTGATGTGGCCTGACATGAGAAGAGCAAGAAAATGAATGTTCCATTTGGTACCCCTGCCTGAGATGAGGACACCTGTGCCTGTTCGACTTCTGATTTTTCTCATCTCGGAAAGACTGTTCTGAGTGTTTGCTGGGGGTGACTTCACGAACAACCCTTTATAAGCTGAAGGCATACAAGTTTCATACGTTATGACGATTATATTAGTATTGTTTTCTTTCTAGCCACTCGGCAGTGCTGTGTGATGGTCTCGTAAGATTATCTACTTAACTGGCTGTTATCTTGTATTCAGGAGAAAACCTGACAGCCCGGGAAGACGTATTTAAATTGCTGTCTTCCCCGGAGTTATTTGCAATCTCTAATCTCTGCATGATAGGGAAGGCAGCGAGAAGAAAAAATTGCTGTGACCCGGCTCAGAATGGCTTCCCCCATGCAGACGTTGAATGGGTGACCCGGGGCTGCTTTCTGCAAGTCGGTTTAGCGCGAGAGCTGTCAAAGGGGGATGGAGCTATCTTAGAGACCGACAGGTTGTCGGGCCAAGTGCTAAGAAGAGGATAATTAAATGCCAGCTCCTGGTTTCTCCCCAGGGTGCAAAAGCTGCTGGGGGGCCTTTGAGGTGGAAGAAAAATCCTCACAGCTGAATTGCCGTAAATGATTGAGGAACGAGAAGCTTGCTTTAGCAGGTCCTGCACTAGGTAAGGGGTTGGACTGGATGATCTCGGAGGTCCCTTCCAACTTGTTGATTTTTCATTTTATTTATATTCCAAATACGTCACTGCCCGTCTCATTGTTCTAGGAGGATTCTAGGAGGACCAGAACCTGCCTGTCAATCATAGTCCAGATATTTCCATCCACAGATCAGTAGAGGAAGACATGGGCTTCAAATACTCTCAGAAAGTTGAAGACCCCAGAAATCGAATCTTGGTGGATTTCAATCAAAATTCAAAAGTGAACCAGTGACAGCCTGTTCAGATGATGTCTTTGGGGGGCTGCAAATCCACTCCCAGAGCCTGAGCCTTTCTTTTCTTAAATGGTGTCTTTATTTGTGGGATTTCGACTTTGAGTAAAACAACGTCAGCTGAAGGGCATGCAATAATCCAGAGTGTAACTCAACCATCCGTGCCAACGACTTAGCATTGTAGATTTAAAAGCTCTGCAAAAAAGCTCCATTCTAACTGCCCCTCTAAAAGCCAGTAAGGTACCATTCAGGAAGATGGAGGCTACTCCAGAGGGATCCAAACTTTGGATCCTCCCCCAGCACCCAAATCTCATGGATCCAGTTTGGTGGGGTGGATCCAGTTCTTCAGCCTCGTCCGTTTTTCTCCAGCGCTTTGCATTGGATGAAAGAAAATGTGCAATGAAAGTGTTTTGCAAAGCTGTTCACTTTCTCCTGACCAGTACATCGTTTTTGGGTTTGGGGGGGTGGTTATGAGGTGTCTTGCATTGCCCCATTGTTTCCCCAGGGGTCTGCAGGCAGCCTGGCTCCCCCTACTTTCATTCAATCCCACGGGAAGGGAGAGTTTCAGATTGGGAAGAGTGGCTACCGAACCAAAAACAACACCAGCAGAAGCACCTCCTTCCATCACCTCCTACAATTAAGGTCCAAAGTGAACCAGCTAGAGAAATTAGAATGGAGTTTTCAAGCTTCCTGGGAATCGGTAGAAAAACAGACATTTTCTGTTTCTGTTTCTTTCGGGGAAGAAAAATGTAGAGCTTGCAAGTCAGATTTTGTCTGAACTGTGATCATATCTAGATTCTCCTCCTCCTCTGGGGGAGCGAAGAACGGATCTCTTCCATGGGGGGTGGAGTTGGTGAACGCCCAACTTCAGCGCTGATCTCATCTCAAGAAGTTTGCGGGGCACAAAAAGGCTTGCTCTGTATTTGCTGTTCATTGCAAGACGTTTGCAGCCTGTCTGCCAAGCGCTTTGCTACCAAATGATGATTAATGGACTGCTTTTATACTTTTAATATTCGGCTAATTTTTTCCTGTCTGTTTTTCTTCTCGCCTTTGTCCTTGGTTATAGCTAGTCACCTTAGCCAGCAAAGGAAGGCTGATCATTGTCAAGCTACAATGGCCTATCGGGGACACATTTGTCGGCCATTTCTTCCCCGGATGAAAAATGTCCTACATGAAAGCTCAGGCAAGGAAGAAATCTTGTTTTAAGACAAGCTCGTGGTGAACTCTGCTGGTGATCGTGTCTTAACGGCAAGCTGTGCTTGAAAATGATGTGCGTTTAAATGGGTCAGTTCTTGGGGGGGAGCTGCGCATATCGACTCTCTGGCGAGGAGACCACACAGTTTCAAAGCACAGTGAGAAACTAGGGTTAAGAAATAAGCCATCATTAAGAGGCAATCCGTTGTGTGTTGAAGGTGTTCTTGAGATCCATCCTGGCTTAGAGCAACCATGCCTAATTAATTCATGCTAGGCCAGGAAATTAAAACCGCTGAGACGTTTTTGGGTCCCTCGTTCGCCGATTTGTATTTTCCTTATTTCTCTCGATCCGTTTTCTGGCGGAAAAGAGAAGCAACGGAGGGGATCGTGACAAAAATGAAGATGGGGATGTTTAATGGTTTAAAAAAGTTAAAGGCAGGGAGGTGTGACCCATTTGGAAAAGGGGGAAGGGGGAAGATGGGTTTCGAGGAATGAGGCTGTATTTCACAAGATTATCCCCCTCCCCAAAATGTCCCATTTGGAAGAGGAAAGTGAAGGTCACAGGGCTTCGTGGACCATTCCCGAAGTTTATTTTTGGTCTTCGTTTGCAAGTCCTGTTAACGACGCCATCTTTAATTTGCAGTTGAGTTCATCTTTGTTCGTGAAGCGCGTGCCTTGTGATATTGTATTTTTCCGTTTGCGTATCTCATAACGGGATTAATTCCTGCCATTCATAGCCCCTCTCCAAAAATGTGCTAATAATACAACCCTTAGATTCGTTGTCAGTTTTCTCCAAACACAGGGCCTCCTTGGCAGCAGAATATACTGATTTAAAAATGGACAGATTACTTTAGCGTTCCCGCAAAACCCAGAATTGCAGTTCAGCTATCAACGTGGCCTCCGTATCTTCCAATTATGGTTTGTTGGGCCCATAAATTAAGTCGCAGGTAGACGACTAAGAACTCCGTTGTGAGTCAATTGCTCAAAAATTTTAGCTGGTGGGCAGCCGAGGTCTGCAGAGCCAACCTCCCCAAAACAAAACATATCTGGGGAAAAAATGCTATTGAAAGTTACAAACAAACAGGGGCTTTTGTGTTTTCAAAAAGAGCTTACATTGGGGCAGTAAAGCACTACCTCCATACCTGGTAGAGGATCACAAATATTAACGTGATGGAAGATTTAAGTGAAAAGGCCGGTGAAGGGGGTTGCATTCATACTACTTGCTCCAATCAGGTGTTGAATTAGAAACTCAGGTTAGGCAACTCTGGTTTACAAACTGAGTCCTGATGTTAGACTGCATCAGGCAATACTTGGTGTTTCCATCTTGATAGCAATATCTACCAAGCTTGGCTGATCTCAGAAAATGAAGTAGGGCCACATCTGGCTGGTAGTTGGAGGGGAGGTATCCCAGACTTGTAAACTAGGTTTGATGGATTGATTATGTGCCATCAAATCATTGCCAACTCTTAGCCACCACATATAGATTTTCTCCATGAAGTCCTGTCCTTCACCTGGTCTTTCAGGTCTTCCAACAGGGCCCCATTGCCACTAATTGAGTCCATCCACCTCGCTGTCGGTTGTCTTCTTCTCTTTCTTCCCATTGATTAATCAATTATGTGCCATCAAGTGTGTGTTAACTCTTAGCAATCACATAGATAGACCTTCTCCAGCAATCATATAGTTAGACCTTCTCCATCTGTCCCTAACCTGGTCCTTCAGATCTTCCAATGGTGCCCTCATCACCTCTGTAACTGAGTCCACCCACCTTGCTGCTGGTCATCCTCTTCTTCTCTTTCCTTCCACCTTTCCCAGCATCAGAGCCTTCTCCAGAGAGCTAGATCTTTGCATCATCTGTCTGAAGCAGGATAGTTTAAGCCTGATCATTGTTGCCTTGGTGAGAACTGGTTTTTTTGATGATTCATCAGTTTCCTTTCCTGGCAGTCCATGGTCTTCTCAAGAGTCTTCTCCAACACCAAAGTTCAAAAATGTCAATATTCTTCCCATCCTGCTCTTTCAAAGTCCCACTTCCATAGAGGGTCACAGGGAATAGCATGGCTTGCACGATTCTGATCTTTGGAAGTGTAAACACGTTGTAAAGTAGACAGGGAAATACTTCAAAAAATTAAATGTTTTTAGAGGCCCAAAGAAACCACTTCTGTATTGTTGCCAAGCAAATGTCACACACATCTCCATGAGGTCAGATGAGGCGATGCCCCAATGTTGTCTCCACATTGGGAGGAGATGCTTTGATCTATCAAAGAGACCAAATATGGTTTATTTTTAGAAACTGGGGAGTTTGTAAGGAAGAGGGGAATGGGTCTGTGCTTTTTGGATGCAGTAGAGAAGGTGGTTTCTCTCTCCAGGGAGAAGAGGCGTCCAAGATCCATTGGACAATGGAGCTGCAGCCAACCACGGTTTCAGAGACACCTCTGTTTCCCTTCTCCCAGCTTAAAAAAAGGAGGGCGTGAGTGTGGTTGTTCTTAATTCTGGTTGGGAGGGATCCATCTGTGATTTGGCTGTTTCATTATTTGGTTTATTGGGCGAGAAAATAGGGAAGATTGAGGCTGGCTGCTGCAGCTTAATGCGTTTATGGGCGTGCACGCTGGCAGCGAGGGGGTGTAATCGCATCACATTTTGCAAGAACATTGCTTGTTTGACAGCAAGAGCTGTTCCCTGAATTCGTCCTCCTTGTCATTATCTCTTTGCATTCTTACAAAGAATGGTTGAGTGGGTATCAAGGCATTGCATAGACTTCCAATGGGGTGGGAGACAGACAATGGCCTCCAGATCAGTGATCCTGGCTTGTAAAGGATAGCGTAAGGATTTGGGGGATAAAACTGAGCCTTGAGGTGTTTGTGGACCTGGGGCCAAAGTGGGCCCAAACTGATTGGTTCCACCCTTACCAATAAGCAGGGAAAGTTGGGTGTGTCATGAGTTGGCTACGGTTGGTGATCTAGGCCAGGGGCTTCCAAACTGGTTCAGGTTGCAGAACCTGTTCATTATTATTCTTATTAATAAGAACAATAATACTTCCTGAAACTTCTGATGAAGAGGCAGAACCTCTAGTGAAGGAAAATTGGCTGCACTAGTTTGAATAAACCTGGTTTAGTCTACAACTGTCTTACGAATGAATGACTGAATGAATGAATGAAGTGTGACTTGGTGGACAGGAGTTGATGGATACGTGCAGGGAAGTGAACGTACAGCTTTTAAAAATATTGTTATATTTATATATTTATTTTATATTCGTTTATAAAAACATATATTTATAAATGAATAGCTCTTTCCTTTATAACGAAAGCTATGCAGTTCATTCACTAATTTTCCCTGATCGTGCACAGACATGTTTCTAATTAAACAAAAAAGATGCTAATGATAATTCAGTGGCGCACGAACCACAAGAGTTTTCCTGGCTTTAATACGGCCTTACAGCAAATCGATTGTATTTTCACTACCAATAAACTTGAATTCTCTTTGCAAGCCTCCTGAAGCACGAGAAAGCCCGTCAGGAGTTATGGCAAAGGGATCTCCCGGAGTCTGCATCTCCTGGGATCTTCAGAGCAGTATGTGCCAGGTGTAAAACTAAAATGGGGTGTCTCTTAGTCCTCGTTCACACATGGTTTTACTATAAGAGTTCAAACGAATGTGTGAATGAATGCCATCTAGAAGCACACGCTTTAGCGGACAGAACCTGTGATGATCTGAACATTTTATCCAGTTCAATTTATATATGCCGGTTTACCCTTGACAGATGCAAATGAACGATGGAGAGATCGTCAAGGCTTCAGAAGAATATATATATATATATATATATATATATATATATATATGTAGAAGTAATTTCTAGATTTGATTGCCCTCTGATTTGACCTCATTTGATGCGAAGGGAACGACTCCCCTACCAACAGTAAGCAGTGTGGTCCTCTGATTTAAACATCGGCAAACTCGGTTGGCCTCATTCTTGGTTTTTTCTTGATTCATTCTTCCTTTTGTGAAACTTTACTCAAGGTCTGGGTAACCCCATTTCCTTTCCAAGCAGTCCTAAAGTCCTGAGGATCTCTTCTTTGTACGCCTCTTTAGAGATCACTCTTGAAATAGATGGGATCTGCGTGGGGGAAGAAGGTTTGAGTCCTACAACATGGGGAGGCTTAACCCACTTTAGGTAGTTGCACCATAAACTAATGATACAAAATCCCAAGAGGAGAATTAACCAAGCTTTGGACTTTGCATGGATGTAACTCAGATGCGTTGTCTGGTCAAAGTCACAATGCATTCAAGAAGCTTGGGATGAGGGCCTTGTGAGGAACCATGTCTACGTCTGAGTCCTGGGGAGCGTTGATTCCTTCTGTCTCTTGGATGTTGTAGTTCAGATCTTAGATTCTAAGATGCTCTCATTTGATCGCCTATCCGAGACCTCCGAAGATTGACTTTGCTTGGCTAGCCTAGATTCTTTATTGTTTCTCCCTCAGCTTTCTCTTTGGGATAATGCAGCCCACACTCTAGCTCACATCACTCAGCATGTCAGACCCTAACCCTGGGTTAACAAATGCAACAGTGGGACCCCCCCCCCCCAAATTAAGTGCATGATGTCTTGCCGTGGTGATCTGGTTCACCGCAAGAGGCCAAATCAGGGTGGAGCCCCCCAATGGCCACACCCATTTTAGCCTACTCTAGTTTATTATTTTTTTTAACTAGGCTCCTCTGCCCCGAACTGCCAACCACTTCTGGTTGCCTTGTTGGGTCAACTCTACCTCTGCTAACAAAACAGGATCCAATTATTTTGAAATCTGAATTCCAAGTAATTAGGCTAAATTATTCTGCATCTTGCTTAGCCTGGGTGTGACCTTCTGCAGCCTACCTTGTAGTTAATAATTTGGAATAGATTCCTTCATCTAGCTAATAGTTTGGGACAGGTGATATGGCCACGAAGCCATCACGTTGGCCCAGAGGGATTTTTTATTAGAAAAGGAGGGTTCCAAGCGAAGGTGAGGATCACTTCCTTGAGATGTGGAAATAATCCACCAGGAATTTCTACATTAGCTTGTTTTTCCAAGATCTGCCAACGTGGATGCTACCCTGGGACGGGTGTGAACATGGCAATGAGTCTCGGTTATCCCTCTTTCACCGGCCAAAATCTGCGCAAAATCTTCTTTTTTGAACCGCACCCAAGGAGAAGGCATATTTTGGACAGTGTGTGCAAGCAACCGAGAATAAGAGGTTGTTCCTTTCCTCAGAGGCCGTTCCTTCTCATCTGGGCAATTTAATTTAAAAAAAGAAGCGTAACCCAGAGAAATGCACTTTGCAAAAAAATGAATTTATGCTTTAGGAAAAGGTTTCATGGGGAATTTGGGTTAAAAGCAAAGTCGTTTAGGAGAGGTTGCGTTCAAAATCTCTCTCTGTTCGGGAAATCCGTGAACAGCAAAGCGAGGCCGTGGATTTCTTTTTTTTAAAGTCAGTTCAGAGAGCAGAAGGCTGCTAGACTCAGCTAATCAAGTGGATCAGATGTATGTTGGTCCAACATTCCTACTCTCTTTTTTTCCCCATATCTCTTGAGAATTAGGGAACTTAGTGGGTCTCGACGCAACCAAGAATAGCATCCCAATGATGGGAATTGTAATATTGGGCTTCTGAAGGAGATGATTGTCCCGGCTGACCAGTGAACGGGTAAGTAGGGCGCTATGTCAGCCCCAGAGCGAACTCGTCATCATCTGCCACCTGCTTTTAAAAAAGTGTGCATTTCAGGAGCAGGAAATTAAAGGCAGGATGAAAAGGAGAAAATGGTAATGAATCATTGTTTGCTGATGATCTGGGCCTAGGTAATGAACTATTGTCTGGGTGGATGTCTTAGAAGCGTCTCAAATCCTTCATTGTCTCTGTCACAGCTGGGGGAATTCAGACACGCTTCAGATGCTAAACGGGAGGGATGGAAAACATGCACACGTATGGCCAATCCCCCCCGCCGCCCCCCGGCCACCATTGTTCTTCTGCCCGGCTTCCAAAGCTAACCAAGCCTATTGGGGATTTGGAAGTTAGTTTTAGTGAAACTTCTGAGGTCCTTCCCTGTTCTTCCACAGTTTCTTCAGAGAAGAAGAACTTCCACATCCAGGTTTCAAGGTCAGCGTGGAGATCAGATCAGATCAGATCAGATCAGATCAGATCAGATCAGATCAGATCGGATGACGTGGCTGTGGATTTCTTCCTCTGTGGAGTCCTTGGGGCTCTCTGAGCTTGGTGATTGGTTTGCAGACCTTTCATCACCCAACTAGATAACATCATCAGTGCCCCATCAGGCCGACCACCAAGCTCAGAGAGCCCCAAGGACTCCACAATTCAACCTGGAGCTACAGAGATTTTCTTCTACTGGATCTCTTCACCTGCTCCTCTGAATCCATGAGATTCAGCGATCCTACCTTCTGCACTCGGACCATTCACTGGAGGGCTTCAACAGCTGGATGGTCATCGATTACAGATGTTGTAGAGTGGATCGTGCCCTGAGCAGGAGTTGAACTAGATGACCTTGAAGGTGCCCCCATGGTTCTAGGATTCCATCCTCCCGACCTGGTAAAATCTGGAGTATTTGATTGATTTATTGGATGTATATGCCGCCCCTCTGCCCCCGAGCTTAACTTCTTTGTGCCGTGAATTTCTTTGACAGTCTGGGACAAGCTCCAGAAATGGATGTAAATGCGTCAAACAAAAGACGTAGATTGTATTCCAAAGGAAACCTGCTATGCTCCAAAAAGTTGTAAAAATAATTTAAAAAAATAACCAGTATGTAGTATAGTAATATACCACACACACACACACACACACACACACTAATATGTATACTATATATATATATATATATATATACACTATATAAAATGTACTTCATGCAACCAAATAAATTCCAGATCTGCTTTTTCAGGGGGTAAGAATTTTATATAATGAGGTTTATTGACGTTCACAAACAGTTTTGGAGTCCAGAGGCCATAAATGACTTTGTGACTTGCATTCCTTACTGAATGAAAAGCTAACTTCGGTTCGAGGTTAGGGAAAACAGATTTGTAATTTTTTTCCCCCACCCAAATTCCAGGACTTTGGATTTCTCAGTCTGTTTTTTTCCCCCTTATTAGCTTCAGCGTCTCGCTGAAGTCGGTTTCATTTTTAAGTTTTGCTCTTTCCTTTCCCCGGCCTTCCTTTGGCGTTGCAAGACGGTTTGACTTTAATTGCAGGATGTCAAGGATTTGCTTTGCAGGTCCCTTAGCAATGCAAATCCGTAAATAAATGCAGTGGGGGGGGGGGGGCGTCTTCGAACCTTTCTCCAAAACTGCTGACGGGTTTTTGATCGCTCCGAGACCCCGATGTCGAGTCAATGCAATATGCAGATGCTGCTCTGTAATTGAGAACCAAGATGGATTTTCCCCCCTAAATATTTCATTTCCTGCTACCCCCCCACCGCCACCCCACTTCCTCTGAAATTTCTGCAGAGCAACGACTCTGCTCTTTCGTAATGGACTTGCTTTTAATTTCTTTTGGCTGTCCTGAAACGTTCGATGGTTCGCTGTCCATAGTCCATCGTCCCCTCCCGCCCCTCCCGTGGCCTCTGCTTCGGCCCAGAGGACAACCTCTGAAGACGATGGCCATTTTTCCTTTGGGGGGCTCAAGGGGCAGATGGCTTAGCTTTCTCCCCCCACCCACCCCTTCAGCATCGCTCAAACTGCAGCCCATGAATTATAGAAGCTGAGGATTTTAATAATAAATCCAGCAATGAGAGGGAAGGTTGTGGGAGAACGCCAAACTAGGAATCTAGGCTCTGTTTTTGCACGGATGGGGGGGGTCACCCTTGGGGATGATTTCATTCCAGCCTGTTGCACAAGGGAGGCTTGCAAGTTTCCCCCTAAACCCCCCCTCCCCAAAACACAACTAGAGAGGAAGGCGTGGGCTTGCTCACAAAAGGTGGGCTCAATTCTAAATTCTCTGCAAAAAGTGAAATTTGCCCTCTCTTGTGGCTGCTCTTTTTTCAAGCACGGGAACAACATCTGGCCCCGAGAAATTTTTCGCCGGGTACCGCAAGGGTAATGCCAGGGAGGAAGGTGCTGATGAGATGTTAGAGTGGCGTTTCTCCAACGTGGTCCCTTTAAGATGGGTGGACTTCAACTCCCAGAATTCCCTGCTGGCTGGGGGATTCTGGGAGTTGAAGTCCACCCATCTGAAAGGGGCCAAGTTGGAAAAACATTGAGTTAAGAGGAAACGGTGTAGCTCTTTGGAAACGGTGACCCCCGGAGGTGGGAAGGGTCCCTCGGGTTGAATATCCTCAATCGACCAGGGGTGGGTTTTAATTTTCATTCCTGCACAGCGCACGGGTCAGACTAGATGACCTTGAGAATCCTTCCCAGCAGGTTGGATTTTTGGGGGAGCCGGAATAAGCATTTGAAGCATTGCTTTCCGGCTTTGGGCAAGGGTCGAAATTCAGTGGGTTGAATGGAACTGAATCCATTTCTTGAGGGATTGATTCTTGAATTAATTTCAAGAAATTGATTGAAGGAAATTCAAGCGTTTCCCCCCGCGATGTCCACCTGGGTGGGTCAGAAGCCTGGCGCCTGGCCGGACGCCCCTCGCGGCAACTCGCTGACCTTGCTGGAGAACTCCAATTAGCGCATGTTAATTGTGTCTTCGCAAACAGATGCGTAGTTAGTTTACCACCAGAATCCAAACACTCGTCTGCTTCATAAATTCCAGCATTTCATGTTCCCTGACAGATGGATTTGGATATAAATAAGTGGGCTAATGAATTAAACAGCTCATTTTTAGGAATCCAGCAGGAAACTAGCATCTTGGGCTTGTTTAGAATTTGAAAAGGGGTCTTTTACAAGTTGGAAGGGGTCTCAGAGGTCATCTAGTCCAATCTCCCGGCTTAGGGCAGAAGCCGCTAAAGCATTTCGGAAAGTTGGCTCTCCAATCCCGTTCTAACCTCTCGGAAAACTGCAACATCCGTCGGGTGTGAATGCTTCGTTCTCAACAGCGAGGGAGGCCAGGGTCGGAACAAAACTTGACGGAACTGACATTTCAACTGAACTTAAATCGCGTTCAGTTTTGTTCCCGGAAGGCTGTGCCATGCTCTGGATTCAAGTTCAGACGTTGCTGCGAAAAGCCGCCGAGGCAAGGACAGAGCCCGCCTCGCAACTCTTGAAAGCAGCCGCATCTTTCCATGGCAACTGCAGAGAGCGAGTGAGCAAGCAAGCAAGCCTGGGCCAAAAAAAGAGGTAGCTGCTTTCAAGAGTAACGTTTGCACACTGAACCACCTTTTGCAAAAGCCTCGTTCCTTGGGCGTTCGGCCGTAAGCTGTCATTGAGTAATTCTGCGTTAGATTTACAATTTAAGCAGCAAGGCCACAAAGGGCCAGGGAGTCCCCCTCAGGTAGCGTACCCCTAGTCTAGGGATCCCTATCAAACCAAACATTTACAGCTTGTGGCATGTCAATCTCCCTCCTGTCCTCTTCTCTTTCCAGACCACGAGAGGAAAGAATCTTGAGCTGAGTCAATATTTGCATTTCAGCGATTTCTGCTTCGAAGAGAGGTGCAAAAAGTCAAGAATGATTGAGCAACTGGGCCGTAAACCATAGTCTGAGAATCATGTCGCTGGATTCCTGGCAGACATCAAGGAAGGGAAAAAACAAGCCGCGTTTTGGCTCGGGGCACGAGGCCAGCTGGTAAACCAACCTCAGAAGACCAGCCACATCTGGATCTCTGGATTCCAGGCGTGGCAGAGCAAGGTTGGCAAGAAGCCACTGGGGGAAAACATCTAGTTCTAGTCGTGGGTTGGAGTAAGAAACTCATTTCCCCTCCTTATTGGAAATTGGGCCTAAGTTGTAATTAGGAGGAAGCTGGCAAAATTGGTTTGTTGTCGCTGCTACTCGACTAATGGGGCTGAAAATTGGAAGGAGAGCATACATCTTCTCATCAACAATAAATTAAAAAGCACGTGTGGTTCCAAGGGAAGAAGAGCTACCATTATTATTATTATTATTATTATTATTATTATTATTATTATTATTATTATTATTAAGCATGTTTTAAAGCCAAGAGCTGAGTGTAAGTGAAAAGACACGTGCCTTTTAAAACCCGTTTCATTCATCAATTCTGTTTGATTGTGTATTTTCAACTTTTTGGTGAACATCTTTTGTTTCGACTGTCTGTCATTTAAAAGAGCTTTTGCAGAATCAGGAATCTGTTTGGTAAGCCACGTGGGATGGCTTAGGGTTGTCCAAACAGAGCTGAGAGTGGTTTATCCAACTAACCGTGCCTAAGCAAACCACGGTTTGTTGCATGAACCCTTGCCCCTCACTCTAGTTTTTTGTCAGATGGAAAAAGTTGGCATCAAGGCTGTTGGCAAACTGAGCTTCCCGTGGGGGTTGGAGTAACTGGGTTTTATCCTCCCTGCAGTATGGATTAATGCTGGGCTGAGTTTCAATTTCAATTTCTCTCTCTCTCTCTCTCTTTTTGTAAAAAAGATTACTATCCTTGAGAAAGAGGCCTCTGTTCATCTCCCAGATTCTCGGGGGCCTTGAGAATTTCTTCTGAATTTCTCTTTGCAACTGATTTGGCGTTTTCACGGGTTGCTGTAGATGGTTTGAGCTCGTGCAACTGTGGCAGTTGCTGCGATTCAAGATTTAAAGGCTTTTCCCTGTGGCATTTTGAGATATTTCTGCACAATTTGGTTTCAGGGCATCTTTAGACGTTGGAAGTGGTAGAGCAATTGATTGAATAGACTTAGAAATATGTTAGGATGAATGAAATGGACGGCTGATGTGTGATTCTGGGCCCCCCACCACATTTTCAGCAGGATCTTCACAAGTTAGAACAAGTCCGGAGGAGGACAGTAACAAGGATTCAGGGCCTGGAGGACCTCATCTTGAAAGAGAAGATGAAGGAATTGGGGATGTCCGGTCTGGAGAAAAGATGGAGGGGAGACCTATAGCTGTGTTTACCTTCCTACAGGTGAGCATGAATGATCTTGGAAAAAGGTGGGGCTGGAGGGAGAAGGGATAGCTTCTTCAACTCCCTGAAGAGATGTCTTGGAGAAGAAGGTCTCCACCATTTCAAAGTGCAGGACACGGATGATGGATTGAAGTTAGAAGGAGGCAGATCCCGAGGAACGTTAGGAGCAACTTCCTAACAGTTGGAGCAGGTCAACATGGGGGCCAGTGACCCAGAGATGGGGAGTTCATTGGATGTCTTCAAGCCAAGGCTGGACCACTCATCTCCTTGGGATGCTCTGATTTGGTTTCCTGGACCAACGGCCTTGGGTGACCCTTCACTTCCTGCCTACGTCCAGGGACAAAATGCTGCGTTAGAACATTTTGGGACGGTGGGGAGGGCCCCAGAAAAGGGGGGGGGGTCCTGCACCACCAGTCACCCCACTTTGCTGAAAAGTGGTGGGTTTTAATAATGCCAGTAAACCCCTCTCCTGAGTGTGAATTCCAAACTGTGCAAGACAGGACAAAATCATTCCTGTACATTTCGCCATCCCCGAGGACTCCCCGCGCTCCGTCTCTCCGCAATGACGGCTTGTGCATCTAGGTTAATGAAGAAAGCGAGTTTGGAATCAGGTCAAGGGCCTGCAATTAACCCATCTCACCGTCTTGTTCCTCTGCTTCTGTTCCTCCTCCTCACCTCATTTCAGCAGCTCCAGGTGTCTGCTCAGGGCGGTGGTGGTGGTGGTGGTGGGGCGACTGGTTTCAGCCAGAGGGTCTGCAACAAAATGTTGCTGTCCGTATCTCAAACGACCCCCCTATATTCCCTGTGTGGGTTATTGTCACAGCTTCTCGGTCCTCCGTGGCTGGAGGTGGGGGGCACGTGGGCCCCTAGTTTACGAGGCCCTTGTGCCAAACTCAAATTCATCTTCCCAAGATAGCCTCGTCATCTTTCTACGCCTCTTAGATATTTTTGATCTGCCTTTTCGGTTATGTTCCCCTGTCTCTCCCTCTTTCTAAATTCTGCTTTGCAAAGGGAAGATAAGTCATGTTTTCATCTCTTGCACGCCCAGGAAAATGTCCCCAAGCAACACAACTGTTGCGCTGTGTTCATGCACAAGCGCTCCCCCCCCCGCCCCGTGGGAAGCGAGAATGCAAAGAGAATGACGTGGGTGTTGATGCTCCCCTGAGAGAGAAATGCTGTTTTAGATCATTTGCTTAATGGCCTTGCTTCATTCGGGCGGGTGTCAGAACTGATTTTTCTCCTTTTGGATTTAAACTGAAAAAGAGAAGTTTCTTCCTCCAGAAAGCGGGGGGGGGGGGGGGGCTCTGGGGCTGGAATCACGGCCTGGGAGAATTGCCATCAATGCCGCAGCTCTGCGTTAATGCCAAGCCTTGCAAATCGATCTCTTTCTTTGGCTGGGAGAACCGCTCCTGGTTTTCTGTCTTATTCTCAGTAAGCTTGAAAATTTCTTTTGGATTCCTCCAGGGAAGGTTTTGGATCTGACTGGATGCTCTGGAGTAGAGGAAGGTGTTGTTTTCTGTTCTGCTTTTGTGGTTGGGAAAAAAAGGAAACATTGTGAGATCCATTTTTCTGCAGGTTTGGGGGAATCGGGGCATTTTTAAGAGTCCCTTCAAACTTGCAGGCTCGGAAAGCCTCTCTTTTGTCCTGCTAAATGGGAAAATCAGGCCAAGTGGGTGTTTCTAAAGGTTGAAGTGGAAGCTTAAGGTGTGATGATTAAGGTCCCTCCTTTGTTCCTTAAAAGTCCCTATGTCCTCCCTAAATGAACACACACACACCCCTAAAAATTTTAATCCTGCTCATGCCGGATGGCTGATCCCTCTATTAATGCAATCTCTGCAAAACATCAAAAATTGGCAGATTTGCAGTTCTGAAAAAACTTATCAGTTTCAAGTGAATTCCTCCCTCCCTCCCTCCCTCCCTCCCCCTTTCCTTTCCTTTCCTTTCCTTTCCTTTCCTTTCCTTTCCTTTCCTTTCCTTTCCTTTCCTTTCCTTTCCTTTCCTTTCCTTTCCTTTCCTTTCCTCCCTCCTTCTTTTCTTTCCCTCCCCCTTTTTCATTTCCTTCCTTCCTTCCTTCCTTCCTTCCTTCCTTCCTTCCTTCCTTCCGTCCTTCCTCCCTCCCTCCCTCCCTCCCTCCCTCCCTCCCTTTTCCTTCCTTCCTTCCTTCCTTCCTTCCTTCCTTCCTTCCTTCCTTCCTTCCTTCCTTCCTCCCTCCCTCCCTCCCTCCCTCCCTTTTTGTCCTTCCTTCCTTCCTTCCTTCCTTCCTTCCTTCCTTCCTTCCTTCCTTCCTTCCTTCCTTCCTTCCTTCCTTCCTTCCTTCCTTCCTTCCTTCCTTCCTTCCTTCCGTCCATCCATCTGTCCATCCAGGGTGATTTTCAAGCCTCTTGGTGACAAAGCGTCAGATATTCCTGGAAAATCTCTGCCATCAACCTGTCAGACCTTCTCAGTGATGTCTTGAAGGCCAAAAGCGCGAAGCCCACGTTGGCACGATTTGGGGATGGGTTAGAGAGATGCCCTGAAAATAACCCAGTGAAATTGAGCTGAGATGAAAGGACATGAAAAGCGAACGTCCTTCCAACTTTAGGTTGCTGTGATGTCACGAACAGGACTGCTGTTCCCCTCCCCAGCTGGAAACCCAGAAGCAGATTCTCTCCATCTTCCTCTGCATTCAGATGGCCAAACATCTGGATGTTCTCCCAACGCCTGGTAGCAGTAATTGTCTTCTCCAATTATTGTCGCTCTAACCAGAAAACCTTAAAATGGGCACGGAAGTGGCTTAGCATCTTAGTTGCTCAACAGAGACCCCATTTCAGAAGAGATAGGAGCAGAAGTATTGGTCGGCCACCGCCCCAATCTATCATGGCCTCAAGCCTTCCCATTGCAAGGCATTTCTTTCTGCTTTTATTCGGATGCTGGTCTTGGTCTATGTTCCCCCGCCAATTCTGGCAAATCTAAACAAGTCTGTTTAGCCTGTGTGAATGGCAGCCTGCAGGACCAGAAGAGTAAAAGAGTTCTGCCCCATGAGAGTTGTGGGGGAAAGGACAGGTGAGATAACTGGAGCTAGGACCAAAGGTGGAAAGGATGAAGTTGGAGAAGAAAGGATGAAGCGGTAGAGTATGACTGTCATAGCATCCTAGAGTTGGAAGGAACCTCCGAGGACATCTAGACCAACCCCATGCTTGGTGAGGAACCAGCAGAGCATCTTGGACAAGTGACCATCCAGCCTGTTTGAAGATCTCCAGCAGAAGGGGACTCGGCGCTTCATGTGGCAGCTGGTTTCACTGGCTGGTAGCTTACACAGTCCCTGAAGGTTTCTTTGACCCCGAAGACCAAGAACTCAAAATCAGAACCAAGGATGGACAGGAGGAACGCCGAGGACAGACAATTTGAAAAGAGGACAACCTCAGGATGAGTTGGGCACCAAAGTTATTTCAGTGTTGACTCTTCCCAAAGGAAGGTTGTAGGCTTCAGTCTCAGGGTCTCCAACCTTGACTCAGACCATGCCTGGTGAGGGCCAGGTAGATCCCTGGAAGTAGGTCCAACTCCTTGAAGCTGACTCCTTTCCTGCTTGGAGTGTGGTCCACCGCTTGGAGTTCCAGGGTGTGTGGTCTGGCCTCCTGACCCACGCCAAGGATGGTCCTGATGCAGTCTCTTCATCGAGGCCTCATTCAGATGCCACTGTCTCTTGGTAGCACCCCATGATAAAGCCTGCAACTCCAGCAATTTCATCTGCTCTAGGGCCTCTCTCTATAGGGACTTTTAATTTTCATGTAGAGGCCCTTATAAGCATTGGGGCCTCTCTGCAACTTTTGCCTCCTTGCCATCCTTGGTCCTTGCTTGATGCTTAACGGAGAGCCCCTTTTGGTCTCCCATCCAACCCTTCGGGGAGCTGTCCGTGGTGCTGACCACTCACCCAACTCAATGGGCCCCTTTTCCCAAAAGTCTGCCCAGGACAGCCCAGGGCTAAACACGCTGAACTCGACGTGCAATCCAGTTTCTCCCCCTCCTCCCCCTCCTCCTTTTCCTACCCGGTTCAGAATTTGGGCTGATGGTCCAGCTCAGATAGGAAAGTTAATTTTCTTGCACGGTATCTTGGCGAGCGATGTTAGCTGCAATCTGCTTGCTTAATACCGGGCTATCTGGCACTGCCAGAAACACGAAGAAACAGATGCTTGAACACTCCCTGTCCTCTCCGGTGACGTGCCCGTTCTCTGCATCTTGGATTCCTATCAGTCGGGTGATTTCTTGCTTCCCTCCAACACGAGGCAACACACCGACCATTCCTCCCCTTGTTTTTGCAGGAAGGATAGAGCACCAGGGTGGAGGGGTGGCCAAGATGCCGGACTACGGGCAGGGAGATGCGGGTTCAAGTCCCTCTCCCCAGCCAGGGGGATCTGGGCCAGTTGCTCTGTCTCAGCCCGACCCACCTTGCAAGGTTGTTGTGGGAAAACATAGGAAGAGGGAGCACTCTACACTCCCTCGAATTTCCTAAGGGAACTAAAAAATCAATCAATCAAATAAACCAATACCTGAAATAGATAATAAATCAATACCTGAAATAGATAGGAGAGCAGACATATTGGGGCCATCCAAAGGTTTGGGGTTACAACTCCCATGAATGACGGTCTGTGCTGGCTGGGGCTCATGGGACTTGTAATTGAAAATATCTGGAAGATACCAGGCCCGTCATCTATACTTACAGACTCAAAAATGGGCATCTTTCTTTCTCCTCTTTGCGCTCGTGAGCCCAAGGCGATGCTTGTCCAAATCCTAGTGAAAACATAATCATTAAGGCTTTTTTAAAAAAATTGATCCTCTCCCCCAACAAACACATTTTAACTTACTTGCTTGTAGCAAGATGGACACAGGGTGGTGTCGGGAATTTATCGATCGATTAGGCCCGTTTGGCTGAATATTCTTCTAGTGTCTCAGTGCCGTTTATAATGATAAATGCATAATGGCAATGACATATTGTGGCTTTGGGTTCTTCCTTTCCTGAAAATTCATATTCAACCCCCTTTCTAGTAAATTAATGCTTGGCACTCTTTTTTTTATTGCTATCAGTGACCCAGAGAATTTTTTTTCCCCCTGAGCTTTTGGCTCAGATTTTGACGAGCGAGGATGAATAATTTCAGATAGAAGGGTGTGGGGTTTTTTTTTTTTGCAGAGATTAGATATGGTTTAAATGTTTAAAAAAAATGATTTGTACATTCTCTCTCTCCCTCTCTCATACATCCACGGGACTGAAATGCAACTTGGAAAGAGCAGTATAAGTAAATGTGATTTTCAGACTTCTACATAGGACTCCGGGAAATAGAAATGCTGCGTCCTTGATGTTCTCTGAGCTTTGATTGCAGACGTCTCATCACCCGACTAGGTAACATCATCAGTGCTAGTGAGTGTGGGGTTTGCTGCCTGTTTGCCCTGCCAGTGTTGGAGGGGGTGCGGTTTTCTCCTTGGTAGTTCCTTCATTAGGCTGTTGTTTTCTGCTTGATTGTTTGTCTGGTCTTAATCCCTGCTTATTTCAGTGCAGGCTGCTGGAGAAGCTGCGTTCTGGTCTTCTGGTTCCCTTCTTAGCTTCTTTATTGTCTCTTTTGAATGGTGTATGTCGATGTGGTTTATCTCTATGTGTCTGTTGAGGGCTGCCTTGTCTGAATGCCAAGCTTCCAGGAATTCCCTTGTGTTTTTGGATTTAGCTTGGTCTAAGACACTGACAGTTTCCCAGTTGAGACCATGGTTGAGTCCGTCCATGCATTGTGAGATTAAGGAGTTTCCATCGTGTCTTCCGACTGCTGGTTGGTGTTCAGGGATGCACTCTGCCAGTCTTCTGCCTGTCTGTCCTACACAGTGGCTGTTACAGTCCTTACACTGTGTTGTAGCAGGTTGAGTGGTCAGGCACTTTTTGATAAAGTTGTGTGGGTATCCGTTTTGTGGGAAGATGTTGTGTAGGGGTGCTTCAGATTCGCAGGAACCTTGTGAGGGGCCACTGAAGGAGTGACCTGAAGCTGGCAAGCTTTTTCTCCCCACAAAATGGTGGTTTATTGTCACAGAACGATAGAATCAAAGAATGCAAAAGTTGGAAAAAGCCCTGAAGGTCATCTAGTCCAGCCCCCAGCCCAGGCTGAGCATCAAAGCGAAATTAATCTAAAAGAAAGAGTGACTTCTTGTGGCTTTAATTAAAGGGCAGCAACGGTGACGGGCTTTTAATTTGCTGTGGTGCCAAGAATTGAGTGAAAGTAAAACTATAGGACAGAAATGGTTGTTTTTAGCATTATTATCTCTAGAAATATAGGAAAGGTATGGGCCTGGAGGTCTGCCTCCATTTTATCCCCTCCCTACAACAACTCTGTGAGGTAAGCTGGCCAAGACAGAATAACGGGCCAAATGTCAGCTGGACAGATCTCAGCTCACTGTCAAATTTCTCCCAAATTGTCCTGCTTCAGTCCGGAACGAGGCCTCCCCTTGAGTTGGAGGGCAACGCTCCCTATTGAGGCCAAAACTAGCATCTTTTAAAAGTCATTTGTGAAGCCCCCCCCCCATTTTTTTAAAAAAAAATCAGTTAAATTGCAGATCTGAAGATTTTGCAAAGCTTTGGGGCTGGATCCCAACCCTTGCCAGCACGGCGTGACTTCCTGATTTTTTAAAAAATTCCACACTCCGAGTCTTTCTCCGTTGCCGATGACCGATCGAAGGGGTGACTCGGTTCATGCCCTGAACTCCCCCCCCAAGCAACTTCCCTTGAGGTTGATGCCAACGCTCAGATGCCTGTCTTGCAATGCTAGCCTTAGTGCCAAACAAAACCTAGAAATGCTCCAACGCTTTCCTAATTCAGAGTTTGGAAATTCCAGGCGTTTCTGCGGCTTCCTTGGTCTTTGTCGGAGAAGGGGGTGGGAAAAAAAGAAAAAACGAATTGATCTCGTAGCAAGATAAGAGGGCCCGTTCCCCCCTTCCCCGACTTTTCAGAAGGTGCACATTGTAAATGTACGATCAAAGGAAGGACAAACAATATCCCTTGTGACAAATCAGCGCAATGGATGGGGCCAGATAACAGTTTATCTTGTGTGTTGAGAAATAACTCCAAGCATTATTATTATCCGGCGAGATAGGATTCTTAATTTACGACGCGTTGCTCTGGCTGTCCCCGGTCCGGGAACGGCTTTACAAACAAGACCTTTATTACTTCTGTTTAATAGGTGAGAAACAGTTCATAACTCAAGACGCTGCGGCTCGCAAAGTCGCCCAAAGAGTCGGGGTGTTGAAGAGACGTCCTTCGCCAGCCACACTTAGCAAAGCTGGCTCAAACAGGCCAGCCTTTTGGGTGTCCCAGCCAGCAAGGCAACAAACCTGGTTTGTGGAGTTGGTTCAGCTTGGAGATCCAGGAGTTGGTTTGGCTTGGAGATCCAGGAGTCGGTTCGGCTTGGAGATCCAGGGTGCTTGGATTTCTGTTTTGGGAAGAAGATCCATGCAAATGTCTCTAGCGTTAAGTCGCAGGGCGCAATCGTATTATTATCAAGCATCTTTCGCCTCTCCCTTGTCTTCCTCCCCTCCAGCAGCCAAACTTCTCCAGGGCTTCAGATGACAACTTTATGCCTTTCTCCTCTGAAGCCACAATACGACAACTAGAAAAGTCAGAAGAGTCCCACTTGGTGAAGCAAAGTTGTCGTTGGCCCTCCGTGCTTTTCCAGCCATCTGACTTGGGGGCCACCCATTAAAGGGCACTGAGCTTGGGGAAAATCCACAACCCTGTGTCACACTAGAGGACATTTCCAAACAGTGTTCAAAAACACTAACATTAGTTTGTTCCTGCCTGCCCTGGAAGTTTGAGATATAACTGGATTTTGCGGGTGAGAATTCCTAGGGAGAATTCATCCAGAAACTCTCCTCCTGCATTCAGAAGACCAGAATGCCAGGAGGAGGAGATGTGGGTGAAAAAAAAGCTAGGAAGGATTAACTTTCCACTTAGTGCAAGGGTTTTTCCCCACGAGGCTTTGCACACCCATATCTCCTGTAAGAGCCCCCCACCCTCCCCCAAAGCAACAGAAAATTTGGCCCACCCACTCAAAGGATTGCTTGGGGTCCTCTGCCTGTTCCTTGGAGGGTGCCAAAAAAAAAAAAAAGGGTGTCCTGGACAGAAAAAACGCTACCTACCCCTAAGCTAGGGGCAGGCTAAACCCTTTCCTTTCCAAATTTGAGACCCTGAACAGACCAGCCGGGGTGATAGGCTTCCACTCAGACGTGGGGCAGTTAGATGAAGTTCTTCACTGCACACTCAAGGGTGGCCACATAAATAGTGAGATCAAGGAAAGGGTGCAACTCTCTTTATTTTAAACCCAGAGCAGTTTAAACCATGGTTTGTTTGTTTGCTTGGCCTGCTTTTCTGGGTTTCACAAGAGCCTTTCCCCCGTGCTTCGTGGCCTTGAAGCCAAACGGTTGTCGACATAACTGGCATCTCTGTCCTGAAATGTGCTAGTTCTCAGCTTAACTCTTACCCATTGGACTTTCTCCTCCATCCTTCCATCCCCTGAGATATCTTGGCACGGGCCAAAGATTTGTACACGCCAACCACTGCCATGTTTTCAGTCCTAGCCTGAATTATTCACCAACTGTAGCATTTTCCGCTTTCTTCGCCATTACCCCCCACTTACAGCTATCCTGTCTGTGATCGCCTATATTCTCCAACCATGGATGTGGAAGATGGGCAGATGTTGATGCTCCTTGGCAGAGATTTGTGCCCGGAAGGGCCCATAAAACCTGGCAGCGACGGCCAATTGTCATTGCCAACTGCTCCTGGCATCTAAAAAAGTTGACTCCCCCCCCCAATCCCCACTTCCATTCGCATCCACGGTGTTGGAAACGTGAATTGTGTTTATCTAGAAGGGGGAATGGAAACCATGAACGCAGATGTCATATAAGATGGGGCGAGGATTCTTAACGCGCGGCGGCATTTTATGCCAGGCGTTGACGGCTGGGAGGGTTGCCCTGCAGGAAGGTATTGATGGGAGAAGCAAATCAAAGCAAATTAGCATTGCAATTTGAAGCCCATCAAGTTCCCCGCGCAGAATCCAACTCTGCCTGGGCAACCTTTCTGGAAGGAACCGATGCAGCAGGATCATCTGGATTCAGAAAGAAGATCTGACTGAGTTGGGTGTTGGAGGGCCCACAGGAACCCTGTTCTTTCTGGATTAGAAATATTTAAAAAGGCCAGATGTGAGCTGAGCTGGGGAGGGGGGGAGAACAGGCATGTCGCGTATAAAGTTTGCCCCCAACTAGGGTAGGAAAGAAACTTGCAACGTTTCTTGCTGTGAACGTATTGGGAGGGGGATTTTTTTGGCTCAAAAGGAGTTATTGGATGAATAGCAAAGTTTTAAGTAGAAGCAGCTTTTTTTATTCATTCATTCATTCATTCATTCATTCATTCATTCATTCATTCAAGCAGTTTATAAGGCTGCCCAAGTCACTCATGGTGACTCCAGGCAGCTCCTTCCTTCCTTCCTTCCTTCCTTCCTTCCTTCCTTCCTTCCTTCCTTCCTTCCTTCCTTCCTTCCTTCCTTCCTTCCTTCCTTCCTTGCAAAAATGCCTCATTTTGGGAAATCCGTCAGTGGATCCTCAGTTAATTCTTGTAGTTAATCCCAAGATAATTATTTAATCTTAGTTAATTCGGTGGCCAAGTGCCAGCCTATTCCTGAAGGTTTTGCAGCATGTTTGGAGCACTTCCTGGAATGATCGTGTAAGCACACGAATTTGCAGAAGCGGTTCCCCGGCTGATTGCTATGAACAACTGCATTTTTTGCTAGGAGGTGAAGGGAAACATCCGTAGCCCTGTTCCTCCCCCCTGCCCCAGTTCCTTGTTTTATTGCATTATAAAATACAAATAATTCATAATGGAATACAGGTATTAACTGAATACAGTGGTATTTGTACAATAGAAACCGGCATCTGTTAACCCTGCGATGTGATCAACTACATCTGTAAAGAGGAGAAGAAAATGATATCAATGTTGCATATGACTTCTAAAATGTTAACGAGCATATGGTTGCCCAAGTTGTGCGATTAATGCTAAATATGATATTGATAAAAAACGGAACACTTTCAGGCAAAAGATTAACCCTTCCCTGGATCTAAATAAGATCCAGTTTGGGTCCAGATGTTTTATGGAAAGCCTGGCCCTCCGTCTGTGGAAGGAGACGTCCTTTCTACAAATTAATTTAATCCCTTAATCCGAGCCCTTAATTCAAGTCATTTAATCCCGTGATTCGAACGTGATTTATGCCAGTCGACAGGCTCACATCTCAGCCCCTTTTATTTTGATTTTCTTCAACCGTCGGGAGGAAAAAAAAACCCTTAAGAGATTCTCCCCACCTCTTTATACGTTATTCCCATGGGCTTTGTGGGCACTCTCACAAAATGGCTACCGGGATGGGCGTGGCCAAGCACAAAATGTCAAACGACCAGGAGTCCTGTGGATCTGTAGAAAGAGATCTACGTGTTTGGTGATATCTATGTTTTTTTCCCCCCAAAGTGGGGAGAATCAGCTCATCTCAACTGTAAATACTTTTCCAAAGCTGGTCGACGCTCTCAGTATATCATATTTACATCTGTTATTAAGCCAAGCAAATTGAATTTGTGCATATAGAGTGAGGGACAGCGTCCTAAATCCAGTTAAATAACTACCTCTTCACAAGATATAATTTGATATACATTCATCAGTCACAATGATGCATCTTCCTTATCAGTCCAACTGCAAGAGTTACGAACCGGGGTTAAAGATAAATAGATTTCTTTTCCCCGCGCTCCTTATGTTTATCCTTTGATTGCTGGGATATTGGCAAGGTAGTAATTCTTTTTAAAATATATTGTATGTGCTTAGATGCCCTTATCTTCATTAAATCTCACAGATATTAATTCCAGTAGCTTTCTCTTAGGGAACGGATTCTCGGCTAGAGTTAGATTTGATAGCGTCTGGGATATGTAGATTTCCTCTAAGATGGAAGGCGGATGAGAAAGAAGCTGTAAAATGATCATGCTATTACAAGTGGCCAGAAATCTTTCCCCAACAGGTCCTCCTCATTGGACGCATCACTCTCTGTCCGCCAACTTGATTCCAAATAGAGGGGGAATCACCTGGTGTCCTACTTTCCATCTCTATTCTTCTCCTGTCGTGTAATAAAAGGGCTGGGGCTGGAATAACCAAAGGCCAGTTGGTTATTCAATAGAGGGATGGATGGATAGATGGACAGACAGACATTAAGGTGGGCAGGCGGACAGACTGACAGGCGGCAGATGGATGGACAGATGGACAGACAAATGGAGAGACAGACAGACGGATGGATGGATGGATGGATGGACAGGCAGACAGATGGACGGACAAACATTAAGGTAGACAGAGTGACAGCTGGACGGACGGACAGACAGACAGCTGGGCAGATGGACTGACAGAGAGATGGACAGAGACAGATGGAGATACAGAGTGATGGGCAAACAGAGATGGACAGAGTCAGATGGACAGACAGGTGGACAGATGGATTGACAGGTGGACAGTTGAAGAGACAGAGAGATGGACAAGACAGATAGATGGAGACACAGTGATGGACACAGATACACAGGGAGACAGATGGACAGAGTCAGACACAGATGGGCAGACAGATGGATTGGCAGAGATGGATAGAGACAGATGGATTTCCTTGTGGTCTCCCATCCAAGCCCAAAGGCTATCTGGCTCAGTGGGGCTCCATGGGTACTGTAATTTGCCCCAGATCTGGAAAGAACAGAAAAGTAGAAGAGGGCATATTTATTTTTTGTTTTCAGGAGCGCCGAAGCTGCAGCGATCGCTTCCGGCAACGTTCCTGAAGGACATCTTCTCTTGCGCTTGCGAATCGCGTCTCTCCGGCTTCTCTCCAGCCCTCCTTTGATTCACCCCTGTTTTCCCCTGCTCAGCACCTCGAAATCCACCCGGAGTGACTTTTGCGAGGCAAAGCCTGGGCGCTTCTTGAAAGAACTGGAGGGGGACATTTTTCACTCGCTCCCCTTTTGCGACACTTCCCCAACTTCAGGTATTTTTAATCCTCGGAGCTGAATAATTTAGTTATCTCCTCTGATGGAAGATGTTTTCTGCCTATATTCAGGGCTTCATCTCGGCCCAATGACATCCAAGCTATTAAAATATTCTATTAGTAATGATATATGGAAGGGGGTGAGGCTGGAACTCATCCGGACCTTCGACGCCGATCGACCATTACGGATGCCATCAATTTCCAGGATAAACCCTGAAATTACAAGACTGCTAATGTTACATTTCAAGTTTCTTTCTTTCTGTTCCACCGTCCTTCCAAAAAGCGTTAACTATGTGGCTAATGAGGGGAAGCACGTCCCTAAATCATCACCATTAACCTTAGAATTTCCTGCAATATAGAATAATTAGAAAACAATCGTTTCCATTTCCCACTTTCGGGGAAGGAGCTGTGCCCTGGAGCAAACTTTCCCCCGATCGATCAATGGCAGCAATTTTCATGCAATATGCAATTAAAAAACCTTCCCCGTTGTCCGGGCCTACTTCTCCAAAGCTACCCAACCTTTGATCGTCGATGCCATTCCGGGATGAAAGCGCCGGGTCTTTCGTGGCCCTTGCAAAAATCGTTGCTTTATTTGCGCAGGTCGATTGGCTCGTTTTAATTTCTTCCAGCACAGAAGAAATGAATTGCCAGCCATTTCCAACATTCGAATTAATAGGACGGGTCCCTCCGAACGCTGCATACAATAGGAGGCTTAAAAAAGGAAACCAAAAATAATTGGTCTGGATATTTGTATCAGGGAGAGAACAGTGGAAAATATAGTTTCTTTCAATATCTCACCAAGTGGGGTTTACATTGATTCTCCCGAAGTGGATAAATTCTCGACGCTTGGAAGAATTCCCAAAATGAGGATGTAACTGAGAAGAACGTAGACATCCTCGATCAGAAGCAACATTGGTCATGCTGAGGAATATATAGAGGCCTGATTTTTATTAAAGAATTTTATTAAAGAATTTCACAGCGATAAAAGCATGAAATAACAGATTAAAGAAAAGAAAACGAAAAAAGAAAAACGCGAAGCGAGAAAGTAAGAAAAGGGTGAAAAGGAATACAAAGAAAAAGAGAAAAGAAAAAAGATATATAAAGAAGCAACTCCTGATCGTCTTTGTCTTCTCTCCGCCCTCATTAAAATTGCGTCCTAATTCTCTTCTTCCCGCATTCGATCCTTTTTCATCAGCAAATGCATAAATCAACCGTTCATTTTTCCCCCCGTTTTCAGCTCCATCAGGAGTTTCTAGTCTTTCGTAAAAGGATGTGTGGTCTTATCTCTGATCGAGCGAGCCCATTTTGCCATTTCTGCAAATTCCGCCAATTTTGCAATCCGTTCCTCCGTTGTGGGCATTTCAGCATTTTTTCATCTTCGGGCATACCGTCGTCTCGCTGCGGTTACCGTATACAAAACCAGTTGTCTTTTTAAACTGGTTATCCATAAGTCTCAATAAACACCTGGTTTCATCGGGTGGTTGGTCTTCCATATCCTCTGTATCTGCGTCGTATTTTTTTGCTTTTTCGCAAGTCCACCATGCACGGTAAATGACTCTTCATGTTTTCCCCATTTCTAACCCTGATTAGAAGTAAATGTATACGTCTTAGCTAATTTCTCTGGTGTCTTAAACCAACGGTGCGTTATTCTGTAAATGTTCTCTCTTAAATTGTAACACAAGGTGAATTTCAGTCCTTTCAGCCACACTCTCCCCCGTCGGCCCATCTGTAGGATATAGCCAACATTTTTAGCCCGTTTTATCATGCCCTCTTTAACTTGCTCTTCTTCCGTTTCAAATCTCAGCAAAAGTTTGTACACTTCAGCAGTCACATCTTCATCGGTGGTATGCAACCCAGTTTCAAATTCCATTTGATGTTTTTCAATTCCAATTACTTTTTTATCTATATTAAATCAACCTCTTAATTGTGCACACGGAAACTATTGCAAACGAAATCTCTCTGCAGTCAATTGTTTTCTCATCTTCTTTTTAAGCTCCCCATGTTCTTGTATCAGCAAATCTTGATACGTTAACCTGTTCTCTTTGCCTGTTGTTTCTTTTCTATAGCATATTCCTTGTGCTGAAACCATTTTGGGGCACAGTCTGGGTTTATGTCTGTTTATTTATTTATTCATTCATTAAACCAATTCATATAGCCTCCTGTCTCACCACAGGCGACTCTGGGTGACGTACAACAGAGCTAAAATCAGTCAATAAATACATTAAAAATATGTTATGTTCCATATTCTTGCCATATAAATCTAGATATACCTTTTTGCCATTGCTTAAGTCTGATGCAAACCTGTTACAAGCAGGACACTCTGCTTTAGCCCTCTATTGCGGTATTCATCCAGAGAGCGTTGATACTTGAAGTAACAACTTCAACAACTGTTTTGTTCAGTGTTTTGTGGTGTGTTCTGGTTGGGACTGAGATCTTGTTCATCTCTCCCTTCTGTAGGGGATTGTCCAAGTGGGCCTGTGCAAAGGTTGGGACAAATCCAAACAATATGATGAGTAGGACAAGCCCAAAGAATGAGTCAACAGTCCGTTTTCTGAATTGCTTCTCCAATGGGAAGGTTTGGGTCCCATCTTGTTAAAACTTCTAGCTAGATATTGGCATATCTTTGCAGCAACATTTATAAAGAGCTTTGAAGTACCATAAAGGCTAGTCATGTAAGAGAGATGATGATGGAGAAATGATCTAGTCGATTCCAGGATCCAAGATACGTATCAAACCCAATGCATAGTCAATAGCCTCAAAAATGCAATTCTTGTCTGTGCCATTTAATACTGAATATAAGCAGCAAGGCATCCATTTTTCCTGGGAACTGAAAAACCCAAGAATAAGAGGCTTAAAATGTAATTTTTTCTCAGCCCAAATGTCTCCCAAGCTGAGTTTCCAGCCTATGAATTCTCAGCCTGTTCATAATTGAAGAGGATATCTATTATAAATGCATGTGGCATTATTATTAATTTTTACTTTCCTATCTTTCTCTTGAGTCTATAACTCAGAAGTCAGCGAGCTCAAAATCTGGGGGAGAAAATAGGGGTAGAACTGAGAGGAACAAGTGCCAAGTGGGTGGAGTGAGGCTGGATTTTCAGATTCCCCCTTGTCTTAGAAGAGAAGGATTTGAAAAACAACACAAAACCCATTTTTCAGGCTTCAGTGGTGTTTTCAGTGGGTTGTGTTGTCTTGGAATGGCACCAGGATTCCTTGGTGGTGGGCATGGGAGATCCAGTGGCCACCAAAAATGGAAGCTGGAAGACTGCTCCAAGGACAGTGGGATTTACTGGTGAAGATGTTGGAGTAGGACTGGAGAGACCCAGGTTGTAGGCCACACCCAGTCATGGAAGGCCAGAAGATATCTCTGCACTCTCTTTCAACCCAACCTATCTCCCAGATTGTTGTTATGGAGGAAAAGGGACAGAAGGAATGAAATAAGGTTCAGATAAGATAATGGAGATTCTCCTCCTCCTTCTCACCTCTCCTTCCTTCCTTCCTTCCTCCCTCTTCCCCTCCCTCCCTCCCTCCCTCCCTCCCTCCCTCCCTTCCTCCTCCTCCTCCTCCTCCTCCTCCTCCTCCTCCTCCTCCAGGTCTATTTTGACTCATGGAAATTTGGATTCACTCAATGCACTAAACCCTCTTAACAACATACAACTGCTGTATTCACAAAACTGTGACTCCACCCCCGCCCCCAGTAAACTATATTTTGTCTTAATGTGATCAACAACATGAGAAGACCCTGGCCAGATCTTCCCCCGTATGGCTTTTCAGCCCCCTGATTTAATTCATGGCTTCCCAGTGGGGTCCTCAATTGGCCAACCGGGTTTGACCTCAGGGCCATTTGATAGAAGCTGCAATGACATCATGGCATGGATGACACCATGCTGCGTTGTGATGCCCCTCCCCCCCCCATGGATGCCATGTTTGATGGGAGTTTCTATTGACAATTCATCCCATTTGTTGCTTCAAAACATTGCACAGCCTACAGGCCTACACAGCTGTCTGTATGTTTATTTTAGTTGTATTTTACCATATTTCTAGACCGCCAACTCCAGCTGACTCATGCTGGGTTCTGAATAAATAAAACAGATCAAGGAAAAAGGAAAAAACACCCCAACCCACCGCCACATCTCCTTTGGCATCACAGCCGCCTCCTGGTTGGTCTTCAGACATCAACAGGCCCGTGGAAAAAAACTTTAATCTCAAGATGTGGATTGAAATAATAGAAAACAAGTGTGTTTTAGCTGTTCCCACTCCAGGCTGTGCAGTTCTCCCTTCGCTGGCTTCTCTTCAGTTGTCAGATCAGAAGAAGAAAACGTGCTGGAGAAGGACGGTGCGGAAACGGAGGAGATGGCTTTGAAAAAAAGATTTCTGGTCATTAGCGATGAAGGACTCCAGCAGAGCCGTGTTATTAAGAGGCGAGCGACTCGCCACCACATCTGGTGCGTGGCTTCCGTGCAAACCACTGGAAAAGTGGAAAACCGGCTCGATGTGCCCCCTAAGTGAGGGTGAGAAGGAGCGTCTCCTTTTTCAGCAGGTTCAAAGATTTTGCGCTCTGCCTTGGCCGAGAGCATCAACCTCAGTTCTCCTGGAATTCTGCAAAATGGGTTGAGGAATGAGAACGAAAATGGCCCGACTGGGTCGGATCTGGCCCTGTTTCCCCCCAGCTGCCTACCAGCCACCAGGATCTGCTCCGGGTTCAATGGTGGGGCCCTTTTAAAACCTATTTCTGCCTGATGCCTGACCTCAAACAGAAACATATTTTTTTCCCGTCAGGGATAAATCTTCCACCCTGTTCTCCTCCTCGACGCCAACAGCCTGAACCCCGAGGAAGCTGGTTCTGGATGAACACCCTGCAGGGCGAAAAAATGACATTTTAAAAATACCAGTTCTCATTAAATTGGATCAAAGAGAAGTTCCGGAGAACGCAAGGAAATCTCTGCGAAGCGTGGCGCTCTTCTTTAAGCCTGTTTATCGTATTCAGAGCCCTGTGGGGGCTTTATTGTATTTTACACTTTTATTTTGCGATATGCTGGCCGTTGACCGAAATAACATTCCTCCAACAGCAAAGGGCTGCGTTCGAATGTGTCCTCTTTCCTTGCACCGTGATCTCTCGGCCAGCTTACAATTTCTCTGCTCCCCAGGCTTCCGTGGGCATATTTTCCAGAGGGTTTTGTCACCGATTTACTTTCAGACTGGAGATCCAAGGCAGATAAAGGAAGATAAAAACGTAGTAGTCAGACCCCACATTCTCTGCCCTGCGCGGGCATCATAAAATCACGGAGTTGGGCTTCCATCTCGACCCGCTGCAACGGGTAGGAAAACCCGTCGGAATATCTTTCAGAAGTAGCTGTCCAACTTTTTCTGGAGAACCTCCAGAGGTGGGCAGCCCTCCACCTTTGGAAGGAGGCTGGTGCATCATCGGACAGATTTTAGGGTTGGGAAGATTTTCCTTCTGTTGAAATGGGAGCTTGGAGATGGTGGCTAAGCTGGGGAAAGACAACGCAGACATTAAGAAGTAGAGGACGCTGATCTCAGGAACTTAGCCCGGGTGGAGAGAAATCCGGGGAGAACGTTTCACGTTCTTCTAAGAGAAGACCACCTTAACAAACTCACTATAAATGAGCGTTAGGTCCATGGGGAGACGGCTCTGTGGAATCCCTGTGCCACTTGCTCCTCTGTTGCTCTCTCAAGGAAGGTATATATTTACCCCATTTTAAAGAACGACACTTTCTATCTGGCCAGGACCCTGACCGATCTTTCCAGGTTGCCTGATTTTTTGGCCACTGTTTGTGATCTCCGTCCTACCTACGGCTGAACTTCAGCGACAAAGTTTGGCGATGGCCACTGCTGTTTGTACTACAGTTACTGTAATCCTGTATTTTATGTAATTTTATTGCAATTTTTTTAAAGCTTTATTGCAGGTCTCTGCTTTTTATTGTGGTGCTTTCGGGCCCATCGGCCGTAATAAAGGCTTGGTTGGATGATAAATGAGAGTGGGAAGTATCTGGTGAAGTTTTCAAGAGTTTGTGCTTTCCCCAAAGTAACAGGAAAGGCCTCTTCCTGAGATCTGTGCCTCTCTGCCTCCTTGGTCTCAGTCCTGGTCCCGTCCGGCTGCTTGGGGCGCATCTTGGGCAACAGAACCCTCCTTTGGAAGGGTAGAAAGTGGGCAAAGTTGATTTGGGTTCAGCTGGTCTTGAGTGGCCTCCCCCACCTGTTCCTTGCTCGGAGACGGGCGGTGGACATGACACCCACGGTTCGATTCAGGCATCAGCCGGAGGAGCAATGAGATGGGCGAGCCGCTAACTGCATGAGGGCAGAGAGACCCAGAAGGTGGTAAGGACAAGGGCTTGGAACTGAAGAAAAGGAGAAGATGGAAGCAGGGTCTCCAGGGGGAGGAGGGAAGAGAGCGGCAAGCAGATGAGGAGATGAGATGCCACTATGCAGAAGTGAGGTTAGATCCCCAAGAGACCCATCAACCCATCACGTGAGGTGCCCGGGGAGGGAGGCAAAGGGCATCTTTGCAGAGCGGGGAGCAGGCTCCCGGCCACGGAGTGGGGGCTGCGGAGCATACGTAGATGCGGGTTTTTCAAACTTGGCAACTTGAAGAGGTGTGGGCTCCCACTCCCAGAATTGATAGATGGACGGACACAGACGGACAGACAGACTGATGGATGGACAGATGGGTGGACAGGCAGACAGGTGGTCAGATGGACAGGGACAGATGGACAGAAGGTGGACAGGTGGACAGATGGCTGGATGGACAGACTGGTAGACAGACAGACAGACAGGTAGACGGGCAGATTGGTGGACAGACGGATGGACCAACAGACCAACCAACAGATGGATTTTCTGGTATTGTGCAATCCATAGTAACCTCAAGTAACTAAATGGGATAGGGTCATTTAGTTTCAAATGTACATGCAAAAAAACCAAGGGGTTGGGTTGGCGTAGATGACCACTAAGTCTCTTTCCTGCTCTTTGATACTACAGGGAGGGAAAAAAAGAACTACCGGGGGAAAAAATGAGCCGAGATTGTGCAGAGCGCGCTGGGGAGTTTTCAACTGACTTAGCCAAGCCGTGCTTAACGAAGCCAGATTGGACCCCGGCCTTCCTCCTCACATCGGGTCCTCGATGGAGAGAAAAGGCTGACTCTATTACGGCCATCCGAGCAAACTGTCGCCCTTCATCGGCAGCCTGATTAATCACGGAGACGTCGGCCAGCTCTCCGCACGTCTCGCCCTCGCTGCTCGGGCTGATGGAGTGATTAAACGGAGGCCCTTCGGGGACGTGGCTGGCCAGCCCTTTGCGCTCGGTCTCGTCCCCAACGTTTGGGGCGCTTGGCCCTCCTTCCAGGGGCCCTGGGGGGCTCCTGGTCCTGCGGGTGAGGGGCTCGGGCGGGATCCGTCCTTCCGCAGCACCAGCGATGCTCTCCGGCCAAAGCGGCCCCCCCGGCCTGTCTAATTTTAGCAAACGTTAACGTTTTAATCACAGCCGAGGGGAAGCGAGCCCTGATTTAATTACGGCAGGTTAATGAAGTTGGCTTGCGTTTTGCACCGGGAGTCCCGGCTCGGGACCACGGCTCTGCCTTCCGCCCCTGAGCTGGGAGGGATGCGGGTTTTACGCAGAAGATGAGCAGAGGTGGGCTGCGGGCGGTCCAGGTCAGCTGCTTCGTTCTGCCGTTTTCTTCCCTCTCTGCCTCCAACGGTCCCGGGCAAATCACTTCAGCAGTGAAACAGAAAGGGCCTGAACGCCGCTTCAGTTCCCTTTTAATGGACCCCGGGGTTTTAGGCCTGGGGTCCCTTTCCAGTGGCTCAGACTTAACTTTCCTCCCTCCCTTTCCAAGCCGCTGAGCCATCTGACCGGCCCCAATTTTAGGATTGAATTCAAGCTTATGTTCGGGGTTTCTTAAAATTTTTAGATGGGTTTCAAATTTAGGGCTGGGGGAGCATGAAAATAGGAGAGGGGTCTGCCCTAAACTCAGACTCCTTCCTTCCTTCCTTCCTTCCTTCCTTCCTTCCTTCCTTCCTTCCTTCCTTCCTTCCTTCCTTCCTTCCTTCTTTTCTCTCTTCCTCTTCCCCTTCCTTCCTTCCTTCCTTCCTTCCTTCCTTCCTTCCTTCCTTCCTTCCTTCCTTCCTTTTCTCTCTTCCTCTTCCTCTTCCCTCCCTCCCTCCCTCCCTCCCTCCCTTCCTTCCTTCCTTCCTTCCTTCTTTTCTCTCTTCCTCTTCCCCTTCCTTCCTTCCTTCCTTCCTTTTCTCTCTTCCTCTTCCTCTTCCCTTTCCTTCCTTCCTTCCTTCCTTCCTTCCTTCCTTCCTTCCTTCCTTCCTTCCTTCCTTCCTTCCTTTCTCTCTTCCTCTTCCTCTTCCCTTTCCTTCCTTCCTTCCTTCCTTCCTTCCTTCCTTCCTTCCTTCCTTCCTTCCTTCCTTCCTTCCTTTTCCCTCTTCCTCTTCCTTCTCCTTCCTTCCTTCCTTCCTTCCTTCCTTCCTTCCTTCCTTCCTTTTCCCTCTTCCTCTTCCTCTTCCTTCCTTCCTTCCTCTTCCCTCCCTCCCTCCCTCCCTTCCTTCCTTCCTTCCTTCCTTCCTTCCTTCCTTCCTTCCTTCCTTCCTTCCTTCCTTCCTTCCTTCCTTCCTTCCTTCCTTCCTTCCTTCCTTCCTTCCTTCCTTCCTTCCTTCCTTCCTTCCTTCCTTTTCTCTCTTCCTCTTCCTCTTCCCTCCCTCCCTCCCTCCCTCCCTTCCTTCCTTCCTTCCTTCCTTCCTTCCTTCCTTCTTTTCTCTCTTCCTCTTCCCCTTCCTTCCTTCCTTCCTTCCTTCCTTCCTTCCTTCCTTCCTTCCTTTTCTCTCTTCCTCTTCCTCTTCCCTTTCCTTCCTTCCTTCCTTCCTTCCTTCCTTCCTTCCTTCCTTCCTTCCTTCCTTCCTTCCTTCCCGCCTGCCTGCCTGCCTGCCTGCCTGCCTGCCTGCCTGCCATCTGCACATATATAAATTTACCAAACAAAGAAATAAAAATATGGTTTATTGAATAAGCCACAGTTGGTTGGGTTTGCAGAATGCATGAAGCTAGAAACCATGATTCATAAAACACCGTGGCTCCGTTCACACACAGCCCAAACTAAGCCAACCACATCATCGTTTTTCCAGCAGCCTGCAACCACTCTGGTTTCCCACCAACCTCACAATGGACAGCCCGTGATGGAAACATTTGCAGTTCTGCTGCCTAAAGTTTGAGCTGGGCTAAGAACTTCATAACGGAACAAAAAGCAACCGGGGAAAAAAGAGGACAGCCTCCCCTCTGCTCAAAACAGCCCCCAGGGAAATGTGAAAGGAATTCTCAAGCTTCCTGAGAACAAAGTGGAAAAACAGAAGCCTCTTTTGCAGAAAGAAACTTCATGGAAGATGTCAACATCTTTCTCAGCTCTCTTCCTGAGTCTTTTTCCCTCCGTCTCTCTCTTTTATAAATCTTTCTCATTAGTCAAGGCGGCAAACTGCGACTGCATTTTGCAGATTTCCAGGACCTGGCTCTGCGTTGCCGACTTTGGGTCTCTGGCCCCCAAAATGCCCATCTCTTAAAAGCTGGGAATGTGTGTTCTGGCACCATTTCTCACAGGTGCTGCGTGCTCAAACCTTTTAATAGAGTTGTGGAAGGCCGTCTGTCAGATTCGGAAGACTTCAGCGAATGGCTCATTTACCCCAAAAGAAAGGTCACCTTTTGGCGACGGCTCCTCGTAAATAATGTTTGCTCCATTAACAAGGGTTTGGGTTCCTCGGGGACGCATCTCTCGCTCTCGCAGGCCCGGACAGCGGTTCCAGATCTCTTTTCTCACAACCTCTGTTTAGCAGAGCTGACCACCGGTGGCATTTGGAATCGCTCCGCTGGATTTATGGTCAGAGACACAGCATGGAAAATGTCTCTGATCGGGTTCGGAGGAATGCTGTTTAATTTTTCCAGGGCAGGGAACTCCCTTAACAGGAACCGGGGCAGCCGCCTTGCCAAAATCTTGCAGACGCTTCGGGTGAATGCCCATGTAACGCCGATGGACCCCTTGGCTTCCCCCTCTTCTCTCTCCCCTGCAAAAATCCCGCTCAAACCCAAAAACCATTCATCAAACTCAGAAACAAAGGGGAAAAATGGACAGACTTTTTCATGCCTGGTTTAATCGGAGCCCGGTTTTAAGGTGGGCTCTAGCTGTTGCAAGAGGATCCCGTGACTCAAGCTTGCCCTCTTGAAATGAGGCTGCCGTGGCAAGGAGTAAAATGAATATCAGGAGATTGTATGAGCTGCCAACCGGTGGAACCTCCTGCCACGTGAAGTAGTGCGTTCTCCGTGGCCTGGATGTTCACCCCTTAGAAATGCTCTAATGCAGATTTCCTCAAACTTGGCCCCTTTAAGATGGGTGGGCCAACTCCAAGAATTCCCCAGCCACTTTCTGGGAGTTGATGTCCACCCATCTTAAGGGACCGAGTTTGGGAAACGTTGCTCTGATGGATTCTGCTCTGACAGTGGGTTGGACTAGATGACCTCAGTGAGCCCGTCGAAGTCTATGATTCTATGAATGGGAAAAAAAATGGCTTGGCTGGGAACAGTCTTTCTTTTACTCAGCCGGCCTGGGGTGATCCTTCCCACCCATCTCTTGAATTTAGGCTTATTTTGCTAATTTCTTCTGATTTGAGGTTAATTTCCTCCCCTCTCCTTTCACAATCTTTTGCTTGTCATCATCCTTTGTTTTTTGCAGGCAATTGGATTTGTGACCTGCTCAATCAGAAGAGATACCAAAGTTTTATTGAGGGTTTCAGAGGCTGAAAATACCCCCGCGTGAGTGTTTTTTTGCTGAAGGTTCATGTAATTTCCTCCAAAGTCCATTTGGTTTCCAGTCCTGAATGAGCAAGGACATGGGAAAGGGGTGGGGGATGGTAAATCAATCAATCAATCAATCAATCAATCAATTTATAAAGTTGCTGGAACTCTTGGATCAAAAGGAAAGCATTGAGATGTTGCCAGCAAAAGGCGAGAATTTGGACAAAGGAACAAGTGAATGTCTGGAGCAGAAAATGAAATAGGATTGGAGGATTATAAAACATATAATGGAAGACTTTTCTCTGTATCTTCTATCAAAAAATTGTTTTCCTTCTCTTCTTTTTTCCATTGTTTTGCTTTGTGGCATCTGTTTCTTTTTACATGCATGCCCTTTGGTTGGAAATGCGAGCATTTTGGATCCAGAGGATTTCAAGTCATTCTTAATATATCCTCAACAGGCATCAAACATGGTTTGGAGGTCCCTCTGCCCCTGAAGGAAAGACCATGGAAGATCAACAGAAGGGACCCTTTCATCAACGTAGGTACCACCAGCGAAAACTTGGTTTGGTCTCTGGTTCAGTGCCTGGAGAACAGCCTGATGGGCCTCAGATTGATCTGGATAATGCCTAATTTAATTTAGGGCTTAATCAAAAGTGTGATTAATTTGATTAATCAATTCGATTGATTGATCGATTTGATCAATCGATTTAATCAACTAATTTGATTAATCAATTAATGTGATTGATTTGCTTAATCCATTGAAGTGCAATTCAGGAATCTGAACCTTCATATTCACCAGCTGGCCCTCAGGTTGGAAGTCAATTGCTTTTCCATCAGCTGTGCTGAAAAACACTCTGGGTTATTCGATGTTCTTCACCCTGAAATGCAAGGTTTTGCATTTCGTTTGCTGCCTACGAAGCTGCAGTGAATCTGTCTAATGATCCATCGAACTGTTGCGGCCTCACAGACGTTAGTCCTTATCAAGTTTAAGGTTGTAATAAATCTCTTGGGCTGATCTTGATGACATCTATTCAGTCCAGGTTTCATCCATGCGTTAGCAGACAACTTCCAAGGAATTAGGTAGCCTAGTCTACAAAACCGAGTCACATTTCATGGAAAGATCTTGAGATCTGGGACAGGAATCTACAGTGGTGTTGCAGGGACCATGCTGAGTCCAGATTGCCTCTTAAATTCCAGTACTGTCTGGTCTGTCCCGAGCGTGTCTGACTTCTTCTAGGCTACTCCCGAGTAGCTCTCTTAGGCTGCGCTGTTTCATGGCATAGCAGAGTCCCAGGCTCCTCTGTTTCTTGACCCATAAAAGTAGGAAGGTAGAAAACCTTCTGTGCATAGTTCGGGTAGCATCAGGAGGTCCATGGATGGAATGAAGCCCATGTGTTTTGTCTAGACCCAGACCCAAAATGTGTGTCTTCCATGCATTCTCTAGTGGAATTCTAGGAGTTGAAGTCCAAACATCTTCAAGTCACCAAGATTGAGAAACACTGATAACAGCTATTCAACATTGGAAGAGGCAGCCTTGGAAGATGGTGGAGATGTCATCTGTCAGGGATGCTGTAGTGGTGAAATCCTACCTTTGCCAGAGGGTTGGATTGGATGATCTTCAGGAACCCTTCCAGCTTTCCATCCTTGGATCCCATGGGTTGCTGAAAGTCTTCATTCCCTGGATTTACATTCATGGATCTCAAATCACTGCAGGTCACATGGCTAGAAGATGCGGTGGCCCTCAACCCTCCCAAGCTACTGTCATTACGAAACACGGTTCCAGGATCTATCCCAAAATCAAGGAGAAGGAAATACATTTGAGATCCCCGAAAACTCCATCTCGGGATGAATCGACAAGTCTGTGGCTGTTTTTCAGCCCGACAACCTGAAAAATTGGAGAAATATAAAGCAAGCAATTGGGCTGTGTGTGACTTAGTCATACTTTATCTCCGAAATCCATTATTCAGGACCGGAGTAGCAGAATAAATCTTGTGCACCATTAACAACCATTTCTTGTGCCAATTGAAAAATATACCATGCAGGAGAAAAAGATGTAAAGAAAATTGAATTAGGGGTTGTAGGAAAATAGAAGAGGAATGAGTAAATCAGTGCAGGGAGAGTCTCTCTCTCTCTCTCTCTCTCTCTCTCACACACACACACACACACACACACACATGCACACACACCCCAGGACCTACAGGTCTGCCTCTGTTCTGATGGCCCATATACAACTCATCTTGAAGCATCTTCTGGGCATCACTGAGGATGTGAAACCTGTCTTTATGGCTTATACATGCCCACAGCGATAGCTGGATGAGGCTTGAAGCTGTGCAGAAACAGCTCCATGGTTTCAGTCTCAGATTTCCATGGGAGATGGTCTGCTCCCCGTTCCTGGACAAGTTTGAGAAAATGTTGGCTTGCCTCTACTAGAGACAGATTATTTTGGATTTAGCAACAAGACGTGTGATGGATTTGAAGATCTCAGTGGGTTCGAAGAAGTTGGCAGTGAGTTTTAGATGGACATCAGAAGTCAGAGGTCCTTGGTATTTCCATGTTGAGCTCCTGTTCAGATGCCCTGGACAAATTCAGGTTCAAGATGTTGGCTTGCCTCCACTAAGGATGGATTATTTTGGATTTAGCCATAAGACTTGTGATGGATTTGAAGATCTAAGTGGTTTGAAGAAGTTGGCAGTGGATATCAGAAGTCAGATGTCTTTAGTATTTCCATATGGAGGTCCTGTTCAGATGCCCAGTGAGGATGGAGAATTGGTTGACTGGGGAGTATTCAGCTTAGAAGCCCACATCACCAGGATGCAACTGACAGTGTTCTCCTACGCGAGTGGAGGCTCTCTGCTTAATTACATTTTCTGGGCCATTAGGTAATTGTGTTAACAGGGAAGAGGTCTCTCTCTAAATTTGCAACAGGCATTATGTTCTTGATCCCAATCCACTTAGATGAAAGGCAGTTATGCTGAAATCATACGGGGTTTAGACCCCTCTCCCCCATCTGCAGAGGGCGGAACAATCAAATGTGGTGAGCAGATTATTCTCCACAATGGCTCTGGTACTGAAATTAGTGGAGGCCAGTGATGGATTTAATAAGGTATTTATTAATTGTAGGGTCCACTTGTAAAAATTGGGATAGTTTTCGCCTACCAGCGATGGATTGAAAGAGACAGCTCTTTGGAAAAGAGGCATTCTTCTAAGACAGTGCTTCTCAACCTTGGCCACTTGAAGATGTGTGGACTTCAACTCCCAGAATTCCCCAGCCAGCATGCTGGCTGGGGAATTCTGGGAGTTGAAGTCCACACATCTTCAAGTGGCCAAGGTTGAGAAGCACTGTTCTGATGCTGAAGGATGAAGGAGAAAAATCCATTTTCCCCAAGTATAGATCAGGAGCTTCTAATTCTCAGTGACGCTTTTGCAATCGAATGAGAAGTTTGGTTTTCCTTCCCAAAGGGCCATCTGTCACAGATATTCTAAACATCCTTTTTTTGTTGTTATAGTACCTACTGATGAATCCATACAGTCGGATTAAAAGATCTGTTAATGATCACTCCATTTCATTGTGCCTATGGCAGCATTAGTTTTGTGTAGGGTTTTACCAAGTGCTTCTGAAGGCTGGCTAAATACCATAAGAGAAGAATCACAATGCAGTGATGGGCACTTTTCATGTTCAACTTGGGTTTCCTTGCAGGATTCTATCCATCGATAGGACAGAATAGGAGTAGGAAGTGGGCCACCACACAGGAATTGAAGAGATGGAACTCTCCCCCCTTGGAGATGGTTTTGGAAAGTCTTCAGAGTAAACAGGTATCTCTAGAAGGTCTGGAGAACATCAACTAAATCAGAAGAAATACACCACAGACTAGCACTTGGTAGAGCAGCCATGGAGACCTTGGAAAAAAATATTCAGATGCTGTGATGTGTCTATACCTACAAAGATCAGACTCCTGCAAGACATGATATTCCCTTATGGAAGTGGAAGTTGGACCCCAAAGAAGCAGGATAGGAAGAATATCAACACCTTCGAACTTTGGTGTTGGAGAAGACTCCTGAGAAGACCATGGATAGCCAAGAAAACAAACCAATGGATCATCAAACAAATCAACCTAGAGTTGTCACTAGAGGCACCAATGACCAGGCTCAAATTATGCTAGTTCAGACACATGATGTGAAGACCCAGCTCTCTGGAGAAGATTCTAATGCTGGGAAAGGTGGAAGGAAGGAGAAGAAGAGGATGACCAGCAGCAAGGTAGATGGAATCAGTCACGGGGCGATGGGGGCACGCGACTGGAAGATCTGAAGGACCAGGTTAGGGACAGATTGTTATGGAGAAAATTTATCTATGTGATCACTAAGAGTCAACACTGACTTGGTGGCATATAATCAATCGTCCTGATTATAATTAACAATGGTTGGGTGCTTGGTCCTCTGACATGTTAAGTTGAGAAACACACAGACAGAAGACCCTCCCTGAAGTGGAAGTCTTAAAATGACACTTTATGCCATTTAAGGAAAACAAAAAGGAAGCAATCAAGAGGCGAGGAAAAAAGTAGAAAATGTAGGATAGGCCTTCAGTGGAGGTTTTCAAACCGAGCCTGGATCACCATCTGTCAGAAATGCTTTAGCAGATCCTGCATTAAGCAGCGGGGTTGGACCAGATCACCTCTTCCAATTCAATCATTTTATGAAACCACAGTAGCTTGATGCTAGCTTACTGCAAATGGTGTCCTCTGTTGAAGGACACCTCCCAGAACTCTTAATCATCCTGAGATGGCTTGGACAACCTGCCATTCCCAGCTTCTCCAACTTGGCCTCCTCCAGAAGCCGTTGGGTTACAGTAGCCATGTGGGTGGAAATTCTGGGAGGTGTAATCCCATCACATCTAGTGTGGGAGTGACAGTGGGAATCAACATTTCTCAGGACAGAAATGTCCATTTGGTCAACAACCCCCAGTTGCTTTGAGTTTGACATCAATCTTGGTATCAGATTGGAGAAAGGACACCCCGGGTTGACAAACCAAGCCATAATTTGGTTCTTCTTGTTGAGAACGTTGAAGTCTTCTTCCCATGATACATACACATCCAAAGAGGCTTGGCGAGATGCTGGAGAAGTTTAGTGTTCTCCAACAGTTGTGATTGTCTTAGCAATGTGGCTATTCTTCTGTTCTCCTCCAACATTATGGAAGAGATGTTTCCTCCACATGTTGAATGCCCCAGGATGGGTTTCTGTGTCAGCTCTCTTGGTTAGGAGGAAAAGAAATCTCCAGAACCCTGGGACATGTTTTATCTGCTCCCAGATGGTCCCAAGATGAATTTGGCAAAGGAAATTTCTGTTTGAAGGAGGGACTGCTAAAACCTCGCAATAAACTCATATTGTAATTTGCATAAGGAAATTACATATTTCCTGGGATGATTAATTAGAACTTCTTTGTTCCTTTATTTTTTTATGAATCATTCATACTTTCTTATCAGCTTGAAAGGGTGTTGCACAAATGTCAACATGAGCATTTTTATTTTATTTTAATTTATTCATTTTTTTGTGTGCAGCTTTTGTCTTCCTCGCTCCCTCTCTTCTCCCATGCTACACCATGGAACGCATTGATGAGAAAGTAAATATATGTTTAATTTCTATCCAATTTAATTATCGCTGGATGCATGTTAATTTAGAGAGAACGGCATTGCAAGAGAAGTCTCATTTTATTTATAGAACCAGATATAATTTAGAGACATGACGAGACAGGAAATAAGATATGGCAGATGATATATTCACACCGTTAAAAACCTGCCAGCCGATTAGAAGAGGTGGCTCTGGGGACAACCTGGTGGGTTTTCTTGGAGATGAGTGTGATATCAGAATGAGCAAATTCATGGAGTCATGGAATCATAGAGTTAAGAGAGAGGTCAAGAGTTTGTAGGCCAAACTCCTGTTCACTACTACATTTCTGACAGGGGACCATCCAGCCCTGAAGACCTCCAGTGATGGAGAACTTACCACTTCATGTGACAGCCTCTTCCACAGGCTGACAGCTCCTACAGTCTGGAAGTTCCTCCTGGTGTCCAACCTCAGCTTCCTTCCTTGCAGTTTTAATGCACTGGTCCTGGTCCTGCCCTCTGTGTGACAACCCTTCAGATATCTGAAGACTGATGGCACATCTACCCTCAATCTTCTCTTCTGTAAGCCAAACATATCCAGATCCTTTGACCGTTTCTTGTAAGACTTGCCTTCTTTTGAACTTGCTACACCCTCTCATTGTGGGGCCCAAGGAGACTGACTATCTTTGATAGAATCAGGGGAGATGTATTATGGAGGCAAATCAAGTTATGCATGGAGTGGAAAATATGGATTCAGATAAACTTCTTTCTACCATATTCTACCATATTCTACCATATTCTACCATATTCTACCATATTCTACCATACCTACTCTACTTTCAAATTAGGGATCATCCATGAAAGCAAGATGTGTAGAGAGAGAAGTTCTGCTTCTGAGTTCTCCTCCAGCACTTTCATAACTGGAGAAGACCCCTGATCCTAGTGATCAACTTGTTGTCTGTGGTTGTGGCTTCCTGGATGCACCTGTTGATCATTGCGTGGTGACTCAGGAAGCTGGACCAGATGGGTCTTTGGCCCAAGCCAACCCTAGGAGATTTCTTATTGGAAGGTGATGCCATAATCTGTCATGGCCTATTTGGAAGTTGCATAGAGTGGTTGCCGACAAGCAGGAGAGACTACATGACGCTGCATCCTTACAGACACTTGGAAGATGGAGACATTGTGGAAATTCTGGTGGACATCATTGGAATCTGATTCATGGGGAGGAAAGGAGAATGAGAAGAGCAGCATGGCCAAGAATAAAGTCATCTCATTCTTCGAAGAAATCTACTTTCTACCCTGGATCTTTTTCTTCCACTCAGGACTGGGACACTTCTCCATCCAGAAGGAGATAGTTGGATAGAGATTTGGTTTTCTAGAAGCAGGATGGGGAGACCCTTAGCATGGACGAGACCCCGGAATATTGACAAGGCTGTGAACCACTTTGAGGACACTGATTTCCAGCGTGGAGAAGAACAGTTTTATGTCTTTGCATCTCTTAGGCTCTGGTATCTCCTTGTTCTACCACATGCTGCGCTGAGAACAGTGGCTTGCTCCATGCCGCAGCTCTGCTCGATCAATCAAGGATGTGACGACAGCTGGAAGATTACACTACCCCGAGTCCAACTTGTCAGAGGAAAACTCCAGGGAGGAATTCACGTTGATGTATTAAAAATTTCCATGGCAACAGGGACTTCTGGGAGTTCCCAGAAAACTGAGGGAGGCCTTTTGCTGGAGCACCGAGAGAAAAAGGAGGTGGGGGGGGACACATGGAGACGCACACCCATCAAGAAACACCCAACGTACTCATAACTTCATTAGCTACAACTGCCTTCCAGCCATAACATATAATAATGTATGATTAATATTGAGCATCTGTCATTGATGAGATGCGTTTCGGTGGCTGTCAGCTTCCTGTGGGTTAATTAGGCAGCTCAGCCATTGCGTGGGTTTTCTAACCAAGGCTGACAAATGCTGAAGCTTGAAGGGAGAGAATAACAACTACAACAAGGGGATGCGGGCGGTTTGGGGGAAGCAGGACAGAGAGTGTTTGGCTCACATTAATCGGGAAAGGAACACCGGCCGTTATGACAGGTAGAAAGAAGGCGTTTAGGTTGAGGAATTCCTAAGACGATGCCATAAAAATGCATCTAAAATCCTAGAATCCCAGGGCTGGGAGAGATCTCTTTATTTAGATTTTTTCTTTATCCCACCTTTATTATTTTTATAAATAACTCAAGGCAGCAAACATACCTAATACTTCTTTCTCCTCCTCCTATTTTCCCCCCAACTACAACCCTGTGAGGTGAGTTGGGCTGAGAGAGAGGGGAGAAGCCAAAGTCATCCAGTTGGCTTTCCTGCCAAAGGCGGGACTAGAACTCATCGTCTCCTGCTTTCTAGCCTGGTGCCTTAACCCCTAGACCCAACTGGCTCTCTTGGAGGTCATCTGGTCCACCTCAGATGATCCCAGACTGTCCAACCTTGGTTTGAAACCCTCCAGTGATGGACCACCTGTGACTCCAGGAAGGAGATTGTTCCACTGCTTCATAGTTCTCACAACCAGGAAATTCCTCCTTGGTGACTGTTCTTCTTGGAGAAGACCAAAGGTAACTGTATTAGTAAATAGGTTCTTGATCTAAACTGAGTGCACTGTCTTCCCTTCAGCTCCCTCCATCCATATACTCTCCTAGACCAGATCCGAGGATATAACCAAGAGAAAGGCCATTTCCATCTTCAAATCCAGCCCTTCAACATGTTTTCAGAGCATCCCTAAGGAGATGTCTCCTTCTGGTTTGCATTTTAGGCACTGTGATGTTGGCAGCTTGGATTGATGGACTGATTATGTATCAATTCTTAACAACCACACTGATAGACCTTCTGCAGGATGATCTGTCCCCAAACTGGTCCTTCAGATCTTCCAATGGTGCACTCATTGCCACTGTAACTGAGTCCTCCATCCACTGCTGGTGGTGGTCTTCTCTTTCTTCCCATTGATTATTCAATTATGTTCCATCAAATCTGTGCCAACTCTTAGCAATTGCATAGATAGAACTTCTCCATGATAATCTATCCCTAACCTCGTCCTTCAGGTCTCCCAAAGGTGCCTCCATCATCACTCCAATTGAGTCCATCCACCTTGCTGCTGGTTATCCTCTTCTCTTTCCTTCCGCCTTTCCCAGCTTTGTTGACATCACCAAATGATTTAAAATATAAAGGCAGATGAGGAAGGAGAAGACATCTGACCTAAAAACCATGAGTCTGGTGGAAAGGATGCTGGTCAACCAGCATTGTAAGCACTGCCTCAAGTTTTGACCTAATTTGGAGGAGGCCTCTATAAAAGATCAGTTGTCCAGGCTCTTGACAAGACAAAATGGAGGAAGAAATGGGCAGCAGAAGGAGGAAGAGGCATAGAGGAGACAGAAGGGCGAGAAAAGATCTTCACCCACTTTTGCCAGAACGCTCCCCTTTTGCATGAACAAGATGAAAAAAGGAAGGAAGAATGAAATGGAGACGTTATGAAGAGTGTTTCAACAGAGGAGAAGGCTTCAAAACATCTGCTTTCCCCCTTGGTGGCCACCAGCTGCGTTCTGCTACAAATCTCCAGACTTTGGTGGTGTTGACAATGCTGCTTGGCAGGATAATGGGAACTCTGAGAAGGCCACCAGGCCTGGTCAGGAAGTGGCTGCAGCAGAGAGAGATGAACAACCTAAACTTTTGAAAGCCATCTTGTCATTATCTGAATTTTTACCCCCCCAAATCTTGTAACCTAAGTTATAGCCCGCCATTTTGGATCAAGCATCATCATCCAATAGGTTACGATAGTCGCAAAGCGGATCCTTTGCCCCATACCTCAAAAAGTCACTGCCAGTAGTTGGATTCAGCATCGGGCAGCTTCCTGTGAGTGGAGGAGTGTTACTTATTCCACTCCTGATATCCAACCCTTCTATTTACAAACTCTCTGGGGTATCTAACAATCCTTTCAACTCCATGGGAGATATTTTCACCTGTGCTGTATCGAATCAGCAAGATAAAAATGAATGGCTAAACCCTCAGGAAACATTTCCAGTGACAAACGTATCCCCAATAGGCTGTTCGGCAGTCTAAAAGTCCAGTGGGTGAAATATCCAGCTGATAGCCCCAAAAAGGCAACAGATCTTCCACCAAGCTACCTTTAGTAGACAGAGGTTTTGTTCCAGGTTAGAGATACTTACCAACTGGTAAGTGTCTGATCTGGTGTGTTGCCAGTACTTCAAGGGGGATTCATGCCTGGGGTTTTAATAAAATATTAGGGTTTCAGGAAAAGGGTAAGCTTGCTTTTTTTTAAGCTGTGTGGAGTAGCTGAGCGTTTTTCTTTCCATAAGGGGAAAAATGCCGCCGTGGGCTTGCAAGAATGTTCTCTTCAGCATCTGCTTCCTCTTGGTGGCATTTCTTGGAATGTCCATGTGTGCGATCATGGTGGCGAGGAGTTGCATGGTCATTCCAGGAAGTGCAGAGGGCAATTTTTGTGTGTGTGTGTGGGGGTTGCTTTTCTAAAAAAGAGTGAAAAAGCATCTCACTGTCTCATTTATTTTCAGAAGTGTGTTGGATCTTGTAGGAAAGGTTGAATAAAGGTCTCCCAGCTTTCATTCCCACCGGAGTTCCTTCCACCATGGATCCACCCCAGATCCAGGCCAGGAAGATCCAGGGGGAAATTTTTTTTAATCCCAATTCGGGGCAGGATGCAGACTGTTTCAGAGACAGAAGGCCTCGGGGTGATAGAAGGCCGATCAGCTCAGGTAGGAAGCTGTTAATGAGCAGGTTGTGTCAAAGTGTGTCCAGTGGCCCATTGTGGAGAGATCTATTACACAAGCTTCGTTCGCCTGTTTTAATAATCCCAACCATTTGTCTTCATCAAAGGAGGGGGGGGGTGTCTGTGTGTGTGCTTTGATTGTCATAGAAGCAGCAAATCTCTCCTTGATTTTCTCTCTCCGGCGCAAAGCTAACAACCCCCAAAGGGAGAATTTAATGCATCCCCCCCTCCCCTCAGTTGTGCATCTTCCTTTCTTGATCATTTCCGAGTGGGTGTTTAACTTTGCATGGAAGGGGAGGATGCCAAATAGGAGACCCGGGGCCCTTTCCCACACTGCTTCGGGAAGCTCAGAGAGACTTCAGTTCTGTATTTTCATCTGGAAAAAGAGCATTTAGATTCAAGGAAAATTCACGGGAGAAAGAAGCGTATGGAAGTTCATCCAGTAAAGATGTAGGAATGATGGAGAAGGGGTGGTCGCTTCTCGAAAGGGAAAGACGTTGAGGACTGGACGTCTAGGGCAAAAAGGTACGCGTTGACTCATAAGTTGCGTGGAGTTCAGTGGACTTCCTAGTAGGCCTGTGTGAGGCCCCGCTTGAAGGCAACAGCACATCGTCCCCGTTAACATCAAGGAGATGGGCTTTCTTTCTAGCCTTGCAACCTACATTGTGTGAATCAGCCTTGAGGCAACTTGGGCTGACGAGACTTAGATTCCCGTCCAACTCGACAGTTCTGTGATTAATCGGAATTGGGGATTCAAGTTTACAGCTTGAAGGGAGTCCGAAACACAAAGTAAGAAGAAAAGAATTGGCCGTAAGAAAAGAGGTACTTAATTTGGGGGGTCCTTTGGCGAATGGGGTTAAAATGGCAACCTTTAAAGCAAGGGTTCTCCCATGATAAATTAATATGTGTGGGCCCCCCCCAATAAAACTGTAAATGATCAAACTAATGATTTCATTGGTGTTCGGTTTGGACGTGAAGGAAAGATGCCATTTTTGAAGAACTGAACTGAAATCCTGCCCTGAGCAGGGGCTGGACTAGATGCCCTCTCAGAATTCTTCTGAGGCCAATCTAATTCGATCCACACAACAACCCTGGTGTCAAGAAGGAAAGTGCCTTGATGGGCCCACCCAGCCTCCAGGCTGCACACCTGAGGGACCCCCAGCTCTTCAGGGACTTCCTAAACTCAGATTTGGCCCTGGGGTGACCTCAAGGCAAACAAAGCCAGTTAGGAGAGAGGGCAGTGCTCTCTCTCTCTCTCTCTCTCTCTCTTTGTCATGGCGTCAGTGCCGTCGCTCTGAGCTGGCTTTGCAACATGGGCCACAACGGGAAACGTCCCATCTGAGAGGGAGCAAGGGAAGGCAATGAAGATCTCTTCATATATCCTTGGAGGAACATCTGCCCTTTAAATTTTTCAAGGCGGCCAAAAATATCCCCAAGAAATACATCAAGTACTTTGCGTTCAGCCCTCTTCTTTTCTGTAACATCAGTTCATTTTCCATCTTGCCACTCTCCCTGAACAGCTTCAGCAACCAGCTGTTGTGAGATGTGATGTTGTCGTCTTTGGCTGGGGGAAAAAAATCCTTATTTTCTTGTCTCTCCCTCCTCCCTTTGCGTGTTTAATTTTAAGACATTTTGAAAACATTGAAGTTAATCTGACTTTCCTCCTCCATCAGCCCTGCAAATGGGAAGGAACGTCGCCCGTCTCTGATGTCTGGCATGTCCGATTCTTTATTAATCACCATAAATCTGTTATAATCCCTACAAACAGATTTTCATTCCTTACAAATCTATCAGTGCCAACTTCCTCTAATAAATCTTGCGTCAGGCCAGCAATTGTCTGCTGCCTCCTTCAGTCCCCACGTTTCCCCAATGAAATATTTAAACAATATTTGGACAAAAGATCCTGCTTTTCCATCCCGTTTTGTTTCCAGGGAGCACGGCAAAAGCGAGAAAATCTGGCAGGTTTAGAACTCGTGGGAAAAATGGTGTGTCTCCCCCCCTTCCCATGTGAATTTTTTTGCTGTTGGTGTTTACTATCCAAGGAGGGACTGGCCCTCACAGAAGTCCAGAACCCTAGATTTGGGGGGACCCTAAAAGGCCAGCTAGACTAACCCCCGCTTAGGGAGGAACAGATGGCTGTCTGGCCTCTGCCTGAACTCCTCCAAGGACAATCCAGAACTCTTTTTGATCCTCTCCACTCATTTTATCCATTGTTGTCTTCTAGCCAACCACAGGTGATCTCATAAAGATAAAACAGGTTGGATCTAATCAGGGCTTGGAAAAGAGACCACTAGGAAAGTTCATCCTCTTCCCAGGTCATCCCAGAAGGCCATGGCACGTCTACACTGCTGTTGAGAAAACTCTGCATCGCCAGGACTAAATGTCTGCAGACTTCATTCATGCCGCTGTTCCGCATCTCCGATCTCTCCTCTTCTTTGACAACATTGAAGCTGACTTGAATCTTCTGCCCTCGCCCTCACTCTGAATTGGCTTGGCTTGGCTTGTCTGGGCTGACATCCCCATGTAGTCAAATTGGATTGCTTTGGAGGGCATTAGCATGTCATGCTAGTTGACCGCACCTTCCCTGATTGGCTGAGACCAACCATGTGACCAGTTGAGGAGGAAGCGTTTCATTGGATTTATACTAAGGTGAGTATTTCCACGATCGGTGGTATCCTTTCTGGACAAACGCAAATAGAATTGCATTTTTTCATCTGAAAGGTGGGTTGAAATATAGTTTCTATTTAGAAATATATATAAGGAGGAAGAAGAAGGAGGAAGAGGAGGAGGAGTAATAGGAGGAGTAATAGGAGGAGAAGAAGGAGAAGGAGAAGGAGAAGATGAGAAGGAGAAGAAGGGAATGAGTATTTATAATCCTTAGCTAATCACATGTTGGCTAATCCACTGAGCTATGCATATGATTTGTATAAATTATTAGTTGCTCATTCCTCAATCATAATGAGTATTTGGGCATTCACCAGCTGCTAACGAACCGCCACGCTCAACTTCTACTGGCAGAGAAAGAGCGAGAGATGCGGGTTGTTGCTGAGCCTTTACAAAGCTCCTGGGATGTGAAGGAATTGTCACACACACAACTGTTCACTTCAGGATGCCAGTTTCCTGCAAGGCTTGGAACGTCTCTTTGATGGGCTCCAAACTTCTCACTTGTTCTGCTGGCACAGATGGAGGATGGAGGAGAAGGGACTTCCTTTTCTCATATTCCTCCCCTTCTTCCAGAAATGTTAACTTTGGCTCTACAGAAAGCTGAGCAGGACAAGAGGACCACAAGTAGGCCCAGTGATATACACCCCCACATTTCTTTGGATCGGGGGGTTGCCAAGGAAAGGGGCAACGTGGGGTAGAAGAGCCACCCAACCTCTGGGTAGAGGAGATGAGGTGAGAGCTGGGACTTCTAAGGATAGCCATATAGCATGGAATTTGAGGATTTCTTAATTCAGTGATCTAACTGGATCCACCAGATCAGTTAAGGTTCAGGCTCATATGGAAACCAGAAAATTGTGAAGCCCTGATTAGCATGGCTTGTCCTGATTTATGAAGCCTACTATTAAAAACCGTCTTTGGACCACACTCTCCTCTAATGATTTGCTCCATCCATCAGAGCCTTCAGCCCATTTCAGCAACTCTGTTTGGAAAGCTTAGATCTAAAAGTAGTTATCTATTCATGTAGTCCTAAGATCATTTTAATGTGAAGTCCTAGCTGAATTTGAGCATTTAAATTAAATGTCTGGGGCGTATCATGTCAGATACAATTCCTCTTGGCCAGAGAAGAAGAACTGTAGCCCATCAGTGAAAAGTTCCAGTTTGGCTTTCCTTTCAGGATGTGATTACTTTGGGCCACTTCTAATCTTCTGGAAATGAAAAAAAAAAAAAAAAAGGCTTAGAAAGCTCTCTAGATGCCATCAGGTGGACAGGCCCTGGGGTCAATGAGTTCTCTTGAGTCAGGAAGCCCATGTTGACCTTCAGAAACCCTTTGCTACTCCAATGCCCCACTGTTTTCGCCAAGCTAATATGCTCTATTTAAGTTGGACTAAGACATCCATAATTCCCAGCCAGAATCATTAACTGAAGCCCTCTGGAAGCCCCCAAGTTGGGGAAGCCCATTTTCGATTCTGAACTTCATTATCTTGGTTTCTGTTTAAGGCAGAGGATAAATCCTCTCCTTTGCCACCGCCGTCAATCTTTCTTAAAATTTGAAGCCCAACCAAGTTTTCTCATCTTCTGCCAACACATCTTCCCAGTGTTTCTACATTTCTAGAAAATGAGCAAACATATTGGAATCTGCTGGCCATCCTTGCTCAAAACAAACAAACATCTAATAAAAGAACACCCCCGTGTACATGTGAAGCTTGGGACCTCTTGATGCTGAATCCTAGGAGGCTGAATTTTATGAAGCACAGTTTAGAGGAACTGGAGATCTTTCAGCTAAAGAAGAGAAGAGACACGATAGCAGTCTTCCAATCCTTGAAGGGCTATCAGAAGGAAGAGTGTGTGGATTTATTCTCTGGAGTGCCTGGAGGTAGGACAAGATGCTACAGGTGGTCTTGTTTTATAGAGGAGATCCAGACTTAAAATAAGGAGAAATGTCCTGACTGTGAGAGCTATGAAGCAATGGAAGAACCTGCCTCCTGAAGTTGTGAGGGCTCCATTACTGGAAGCTTTCAAGCTAAGGCTGGAAAAGTCTGGGGAGATTCCTGCCCTAAGACCTCTTCCCTTCCAAAACTAGGGTTCTGTGGTAGAAAAAAATGCCTGTCTCTTAAGTGGGAGATCAGGATATGCATTTACATTAGGATCAAGGTGCCAACGGACCTCAGGGCCTACCTTTAGTTGCGCAATCCTTTCTTCAAGTTAGATTTGCTTTCTGTGGCTTTCTCTCCTCCACCGAGGTCCTTGGTAAAGAATTGGGGGCTGAAAAATCAAAACCCCAAGAGCAGAGACACCAAAGTAAGCTTGGAAATAACAGCAAAATAATTTTTGATGCCACGTTTCAGGGACTTCTGGAACGAGACTGTAAAATAGAAGGCCGCAGGGAACGAAATCTCCGAGAAAATTGCCAGGCAGAATTTGGCCGCATTGGATACCCTTGGAGAAGTTGAGGTTGAACTGAAACGTGGGAAGCCAGAAATGCAGCTGTGGAAGAAACATCTGCCCAACAGAAAGGTCATTTTGTCATGAAAGAAGTGTCAATATCTCCAGGCCCTTCCATGAGAATGTCACCCACCAATAGAGGCGAATATGTGTAGCTCAGGGTTGAACTGTGGAGTCCTTGGGGTTCTCTGAGCTTGGTGGTTTTCTTGCAAACGTTTCACTGAACTGCTAGAAGCTTCTAGCACCAAAGATATGACCTAACCAGGTAATGAAACGTTTGCAAGAAAATCACCAAGCTCAGAGAACCCCAAGGACTCCACAATTTCACCAACATCCTTTTTTGGAGATGAGAACAGTAAGGGGAAAAAACCCAGATTTTTCTACTACTTGATGCTATTTAGAAATGCTCGCCTTCTTGTGTTCTTCTGCATGTGTGAAAGGAGAACTGTTTGATATTTCAGTGTCAATAACAAAGGCAAGAAGTCGAGCCACGCTTAGCAATTTTTGAGTTATTTGATTACACTGGGGACATTTTTTCATACCTGATTTTGATGCAACAGCTTTTTAAAACACACAGACACCAACATACAGCTAAGAAATAATATCAGTTGATTTCTGTGTTGGGCTGATTGATCTTCCCTATTTTGTCAGCAATTTTCAACGGTTCCACTGTGTGATAATTCAAAGAAAGTGGCGTCCCTTTGAACTGTTGCATTGCAGAATGACTGGGTAATTGTGCTTTTTTTATGGCAAACTTCCCTCAAAAATTGCCTGGTTTTATTTTGCTGATCTGCGGGGTGAAAAAAGAAAGCAAATTTTCATGCGTTTTAAATGTACACGTCTAGCTGAGTGGAGAATTTCTCTTCCATTTCTTTTCCTGCTGTTCTCATTGTGTTCGATTAAGAGTGTTGGCTTTCGAAAGGGGAGAGAAATTTCTAGTGAAGTTCTAAGATTTATTCAGTGACAAGGTGGCTGAGGGGTGTGTAGGAATATCTGGTTGGTCTTTCTCCAGAGTTCTTGGTTTCTCCTGGTGGTGGTGATGGTGGAGGGTTGAAATTTGGAAGCGTGAGAAGTGATGGGAAGGTGTGTCCTAGAAAACAGAAGCGCATGACTCTTGCATCTTCTACCATGTCCATCAATGAAGTAAGCTTAAAAGCATATTTATGAGAAATTCTGGCCAGGAACAAACTGAGATGGTGAGTCAGGGAAGCTATGTTGGACTAGGACTATGGAGATTCAAGTTCAGGTCTACTCTTAATGACTTGGGGCCAGCCACTTCCTCTCAGCCCTATCTACCTTCCATGGGGTTGGTGTCGTGGGGAGAATTAGAAGAGGAAACGCCAACTTGGGCTCCTGGAATAAAAGCTGGAGATGAATCTAACACATGTATTTATTTATTTATATAGTTAAGACTCCAAGGCCACTGGAGTCTTAAGTGGCCTGATGGATTAGGAGTGAAGGACGTGTTTGAAAATTTGAGCATAAATCATGGATGCACTAACAAAGTAGATACACGGTAGACATGTCTGGTCATAAAATACTCCTTTACCAGAAGACACAGGAAGATTCCTTTGCGTAATCTAGAAATATACCCAACGATTAGATTGTTTCACATACTAAGGTAAATCCTAAACTTGGGTTAACAACCTTCAGTTGCTCCTTTCACAGAAGTTCAGATGCCCAAAGGCAATTAACTGTGGCTTACCACGATGAGCTGCTTCATACACCGTGCTGAATCACTAACAAGCTGAATCTGTTGTACAGACTGAAAGTCTCTAATTGAAATAATTTACCTTCAAAAAGCAGGCCCACTTTGGACTGGTAGAGAATTCAGTAACGGAGGCCAATCTGTCATTTAAGGGGAAGTGAATTCAAGTTCATCAACAATTTTCCAGAAGTCCATTCGGACCACGTGCTGAACACTACACCTTGTTTGGAAGATTTACTTCTTGAAGATTGCTGGACCATCTATGGAACAGCCAATCAATGTGATTTAGTTTTGGTTGGACAGCATTTATCCGCATTCCTAATTTATACCTCAGAGTCATTTCTATCCCAAATCCTGAGGTTTCATGACATCATTTGTAAAGCTGACACACTGAACCACACCTCTTTCCCAAGTCCCATTTTTCTGTTGCCACGTCCAAGCTTAAAATGCTGACTTTGAAACTGCATCTCCGTGCTCAAGTGGTTTCTTTATTTTTGTTCAATTTCTCAACTACCCACCAATTTCTTAGGTATTTTGGAAAGATAATGCAAAGGGAAGAGTCTTTGGTGAAGACCATGATGCTTGGAAAGACAGAAGGCAATTGAAGGAGGCCATTAGAAGACAAGGTGATGAGATACCGTCACTGATAACTCAAGGTAGAATTTATGAGGACTCAAGGAAGAGCTCCTGGTGGACCATCCAGGTGAAATGTTGTCAATTCAGAATTGGCTGAATAATAAAAGTTCCACCCAAAGCTGGTTCTCTACAACATTTTCTCCTCCATAATAACTAAGAATCTTTTCCACATCAAGCTTTACCTCCATCTCCAAACCAGCTGTAGAACCAGTCTGGAATGGTTCATCCTAACCATTTTTTGTTGCGATCACTTCCAAAACTCGTGGCAGGTTTGCATTTCAATCTTCATGTGGACTATCAAAATAAAGAAGAACTCAAACCCCATAAGACACCAACCTCTAAATAACCAGTGAATATTCGGGCAGACTTTTCAGAAATTGTCAGAATTTCCCACTGGGCAAAGAGTCATTTTGACTTTTTTGGTCCCCCCCCCCTCCGCATTTGTTCATCTCACTGTTTTGAAACTCCAAGCAAGACTTTGGAGAGACGTTCCACCCACAAAATGGCTTGCCCCTTAAAAATATTTGAGGGCCTTAATGCTCCTTCCTCTTCTTCTTGATAGATAAGTAATTTAGTGTGTATTATGCCTCACCCACATTGATAAATAGGCTATAAAAATTCACAGGAGACTGTAGCTAAATCAATTTATTTCTATGCTTTTGACACCGTTGCTGTACTGGCAGAGACTCAGAGTATCTCTGGTGTAATTTCCCACTGAGTGAAGTGGTAAGATGCTGGGCATAAATTATCCTTAAATGCCACACAGATAATGAGGCTACATCTCGCAAGATTTATTTTTCCCCTTCTTTCCAAGCTCACACTCCAGAGCCGGTAGCCGGACGAGTCATCGGACAGGACGTAACCTTTGCAAGATGAAAAATGGTGCCTTGAGATTTATTGGTGTGGAATCGAGATGGCTCCGCATCGTCAGGGTGCCAGGGACGCCACGTTAGGGAGGAAAGAGAGCAAAGAAGGGAAGATGGAGCTGGTCCTTGGAGTTGGGGGTGGAAATGGGTGGCGTTGAGGGAAGTGCACCATTGCTAAAGGAATCTGGAGACGTTTGGCGCAGGGGTCTGGTGGAGAATTAGGAGACCATGTTGAGGACCTACCTTCAGTGTCCTGAGCAGTACTCGACCTTTCTCAAAATGGCTGCCGCTGGGGGAGCCGTTCCCCCAATTAAAAGGAAAAAGTGGATCAGAGGGTTACCAGCATCTCGTACCCCGATCTTGAAGGGCCTGCCCTTGAAAATGACTTGGCAGCTCCAGCGGGTGCAAAATCGGGTTGCCCCTTTGCTGGCAGGAGGGAGCAATGTTGGCAGGGGAGCACGGAGCAGGGGTGGACTAGGTGGCCTCTGATGTCCCTTCTGAGTCGATGGTGGGCACTCCATGGACTGCCAGCTGGCTTCTGGGTCCAAGTCAACGTGGGAGCCATTAGCCAGAAATCTCTTTGTCTTCCTCAGCACCCGCTGGAATTTATGGAGACGAAGCGTCATAAATCACTGTTAGCGTCCGCTCTAATTGTTTTATTTTAAGAGACGGACAGGCTAGTGAAACTGAAGTTTTTCATGCTGGCTTCATGCCACAGAGGGTGCATTTCGGTCTGCGAGGTCTTCCCCGCCCTCGCTTGATGGGGGTGGTGGCTGGGAGGGTATACGGGATGTAGAGATTTGGAGAAAGGGAAGGGATAGAATAAGACACTTGTCTCAAGATATTCAGTTTAGGAACAACTTCCCTTCCCTTCCCTTCCCTTCCCTTCCCTTCCCTTCCCTTCCCTTCCCTTCCCTTCCCTTCCCTTCCCTTCCCTTCCCTTCCCTTCTTTTCCAGGCCATACCTGAAATGTTGCTTCCTTCCTTAGCTTGCTTCCGCCAACGCTGCAGATTCAGAACAACAAAGCTGCGGTTTCAAAAAGTTGAGCCAACCTCCCTGGGCAGAAACCTGGACCAAGTGAGATCAACACGAGTTTTGGGCCTGACAAGGCAGAGACGCGGCCAGCCAAACTATACAAAACCATTAAAAAAAAAAAAAGACGGCGGTCAAACCATGCCGCATAATGAGAACCTGTGTGGCCTGTGCAGCAGGAAAATTCTCCTGGATTTTCCCCGCATCGCATTCATAGAGAATTTGGGTGAAATTCTCCCGGATGGAGCACGGTGCTTTCTACTTCTTTACTCATTAGGATCACACTGGCCGTTCTCCATCCTTTCTTTTTCATCATTCTTCCAGAGAATTGGGCTCCCTTGTCTCAACCAGACAAAAATGCCCACTTTTCCCAAGATGGACTCCGGTATATTTTTACCGGCCTTCCTATGTGTGCTGCACGTAAAGTTGCTTGCAGGGCTCTGTGGATTTTGCCTCCTGCCTTCCCTCCGCAAAGATGCTCTGAAAATATTCAAAAAGGTAAATCCCTAATCAGGTTTTCGCATTTTGTACTTAACTTGGGGAAAGATGACTGGGATGCTGCTTTGCTGAGCCTGGTGCCGAATGCAAAAAGGATCCATATTTTAGAGGCAAACTATCTTCCCCCGTTCCCGAATGTTAGCCTGTTTTTTAGGCAACGTGCCCCCAAAAGAGGCAGAACTTCAGTTGCACGGTTGTGGCACCATCCTGAATTTTTGACCGTATCCTGCAGACACCCCGGATCCGGCACTTTGAGCCTGTTTTCCGGCAAAGTGACTACGGTACCCATCTAGCAGGACAAGCCGTGTTCGGAGATGTCAGCCTGAAACGCCTTGGCTCCATCTTCGCTTGTTTCTGTGGCCAGAAAGAGGGTAGGATGTCAGCTTTTGGAAAAGGAACCAAAAGGGGCATCTTTCGGCATTTGTAAGCCGGCTCGGTGGGAGGCTTACAGTGGGCAGCAGGTCGGCCGAGCGAGATGTCCGTGCAGGGGGGATGATTTGGCTCTCAACATCTGACGCACGTCGGCACGTTTGCTCCAGAATCCTTACGAGGTTTGAGTTTCGGTGAGTCTTTGCCCATTTTCTGTTTGCTGCAGAGTTTGCTCTTAAAGGTTGCTTCATTTCATCAAATGCTAAAATTATACATATATATATATATATATATATATATATAGAGAGAGAGAGAGAGAGAGAGAGAGAGAGAGAGAGAGAGAGAGAGAGAACACATTTTTAATGCACCTCTCACCATGTACATGTAACTGGGGAGCTGAGCCTAAATACCTTCCCTTTTTCTTCTAAGCAACTTTTCCTAATTAATATACTTAATAAAATTTCCCAGCAGAGACACTAATTATATTTCAGCTACTCATTAGTAGAGATATATTCCTGCTTCCAATTTTGCTTTACACACTGTTGTGTAAGGCTTTTAATGTAAATTCCCCAAGAAGCTTTTCTTAATCTGTTTTTTTTTTCTTCCCGATGCCAATCTTCGTCTGGACGAATCCCTGATGCAAGCGATTTTCCTGCGATTGCAACAACTTTCGGTCTACTGGGCAAGTTCTTTTTTGGGGGGGAGCGTGACTTGGAGGCAGGGAGACTCTACGTCCTCGTGCGCCTGGGAAAACCAGGGGAATAATTTGACAAAGGTTAAGGGGGCGGATGGAATGGTCTGAAATTTTCATGATTGTGTCCTCTTCCTTTTGCCCCAAATAACTTGGGGAGCTGTTCAAGGGCCAGAGATGATAGAAGAAGTGCAGATGAAAGAGTGGGCGGTTTCAAATGTTGCTCAATGTTTGCGTTGGCCAATGTGGCGGACCAAGTTCACCAAGAGCCAAGTCTTTTGGGGAGCATAAGAACTGGATTCATTGCAGACTTTAGACTGAATATTTTCTGACTATGTAGGTAAGATGAAGATGAATATGATGATGATGGTTTCCATCAAGGAATAACACCGTACAAAAAACTGGTGTTCTTTGGAAATTCAACCTAGGAATTATCCAAGTTGTTACTGATTTTATTATTAATATTATATCCCTTCTTTTCTCCAGGAGCAGCTTACATGGGTTTCTCCCTTCATTTTATCTCCACAACATCCTTATAAGGTAGGCTGGATGAGGCGTAACACCTAGCCCAAAGTCACCCATGGAGTTTCCATGGCTAAGGGTGGATCTGAACCGAGGTTTATCGGTCCTGGTCGAACATCTTTGCCATTACTCTGCACGGGTCTATGGGTCTGGCTGGAATGGGACCAGAGATCTTATGAAAAGGAGGCAATCTTGGGGAAGAAGCCAGCAATCCCCCAAATTTAGCCCACTGGCGTTGCTGTCGAACCTGCAGTTTGAAGGTCATAGGTCTGATTGTCCAAGGTGAAAAGCACCCAAAAGCCATTAGGCCTCAAGCGCCTTCTCCTGAGAATGAAGCAGAGGCTCCTGGAAGGGCAGAGGGAGAAACATCACAGTTGACAGCCAAGCCAGGGAGCAATTTTGGCTGGTGCCTTTATACCAAGTGATTGAATCTCAAAATGTGAATGCTCCCTTCATGTTGTAGATTATCCTGGGCATTTAACAGCTATTCCGTTGGGTTGTGCAAAATATCTGAAAATATTTGCAAAGAGGGTTACATGAGGAAAATACTGTAATGGTACATGGGAAAGACCTTGGGAGACGCGGCAAAAGAGGCTGTCTAGGGAAGGTTAGATAAGAGAGGGCATAGCCCACAGCTGCATAATGGTTGGAGAAAGAGACCCTCCTTAGTTTCTCGGGCTGTAAAGGAGATGGTGGGAGATTTGTACTCTCAAACTTGCAAGATTCTGTTGATGTAGCCTTACAATAAAGTAGAATTAGTTTATCTGGTTGTGTTTCCTGTCTGGTGTACCTGGGAAGGCTGACATCAATCTTGCAAATCTGAAAGTACAAATCTCCTGCTGTCTCTTACACCCCGGGAAGGGCCTCTTCTGATCCTCTTTCTCCACTCATTATGCAGCTAGAGGCTATTCCCTCTCTTATCTGACCGTTCCCCAGGCAGCCTCTCTTTGCCTCATCTCCCAAGGTCTTTCCCACATACCGTTACAAATACCCCTTAAGGCAGATCCTCAGAAGAGCCAGCTTGGATGCCTTGATGTTTTTCGGCAGCATCTCTGCACGAATACATGCCAACAAGCGAACAAAATGTTGAATCTCCCAGCATCTTCCAATCCCCAAATATTTTGGCGTCTCTCCTCCTCCTCTCTTCTCTTCCCTCCCACAAAAGAGGTTTTATCACAATGATTTTTCCATCAATTAAGTTCTGGTCATGATGAATAATAAATCATGTTGTTTGTCTCCCTTTTTTTTTAAAAGGCAGATGGCTTTGTTTTTGGCTAATGTGTTTTGCTAACACAAGGTGGAAACAATCATGCCCATATTCATCTCAGTTGTATTAACAGATGTGGTTTTAATGGAAAACAATTTCTCAGACACATGTGAGCCAAGGCACTTGGGAATTGTGTTTGCGCGGTGTGTCTGCTGTTGCCCTTTGGCGTAACCTTGGATTTCTCCTTGACATTGGCCTTTCTCCAGACTGTCTCATGGCATATTGAAAAGGACTCTTGCATTTTTTCCCCCTCCCAGTTGTTCTCATTCTCATCTGTGAAAGAGAATTTTCCTCTGAAATGTCTTGCACAGAAGGAGAGAAATTTAGGGTGGGTTACGGGTGCATTGGTTGAAGGCAAGAGGACTCAGGGTGCAAACAGCTTTTTGCTCATGGTCCAATGCGGCAATCTGCAGCCCCACTGGTTTCCCATGCTTCTAAACATTCCCCCTTGGGATTTTTTAAATTTTATCTATTATTTGTTTGTTTGTTTTCCATATGCAGACCACTCTATACAGGTAGTCCTCACTTAACGGCCACAGTAGGGACCAGAAAATTTGTTGTTAAGCAAGGCGGTTGTTAAGCAAGTTGCGCCCAATTTTATGAACTTTTTTGAATCCGTCATTAAGTGAATCACCATGGCCGTTAAGTGAATCATGTGGTTGTTAAGTGAATCATGTGGTTCTCCATTGATTTTGCTTTCCGGAAGCCAGCTGGGAAGGTTGCAAATGATGATCACCTGACCCCAGGATGCTGCAACCATCCTAAGTGTGAGCTGGTTGCCAACTGCCCGGATCGCAATCATGTAACTGTGGGAGTGCTGCGACAGTTGTAAGTGCGAGGACCGGTTGTAAGTCCTTTTGTTCAGCACCGTTGTAACTTTGAACGGTCACTAAATGAATGGTTGTTAAGTGAGGACTACTTATATATGAAAACAAAGAAGCTTGTATGTAGAATATATGAATGCTTTCCAATTTATAGTTCCATTTCACACATCTATAAATGCATTTTAAGTGTACCAAACTGCTTGGCAGCTCTAGCAAAAATAGACAAATTGGAATGCAAGTTTTTTTTTTCCTTACCACTCTTCTCTGGACCTTAAAATAAAGTTCTCAGCTGAAAGCAACATTTTCAAATAAATATATTTCAGTCTTTAAAAATAATGAGCCTTTCTGCTCACCCAAAGCTGCACTTCAGGGCAACCCATTTCCATGACTTTCATGTTTGGGCATCAAGTGCCCCAGCTTCATAAGGAATGGATTATTGGGGATCTTTCCAAATGGATCAGTGAAATTTTGGGAAGCCCGTGAAGCTGTTTGAGACCTGGGGAGGACCAGCTTCGATGAACGTATCTCCCCCCCCTAGACTTTTCCCTGCCCTAGATATGCCAGACGTGACTCTGGTGCTACAGAAATGCAGAAATAACCCCTAGGTTCCCCAAACATCCATTAAAATTTGGCATTGGACGGTCCAGCCTAAGTGACTGCATTGTAATTCAAAAGAGGAAGTGACTGAATGCCCACTCAGACGAGACAGCATTGTGCCAAGGGGACAGCTGGTCTCCTTTGCTGCGGCTGCAAGTAATTGTAACGTGGCACCAGCACGTCACAGCGGCTTAGTGACTGCTTAAGGGGAAACCGAGTGCTTGTAATTACATAATCTTTTTTGTCTCTTTATTAAGCTTCTGAAGGTGTGGGGATTCCAACCTCAGGGTAGCATTTACCAGCATCCACGTTGAGGGAATCCAAGCTATTATAGAAGGAGAGAAAAGACGGCGAGGGAGGACGTCCTCATGGGACGAAAAGGACGAAATGGACGCTGTGTTGGAGGTCCAACAGCCCACCAGAGAATGTGGACTTTTCTAGACTCTATGCATTCTCCCAAGGTGGCAATCAGGGGAATGGGAGATTTCAGCATCCCCGAGATCTGCTGGGAAAGAACTCAACTAGGATCCAAGAGATTTCTTGTCTCTTTTGAGGACCATCTTGTGGGTCAGAAGTTGGAAGAAGAATCAAGGGGACAGGTGTCCTAGATCTCGTCCTGACCAAGAAAGAGGAATTGGTTAGTGGGCTGGAGGTCCCTGGGGGCAAAAACAAGGATGCAAGACTGAGGTTCAAGAGAAGGAGGAAAGGCCAAGTGAAGTGGGTTGCGTAACTTGGCCTTCGGGAAGGGAGATTTTAATGCCGGCAGGAGAAAAGTGAGCTGAAGCCCTAAAGAGGATGGGGAATCCTGAAAAATGATGTGCTGAAGGTACAGGCACAAATGAGAAGGAAAAATGGATTCCCATTTCACTGAGAAGCTGAGAAAGAAGCAGGAAATTCTTAGGAAATGGCAGCAGGACTAAAAACGGAAGAGGAATACCATTTCCAAAATCCATCCTCTGCTTTGAAGACCTCCTACAAGAGAGAAGTCATCACTTCATGGGTCAGCCTGTACCCCTGGCTGATGACTCATATTGTCAGTAAGTTCTTCCTGACGTCTAGCCTGAACCTCCTCCTTTGTAATTTTAGACATTTGAAGACTCAGTCATCTTTTCTGTAGGCCAAACATCTCCAGATCCTTTCATGGTTCCTCATAGACCATAGTTTTCTTCACCATCTTGATAGTCCTTCTCTGAACTTGCTCCAGCTTGAGTGGTGATGTCCAGATCTGGAGACAGGACTCCAGGTGAGACCTGACCAGAGTAGAGAATAGTAGAATGACCACCTCTTATGTTCTGGACTCATTGTTCCTGTTAGTGTGTGCTAAGAAAGGATTTGCCTTTTTTACATCTGCAACACCCTGGTAGCTGGTGTTTAATTTGTGGTTGACAAGGATTCTGAGATTCTACTTTGATGGCCTCCAAGACCAAGGAGGAAGGATGCTGAAACCCATTCCTTGTTAAGGGACCCAACATCTTCTTTGAAAGCACCATCAGAGTGGAAGTGCTTTCCATGAGAACCGAAAGAGAACCTCGGGCTAGGACGTTTGTGTCTTTCAGCGATGGAAAGGTGTGTCACATAGCCCCCCAAACGTGCCACCATTAGCACACCCTTCACCTGCTGTAGCGAGGAAGAACCCCCTAGAGAAGAGTTTCTCCCACTGGTTCCAGTGCAATGATGGGGTTAAAGAGAATGTGTATTTAGGAAAGACATTGAAATGTAAATCTTTCTGCAGATGCGTTGTTTCCCCTCCTCTTGAAATCACAGTTCGGTTTGGAAATGGAGTGGAACAAATTTTGCCAGTGCAGGAATGACGTGAGTCAGAATAAATGGCATTTGTCCATCTGCACCCTGTCGTCCTGATTCTAAGGGGGCGTGTGCGTCCTTCTTCAGAAACGAGAACCTTAAAAATAAATAAATAAATAAAATCCTCTCCTGCTCTCCGAGTTACTCCAAAGAGATGTTCCTCTGTCATTTAGCCTTTATTATTTTGTGGAATTTGGATCCAGCTCCCTACAGGAGGCAAAAGGGCCCATCTTAATTTCCATCCTTCTTACCAAGTCGGTCTGAGACAGAAACTGCATTTTTTAAAGGCTTTTCCTTGACTTTTGCTTCCTACAATGAACATCTCGGCAAATCCGGTGCTTTCCCAATGGGCTGTAATTCTCCAGATCACCAGTAGGGGGCGGCAACAAGGGGAGCCACCTGAGTCCCTTGGGAGCCCTCTGGTGGTCACCCCGTTTTTGTAACCTTTCTTGCAACCAGAGGAGGATAAAACCGATGGATTCTCCTGGCTGTGTTTCATCCACCTCATTTTGTTTCCATTTCATTTGAATTGCATTTGAAATTAAATCAAATTTAGCCTCCACACCAGCCCAGTCCCTTTTTGGATGAGGCCATTGCTATGACCAAGAGGTTTCCTTGAGTGATTTGTTCATTTTTAATTCAGTTTTTTTTTTTTTGGTGCCTACGAGAGTTTCCAACCTGGAGAATTCCTGGTGGTCTCCCATCCACATTCTAAGCACTCTGCTTTAGATTTCTTGAGACCAGCCAATTTTAGCAAGTCTGGGGTGCATTTATGTATTTATAGGCAATCTGTGCATAGCCCTGCATTTCTAAGTGACCCCTGGAAGTTTGCAAATCAAAAATGTGAGATAAAGGCATAAATCAATAAAATAAAAACCCCACATAATCAGTGAGAGCTGCCTTACAGAAAAAAGATATATATATATTTAATAGTAACTGTTACGATAGGTTTCCTAAATGCAAGCACAGAAGGTACCATCTGAATCTGCAGGGGGTGGGGGTGGGGCTAGCAATAGCAGAGAAAGCACCTCTTGGTCCCCTTTCCATCAATCTCATGTGTCTCAAGGAGGTCTTAAGCATCTTCACCAGGCATCAACAGTTCAAAGAAATAGTCCTAAAGGTGCGGGGGGGGGGGGGGGGCGAAACCTTACAGCGCTTTAGACATTAACCTGAAGTTGAATCGTACCCAGAAATCAAATGCCCACCTAATATGCATTAAATGGCTGCAGTGGGTCTCGCCCCACGGCAGGTGGGTCAGTGCATTTTACATCAACTAGTTCAGTGTTTCTCAACCTTGGCGACTTTAAGACCTGTGGACTTCAACTCCCAGAATTTTGGGAGTTGAAGTCCACAGGTCTTAAAGTCACCAAGGTTGAGAAACACTGAACTAGAATTTCTGGGTCGTTTTCAAGGGCAGCCCCACATAAAGTGCAGTGCAGTAGTCTATCCTAGGGGTGAGACGGGGATGAGTGTTGATTGCCCAGGTCGGCTAGGATCAGGAGCTAGAGACTGGACGGGCAACCTTCATTTGACTTGACCTTCAGGGCTCTTCCAAAAGGAGGACCAAGCGCATTGGGGTGGGAGATGGGCCTAAAACATAGAAACATTTCCAGGTCAGAAATCACCAGGCAACTGTTTTTAAGACCCTAACCCACCCAATCTGCGTTGTCCACCACAAGTCCTTCTCTACCGTGGCCCCTGAAGCAGGGAGCATCATTGTCTCGGGATGGGATGTGCGGCCGGCGTTGGAAGCACCTTCCAAAAGGGATGGAAACATTAAGCCCTCGGGGGAGAGAACTTGATCAGCTCCATCTTGCAGTTATTGGCCCCCAGCTGCTGTAAACTCTCAGAGGAGCCCCATTTATTCATTTGTCCATCCGTCCGTCCATCCATCCATCCATCCATCCATCCATCCATCCATCCATCCATCCAATTTGTATTTTGTAGAATAAATCCAACCCGCTCTACTTTCCAGAAGCAGACAGAGGTCATCCCCTCCACGCTCCCCGTGATCCTCCAGGCAGACTTTGAAATGCTTCAGCTCTTGGATCTGATGACCCTTTTCTGCCCTCCTGGCCGATATCCCACTTTGAACCACGCCGATAAATGGTCTGGCATTTCTCTGCTCTCCGTCTCTCATGTCCTCGGAAGGAAAGCCGAGAACGTCTCCTGACAATTGCTCTTGGAAGAGAAGGGAAACTGGCTTTCCAAGGAAAACTTGAAATGGCTTTCCAAGGAAAACCTGACTTTTTTCCCATCGTGCCTGGGGTAAACACTGTGGAAAGCCTATAGCTACTCCCTTAGTAAACCTGGACTCTCCTCACCAGCGTATGCAGCAGGCTGGACTTTCAGGACCTTGGACAGCTCCAGGGGTCTACTCATTGTCCCATAAACTTGATGTTTTCTCTCCTCTGCCAGACTATGGTTTCCTCGAGTGTAGACCACCTTGAAACAGCCATTGCCTTGCTTGGGCTCTACTCATTCTTCCTTCCTCAGTCATCAGCTACGTTGTGTGTCAAGTGGGGAGAGGGCAATGGGAGGCATTGTCTAAACCAGAGCCAACCATCCCTTGACAAATCTCACAACCCTTCCATCAATTCTTCCTCGGAGTAGGAGAGAAAGTCAGATGGAGAGAAAATGATACCGCTGATCTGATCTGCCCTTACTTTAGAGTAAATGTGACTCTTATTTGTTTGACCAGGGATGTCCTGGCCCCAAGTGGGGCAGCCAAGAAACCAGTGACTGAAATAGCAGGATGGGATTATGTAACCATGGTTGAAGGATATCAAGGCAGCACAGAAGATGGTTTGCAACCACCACCACCAACACGAATAAAAACTAGGATATTTCTGATTCCTCTGGCTGGGATTTTGCAGAAGTTGAACCCTAAAACTGGATTAACAAAACTCAGTGGTTCTTAACACCGGCCTGCATCCATCTTTCTCTCCTTTGCTTCTGCAGCGGAAGAGAATAAATTTTGGTGGTTCTAGGCACGTTTGCCCCTGTTTTCTTGTTCTTCTCAAGTAGCTTATTCTGCCTGGTAGCTATGCCTGGATGAATATCCTTTCCGCTTTCTCAAATCCTGCGCGGTGCAGACTGTGAACAACCTGATAACATTCCCCCACTCCAAGCTGCCTTCTTGCGAATGCTGGCCTCGGATTATTCATCCCCCACCCTCCCACCAAATTGTAATTAAAATTGCTCTCATTGTCCTACAAGAAAATTCCACTTCAGCCGTAGCGAGCTCTGGAGAAGGAATTTAATTGTTTTTGTTCAGTAGCTGACTTCCTGAACAGGGGACACTTCTGCAAACAAATGAATTACACAAACACTGCACTTATAAAGGAGGACAGAAGAAGTCTTCAGCCTGGAGACCAACTTACTGTTGCTGGAAAGAGGAGCTACCTATTTCGATGAACCCATTGCAGAGAACATTTGTTTCACTCTTCTGGAAAAGCCCAATGAAGAGCCATCCATCCATTGGAAAAGTCCAATGAAGAGCCATCCATTCATGGGAAAGGCCAGCAAAGATCCATCCATCCATTGGGACAGGCCAATGAAGATCCATCCATCCACTGGAAAAGTCCAATGAAGAGCCATCCATCCATGGGAAAGGCCAGCAAAGATCCATCCATCCATTGGGACAGGCCAATGAAGATCCATCCATCCATTGGAAAAGTCCAATGAAGAGCCATCCATCCATGGGAAAGGCCAATGAAGATCCATCCATCCATTGGGACAGGCCAATGAAGATCCATCCATCCATTGGAAAAGGCCAATGAAGATCCATCCATCCACTGGAAAAGGCCAATGAAGATCCATCCATCCTGTAGGTATCTCCCATCCTACCCCAAATATGAGACCTACAAGAGTGATGGGTTTTTTTGAGGAAAGTGAGTTTTCCTCACCTTCTTAGGAGAAGCCACCTTGTCCATGTTGGATGAGCCTGTGGAAAAAGGGAGAGAACATACTTCTCAAACAAGTCCAGTGATGGCTGTGGGTTCCAGGAAGACACAGCTTGGAGCCTACCTAGCAGATGGGTGAGCAGGTTTGCAGGGGTGTAAACCTTTGGAGGAGATTTCGAGCCATTTAGACTTAGGACACCTGATCCTGGTGACAAGTAAGATGGGAGATTTTTTACAATAGGGTAAGTCTCCTTGGCCACACCACAATGCAACTTGTAGAACGGTGGAATGTGGAGGCCTCAAGGACCATTTAGTGCAGTGTTACTCAACCTTGGTCACTTTAAGAGATGCGGACTTCAACTCCCAGAGTTCCCCAGCATGGCTGGCTGGGGAACTCTGGGAGTTGAAGTCCGCATCTCTTAAAGTGGCCAAGGTTGAGAAACACTGATCTAACCCAACCCTCTTCAGTGTGCAGGAAAAAACTCAGAGCGGGGAGGACCCACAATCTCTCTTCCTGAAAGCTGCGCCACTCCCGACGTATCTGCCCAAACCGGTTGTAAAATGAGGCAGAACAAGGAAAGTGGGGTAGACAGGATGTTGAAAGAGAAACGTTTGCCAGAGTCTTCCTGGCACCAAGCTGAGATCCTCTGAAGTTTTTTTTGAATCTTTTCGGACGAAATCCGAAGATTGTGCTTTTCCGAAAAAAAGAGAGACAGAGGTGAGGCAGCAAATTGGTATGCAAGGGGTAAAACCGTCAACATTTTAGATTATTTATAAGGCTGCCTCTGGGTTCTGTTTCAAGCTGGGGTTCATCTCGTCCTCCCGTCTGTTCTCCAAGCCAAGGGGCAAATGTTTCTTTCTTTCATCCCTGGCTTGTTTTGAGTTTGGGGCGAATCCGTTTTTTTCCAAACACGGACACGGAGCTGAGCTATCTGCTGAATGTGACTTCCCGTTGGACGTCTCTTTTCTCCGGATTTTGGGTCAAAGCAAAACCAGGACCTGGACGGGTTTAAGAATCGGGCATCTTGATTTTGGAAACGGAGCTGGGGGGGGTTGGGGAGGGCCCCTTTGGTGCAGGAAATGCAACTGAAAAAGGGGAGCCCCATTTCTGGGCCCCTCTGGGCCAAATCTCTAACTTCGAGAGCGCTGGCAAACGTTCCTGCATGGCGTGGCCATGCAATCCTCATTTTCCCGGACTTGCTAAATAGCAGCTGGGGGGGGGGGGGGGGCTTCAAGGCTGCAAATTCTTCTCGAGTTTTAACAAGAGAGAAGAGGAAAGCGATGAAATGGGTGTGGATCCAAAATGCCCTATTTTCTGATTCTAGGTTCCGCCTTAACTGTCAGCAGGAAGAACAGTGTGGGAAAACATCGTCTCCCGCCCTCCAGAAAAATCAGCTCTTTCCTTTCTCCATTTTGGGTGGTTATTATTAAAAACGGCTATTTTTAACAGCAGAGGATTGCTTTCTCTTTTTCTTCAACCAAGGTTTATCCTCTCCCTTGATTTTTCTCTGGCTCTTTTTCCTCTACCCTCCCCGCCTGCCTTTCCTCTTATGCTATGCCTTTGAACGGCTATTTTAAGCTGCAGGGACGGTTTTATCCGTACTGAGGCTACACAGGCCCCTCGATGAATCCGTTTGGCTCCCAGGTTGAATAAAAACAAGGATGCCAATAAATATGGCAAGTCATCCCGCTCCCTTCAGCTGAACGGGAGAAGGACGTATCCTTGGCCGTCCATTGAAAGCCACACGTTGTGTGCTGGGAAACATCCCATCTTTGCATTTTATCAGTCAATGGCAGATGTCTTCTGTAAACACAGCTTCGGTTCCCTCCCTCCCAAACTGCAGCTTATGAGATACGATTTATGTGCCTTTGGGAGAGGCCGTGGAACAGAGAAACTGTCACCATAAAATGAGAGATAAAGCTCTTTTTGCGGGCTGGCTCCCTTTCTTCACCCATCTGCTCTCCGACGTTTGGAGGCGGGGAGGCTTGTGCAAGACGAGGGGGTGGAGGAACAATTTAATCCCCCAAAGTTGGTTGTGTTTGCTGGAGCATCATATGGCACATTGAGTCTTGGGGGGGGGGCGTGGGGACCACACCCTGGGTGGGAGGTGACAGATCTCTCCGAAAGAAATCAAATATTTTCCTGCTCTGAGGATGCGTCAGAGGCGCGGCCAAGGGTTCAAGAAATCTTCAAATGGATGAAACACATCCGGGCAATTCTCCAATTTGGTGGAGTTTGGGGCCTTAAAAGAGGACCTGATTCTTCCAAGAAAGGTCTCTCTTGGACTTCGGAAATGGGCGATGCCCGTAAAAAAGAGGAGGGGCTTCTAACCCGCAGCCGGGGCCACCATCTTGATATTTTTGCCCTCCTCCCCATGGATGAACGCCCCTGTTTAGAAGGTTCAGTGATGTGCAGGTGGGACCCCCGAGAAGAACTTTTTCCTCCTTGAATAATGGGCTGATGATTTGAATGCGGGATTCAGATGTTCATTGCTGGTTTGTTTCAGGTGTAAACCACCTTCAGGAATGTGGCAACGTCAGAATACGGTGAATAAAGAAGGAAAAGTCTTGGGAAAGGACTACATCGGATGTTGGGTGAGTTAGGAAAATGTGGCCCATCTGAGATGGTGCGTCTGAAAAAAGACGAGAAAATTGTTGCTGGAAAATATTGGATCGACCTCCATCCAAACTATTTTTTTTAATGAGACAGGAGAACTTGCCTTCAATAGATGGGCTTTGATCCCATCCTAAACTTAACTTGATTCATTTAAAGCATTCAATTTAAAATGAATTAACTTTTCCCTAAATATATTAGCAATCCATAGACTTTGAAATTCAGCTGCGCTTGGGATTGATGAGACCACGCCCACTTGGGGTGGGTGGGCGTGGCCTGCCAACTGCTCAAACTTTGCTCCTCCGACACCTGTCATTCAAAGCTCACACACGGCCCCAAGTGTGAAAAACGTGCACGACTCTGCTTTAGGGCCACGCCGTCCTACGAGTGAGATGAAATTTGGAAAATGCAGCCAGTGAAGCTTTGGGGCACTATTCCAAATTCAGAATTCAGCAAAAATCTTTTTGGTGGTCCTCAAAGAAAAGTTGAATTTTTCCCAAGGTTTAGATGGGGCCGATTCGGAGAAGTCCGTCTCTTGTTAGTGAAAAAATGGGCGAGATGAGGGCATGTTTTGAGTTTAAGCACTTTGCGTTATGAGGAATTGAGTGTCCGAGTCGTTGAATACGGGGGAAGCGAAGGGCAGCCCGATTTTTGAAATTCACCACATTATTTTTATGTTTTGTTGCAATTTGTCTGAGTGTCGAGAGTTGCCCCGAGTCATTGAGAGTTGGGCGGCATGCACATTTAATATGATATTCTTGTGATGTGGGTCGCACCGTCAGCCAGATGTTTCGACTGGATTTGGCCTTTGTATCCACTGATCGAGTCCTTCCCAAGGACCTGGGATGGGCAGATGTGGTTTAATAATAATAAAAAAGGTATCGTGGCAGGAGGTGAGCTGTTCCGAGTAAAGCTGCCTTTGCAATGGACTGATGGTGACTTTGCCAGTGCTGATGGTCTTCAAGTGATGATGATGATGATGATGATGATGATGATGATGATGATTGGGCCAAGGAACAGGGCACGCACTTTTGCTGCCTTTTTAGAAAGCAGCACAAATCTGGGGACAAGCTACGCCTGGCTGGGCACGTTGTGTGAGCCCCCCCCAAGCCTGGAGCTGCTCTTTGTGCTGGGAGCAGGCGCTGTTCCGCTTTTGCTTTGCTTCGGGTGAGCACGTGGATGGGAGACCACCAGGACACATCAGCTTTGCCCGGGATGTCCAAAATCCACCCCTGAAGAAAGCGGTGGAAAAATACCTCTGTATTTTCTCCAAGAAAAGGACACGGATGTGTTTGGGATGTTGTGAGGAGCATGATTGTGTCCTCCTCCCTCCTGCCAGCACTCACCACCCTGAAATTCTGAAGTTACCTCCCTCCCTCTTTCTCCTTCCTCCCTTCCTCCCTCTCTCCCTTCCTTCCTCTCTTTCATTCCTGTCTTCCTCCCTTCCTCCCTTCCTCCCTTCCTCCCTCTTTCATTCCTCCCTCCCTCCCTCCCTTTCTTCCTTCCTTCCTGTATTCCTTCCTCCCTTCCTCTCTTTCATTCCTGTCTTCCTCCCTCCCTCTTTTTCTATATCCTTCCTTCCTTCCTCTCTTTCATTCCTGCCTTCCTGCCTTCCTGCCTTCCTGCCTTCCTGCCTTCCTGCCTTCCTGCCTGCCTGCCTGCCTGCCTGCCTGCCTGCCTGCCTTCCTTCCTTCCTTCCTTCCTTCCTTCCTTCCTTCCTTCCTTCCTTCCTTCCTTCCTTCCTTCCTTCCGTCCTTCCTTCCTCCCTCCCTCCCTCCCTCCCTTCCTTCTCTTTCATTCCTGTCTTTCTTCATTCCTCTTTTTCTATATCCTCCCTCCCTCCCTCCTTCCTTCCTTCCTTCCTTCCTTCCTTCCTTCCTTCCTTCCTTCCTTCCTTCCTTCCGTCCTTCCTCCCTCCCTCCCTCCCTCCCTTCCTTCTCTTTCCTTCCTGTCTCCCTCCCTCCCTCCCTCTCTTTCATTCCTCTCTTCCTTTCTTCCTTCCCTCCTCCCTTCCTTCCTTCTCTTTCCTTCCTGTCTTCCTGCCTTCCTGCCTTCCTGCCTTCCTGCCTTCCTGCCTTCCTGCCTTCCTGCCTGCCTTCCTTCCTTCCTTCCTTCCTTCCTTCCTTCCTTCCTTCCTTCCTTCCTTCCTTCCTTCCTTCCTTCCTTCCTTCCTCTTTTTCCATATCCTTCCTTCCTTCCATCCTTCCTCTCTTTCCTTCCTCTCTCCTCCCTCCCTTCCTTGCTGTTTCCCACCACAAACGCCACCAGCACAGAGGCAGGCCAATTTCTGTCGATATTCAGGTCTTCCAGTCTGAAAACGGGTCTCACAGCCTGGCCTGCACCAGAGCTGGGGATGGGCGAGAAGGGGGCAGAGCTCGCCTTTCCATGCAAACGTCTCTATTTTTGCTATTTTGAATTGAAGCCTTTACAGGAGTTGAACTAAACTGAGGAAGTGGTGAGGTTTAACCAATCAACAGAGGACGGATTTGCAAATTAAGCGGTTGGGGGATTTCCCTTTAAAAAAAAATCCAAATAGTTTTGTATAGCATGAAAGGTGTCCCCCCCCCCCCCCCCGCCCACCAAATGGTAAAACTAGTTTGTACAATTCTTCCCCGACGTGATGCAGGAGTGATATTTTTCCCCCACTTAATGTCCAATTAAGGGACATCTGTCAGTCCTAAACCGCACAGTTAAATTTGTAAAAGCGACAAAGCGTTTTTAAAAAAGGGAAGTTTTTCTCCATAGCAGTTACATTTTTATGACTGGGATCTTGTAATTTATGTCTCTGAAAGCGTTTATGCTGATGGTTGAGAATGGCCCGCTGTTCCCCATCATATTATGCTACACAACTTTATGGAACCCGAAATGCAGTAAGTATCGATCAATATTATTCCTGGCGCAAAAGAAGGCAGGTTTGGTTTTTATAAGCCAAAAATTCTTAGCAGGGACTTCACGTCCTGTCTTGCAATGTGTCAGTCTCTTTCCCCCTTCCTCTGCAAAATTTTGACAGCTTCTTCTTCCAATCAGGAGCCGAGCTGACATTAATGGAAGTTGGGCAAGATTCTCCTTGCAAAATGTCAGCATTGCATATTTGCTGAATATTTGATTTTTCCATACATCCCGTTTAACTTCCACGTTGCCTTCGCACGAGGGGTGCAAAGGCTCTTTTGGGGTTTTCAATTTAGCCCCTCTTCCTTCTGTTCTGCTGGCATGAGGAAGGAGAGAGAAAGGCTGGGAGACAAGCTGAAGAAAGTCAAGTTCGGGGTCCTGACCACAGAGCGTGGGGAGCAGAGTGGCTTTCTGAAGAAAGTTAGGCCGCTCTAGCTAGTTTCCTCTATGGTTTTGTCTTCAAACCCATTGTCCCCTCTCGTTCTTGCAGAAGATGCTGTGATGGGAAAGGTCTGGGAGCCCCATGAGGTAGGGGAGATGGTGAATAATCAAGGAGGATCACATCTGGTCCTTGGCTTACTGACTTGGGGAGCCAAGTGCCGGGGAGTCTCGGATTCAAATCCCTGCTCAAACAAGAGCAAACCTCGCCAGGGTCGTTCTCTGAGGTTGTCCTCCCTTCCAGGTTATGAAACGATGCCTGGAAGGAGAAATGGGACTAAAACAGAACAAATAGCTGTGACTTCCGCAAAGCATGAGCATGTGGGCATCTGGCTGTCTTCTCTGGCGACTGCAATGACAGCTGTGCTATTGCGTTAGGGATACCAAGCGGTTTGCATCTGCTGTGTCATAAAAGGCAGCAGAAGAACCCAAAGGAGATGTTGATGGGGCACATGCGGAGAGGGGTGACAAGCATGCCTTGGGAAGAAATTGATCTTTTTCCAAAATACTTTTTTCAGGGGCAAACATGGAATTAGGACCAGAAGGGGCTCATTAAAGATGTTGAGTCTCCAGCCCCCAACTTCCTACCCCAGTGGATATTCTGGTCCAGTTTAAGACCTGGCAGGATGAGGTATGTGCCTCAGGGGGTCCCCGTTAATAGATGATGGATACATAATAGATAGAGGATGGATGGATGGATGGATGGATGGATGGATGGATGGATGGATGGATGGATGGACAGAGGGATAGATAGAAGGATGGATGGATAAATGAATAGATAGATAGATAGATAGATAGATAGATAGATAGATAGATAGATAGATAGATAGCAGCCCCAAGTTCCCCACCTTGTTCCTTGCTTTCTTCCTGCTCCATGCTAACAGGCCAAGATCCACTGGTTTCTCAGAGGGGGAACTGGTTGGCACAGGGGTGTCTGCAGGGTAGGGTCAGAAAAGTCAAGATGCTGGCCACCCGTTTCAGCCTTATCTAAGTGAGGCATCTGTCCATCCGTCCGGGTCTGGGTAAGAAACGGCTCACAGAGATCCTGCCTTAATAAAATGGCCAATAAGCCAGGGGACCCTTAACTCCTGTCTACGATTCCTGGCACTTCTCCTGGCATTAAAGCTGATAAATGAGTCTCCCCGTGAATGTAACTTCCCGGTTCAGTCAGATCCGCCCTCCTGACTCACCCTGCACGTTCTTACTGAGCTGTGCAAAATCTCTGCTATTCTCCCCCTTGAAAACATCCTGCAATTTACTGTTACAGAAGATGCCACAAACCTTAGCTTTATAGATTTCTCCTTTCCCCCCCCCCTCGCAGATGGCCTTGTGTTACGGATCTCCTGGATGATACCCCTCCCTCCCTTGCTCCTCAAACCACGGCGATGGCAACATCCCAGAATAATAATATTTAACAAGGACCCGAGTCCTTAAGTGACCTGGATCCAAACCGTGATGTGACTCAGTTACAATGGCAAAGTTATGGCGGTGCTAAAATCTGCCTTGCAGTTTCTCAGAAGTAGCCTCTGAGGAAAAGGCTTCCGTTTTTCTGCCTTGTTCTCGGAACGCTTGAAAATTTCTTCAGCATTTCTTTTGAGGCGGTCTTGACTTTTCCGTTTTCTTGCTTGTTCGTTTTCCTGTTGCACGTTTCCCTCCCTTCCCAATTTCAAAACGTGGCAAAACCACTGAAACACAGGAAAGGAGGATGGACCATCAAAAGGCTTGGGCACTAACTAAGTGCCAGAATTTGTAAGAGAATTTTGCGAACTTGTTCCTGGTTTGGAATTTTGAAAGCAAATTCTCTTTTATTCAATTGAATAAGAACTGGTAGGGAAAAAAAGGAGGAAAATATTCTGCTTAAAAGAAAGCAATACATTATAAAGCACTGTGCATTATAAAATTGATATGGTTTAACTACTAAAGGAAGAATAAAAAGCTTGAGAAGACAGTCATTTGGCAATCACTGCAAAATTGTTTTCTTTTCCTTTCCTGCTTTGCTTACGGTTCACAACAGAGACCAAACTTTCCCCAAATTCTCCTTTCTTTTGGAAGAAATGTTGCAAGCAAGTTCTCTCATCGGATGGGATGAGAACGGGTAGGAAAAAAAACACAGGATGAGTTTCTTCCTCCCTTTTTCTTTTCCGTTCAGCGCCGCCTTACAGGCCAGTGAACAGTCAGCACACAAATTGCGGCGATAAATAAATTTATTGTGGGAAAATAAACTGTCCGTCGGTGGTGCAAGGTTTAGAAATACTGAATTTGGGGACTGTTGGATCATCTTGGGACGACACCCCGATTTTTGGCTAGAGATGGAAAGTCGAAGCTATTCCTGAATGTTGTGCATTTAGGTTTTTGGAAAATGATGGTTTCTCGATGCAACTCTCCATCTGGTTGGGATGAGGAAGGAAATAGCCAGCCAGGGCAGTGGGTGGAGAGACCAGCTGGCATCAAGGAGCCTCGGGTTCAAATTTCCACCAATTTGCAAACTCAGCCAGCCAGTTGGCATCTCTTCACCTAACCTACTTCACGGGGATATGGTGAGAGTAAAAAAAATACCTTCTGCTTTGCTTTTCTTGATTAAATTGCAGAAGGGAAAGGTGGAGGAGGGGGGAAGGCCTCCAGACCAACTGCTAAAAGTTGCAATCCAAGTATTATTCTGGATGGGTCCGCCGGGGGAAATTATGAAATGCAAGGTTGCCATAGCTGTGTTTAATGTACAATGAGGCCTAGAGGCAAGGAACGAAGTTGGCCTTTTGCCCTGATTCTGCCGAGGCCTGCTGGGCTTGCAAAACGCAGCCCGGGATTCAGGAAAGCCCGTCCGCCGGGCACAAGCGGCGGGATTGCCCAGGCGCGGTCGCGGCTCTTCTGTTTTGGGTGTCGTGTTAATGGGGGACGCGCTTCGATTCGGAGCAAGGAGCGGGAAGGAACTCGTGCTGTTTTCCACCCCTCTTGAAACAGCCGACCTGGAGCACGGGGAGGAAAATGGCTTGCAAGAATGTGCTGCTCTGACGGGGATCCGTTCTGGGATCTGTTGCTTGAGAAGAAGAAGAAAGAGGAGGAGGAGGAGGAGGAGGAGGAGGAGGTGGAGGAGGAGGTGGAGGAGGAGGAGAAATATGCTGGTCTATGATCATAATATAGATTGGGAGAAGGAGAAGATGGAGGAGGAGGAGGAGGAGGAGGAGGAGGAGGAGGAGGAGGAGGAGGAGAAGAGGAGAAGAAGGAGGAAAAGGAGGAGGAGGAGGAGAAATATGCTGGTCTCTGATCATAATATAGATTGGGAGGAGAAGGAGAAGATGGAGGAGGAGGAGGAGGAGAAGGAGGAGGAGGAGGAAGAGGAGGAGGAGGAGGAGGAGAAATATGCTGGTCTCTGATCATAATATAGATTGGGAGGAGAAGGAGAAGATGGAGGAGGAGGAGGAGGTTGAAGCCCCCAACCTCCTCTGCGGGCCTCTTCCGCACACCTTCTTTTGCAGATGCCCCGTTTGAAAAGCGCGAGAGCTCAGCAGTTGCAGCCCCACGTCTCTCCTCCTCGGCTGGAAACCTGCCTGTGGGTTGGAGGAACCATGTGTCTTCCCTCACGGTGTGAAAGGAAGCATGCGGTCGATCCCTTGGGGGAGAGGCGGGTGTGAAAAAACGACTTTGCCGGGAGAAGAGCGGGGAGGGGGTTGCGGAGAGCAGAGCCCTCGGCTGGGCTTTGAAGGAGCCTGGCTCAGGGGCTCTTGGTGGGTTCTGGGGGGCCCGAGGCCACGATCTCAGCCTCCCTCTGTGCAGGTACTATGGAGCAAGGCTTTGCTCGCACTGTTGGGGCCACCCCCTTGACTTTTTCGCCCCTCCTTGGGTCCTGGGGAGGCTGTTTTTCAAGCAGCTGGGGATGGATGGATGGATGGATGGATGGATGGATGGATGGATGGATGGATGGATGGGGGAAGCCATGTTTCAAACCCAAAAGCCGCCTCAGGTCTGCGTGACGTGGGATCCCAAGACGGGCGAGCAGGAAGGGACTTTCGGGGTCATCTAGTCCAACCCCGGTTCAATGCAGGCATCTCCTCCTCCTCCCTTGAAGAACCCTGAATCTTCCCCCTTCCATTTTAGCCCATCTGTCCTCGTCCTGCAGGTTTCAGGAGAGAGCAAGTCCACCCTCTCGGGCCTCCTTGAGGACATCCGTGGTGGACCACCCACCTCTCTCCTGGCCATCTCTCGTGCAAATCAGTGGCGTCCAGCTGCTGGATTCCTCGCCGGATCCACTCCACTCCTTGCTGGATTTAGCCTCCTGAGCTCTTTCCACTCTGGGAAGGACTCCTCCCCATTCTCCAGCACCCTGGAGTCTCCCGAGCCTGCCCAGGGTTCACCAGCTTCTTTCCCCAATCCGTGCTAGAAGAAAAGCAGTCCGCGCAACTGGTCCCCCTTCAGCTGTTGTGCTTTTAAGCGACGCAAAAGCTCTGCATTTTCTTGGCAACTTCAGCCCTTGCACATTTTTTACAACCCTAATGTGAGTAGGCTACTGGTTTTCTGATTTTTTTTTCTGGCAGCCGCAAAGCAGCAATGTGGCGCGCCGGCCTGCAGCGTGGAGGGAATCTCCCAAAATAATGGTGGGATTTTTTTAACCTGCTTAAAACTCCCGGGGAGATCTTCCCTTGCCCGCTTCCCTTAAGAAACGTGCGACTCCAAACCAGGGTTATGCAGTTTATTCCATCTTCATGACCTCTCAGTCTTGTGGGAAGGAAGGAAACTGTTATTTGCATGAACCATAACTGGTGAATCCAACTGGCCCATTAGGAGGACAATCTCTTCCTTCTTTGCCTGTTCGTTGACTGAAACTTATAGATGTACGTTAGTTAATCAATGTTTCCCTCTCTTTCCTGGATCAGTCGGATGGATAATTCAGCCCAAACAGGAATCATGCGCTGGACGGAACCAGAATATTTTTTAAAAGTCCGTTTGGGCTACATGGTCAAAATCACTATGCTCAAGGGAGGAGAACCTATCAGGGAACACAGATGGTTTGGTGTTACAGCCTACGAGGGCGATATAGCCGATCGAACAAGAAGGAAACGAGCAGAGAACGGTTTTCACCAGCAGTGCTGCAAAATGGTTTCTCCACCGGGCAAATTTTGGCGGAACAGCCACCACAACAGTACAATTTCTGTTTGCACAAGAAAATATTACGCCTGGTTATTCCTCAAAGGAGAAGCTGGAGAGGGGGGAGATCCGGCCTCCTTTTAATGGAAATACGGCCTTTTCAAATTCAGATAAAACGATAGGATGGAAAATCTGCCGCAGTGAAGATAGATATGGTAATAACGCAACGACTTGGCGGTGATTTCTTTTGTCCAAATCGGCTCCAACAGTGTTATTGTCCTGGAAAACTCTCAGTTCCCTAGTTACTCATCAGAAAGCAGAGAAGCATTTGCAGAAAGGGAAAAAGAGAGAGAGAGAGAGGCTAATTTGGAACATTGCTGATCTATCAGCTTAGCCGTTGCGTGATGCTACAAAATCAGGCACATAATTTGTTCCAGTGCTTGTTTAATGATGTTGTCTGTCCAGCTTCCCAAAACAAAGTTCTCTGCCCTGAAAAAAGCTGTTTTTTAACTCCTGGTCATAGAGATGTCCACAGGGTATGGTCGAAAAAGTCACCATCTTGACTTTTTTGACCACACCCTGTGGCGACCTCTGCCTGGTAATCCAAGACCAAAAATAATGCGCTTTAATATGTGTTCCCTGGGGGGGAAATGACGTGCTAAAAATGGGTGTATTTGAGAATGGAGATGAACCAATGGCCCAAAATGTATCTGCTCGGGAAATTGCGCAGAAGAAAGCGCGGCAGAAGAAATGAAGAGGTAAACGTGGCCAGAGGCTGTTGGCACAGGCCTTTAAAAATAAAACCCCCACCTGCCCAAGAAGATCAAAAGTGAAGGACAGCAGAGGAAGGAACAGAAGAGTACCACTTTGGGACTGGCTATCTGATATGCCTGATCAAAAACCTTGAAAAAAATGGCTCCCTCTGCTTCCATTTGCAGCTATCGAGTTGATGGATTTTGCCTTGGCAATTGATTGGCCGACTTTCCATGACTTATAGAGCTTTGAAACAAGACCGAGGGATAGGATAAGAGGCCCAGGAAATTGGGGAAGCCCCCCTGAAAATGTCCTCCTCTGATACCTCTTCCTGCTCTTGACCGGCTGTGTCCTTTGCTCCCTTTTTAAATATATCCCTTGGTGATGGCACTCCATGCAATTCTGTGCTGCAATTTCTTTCTCAGCAGCATCTCTCTTAGAAAAAGAAAGAGAAAAAAAGTACAATTTTCTGGTGGACAGGAGGAATTCTGCATCAGAGGAAAAAAAATTGATCATGACACGGATCAAGTTTGCAACTGCGGTCTCAGAGAGGGAGAGCCCCTTCCTTTACAGTTTGCTCAAATTCATCCCCGCAGAAACCGGCAACGTCTTGCCCTCGGCCCGTCTACAAACGGGGAAGCTCAGTAACATTTTGGAAGGCGATGCCAAGCCCCAGACCCCTCCCTCTCCGTATCCAATTTTCCCATCCCTCCTGCTGGGTGGGCTCCGCCTGGGAAGAAATATGCGGGTCACTTAACAGTGGGCTGCCTCAATTTCTTTGCTCCTTGATGTCAGCCTTGCAAATGGCGACGAGTCAAGAAAAAGAGGAGGAGGAAGAGGAGGAGGAGGAAGAAGAGGAAGAGGAAGAGGAGGAGGAGGAAGAGAAAGAGGAAGAAGGAAAGGCGGAGGAGGAGAAGAAGGAAAGGAGGAGAAGAAGGAAGGAAGGAAGAGGAGGAGAAGGAGAAGGAGAAGGAGGAAGGAGGAGGGGAAGAAGGAGGAGGAAGAGGAAGAGGAGGAAGAAGGAGAGGGGAGAAGGAGAGGGGGAGGAGAGGAGGAGGAGAAGAAGAAGAAGAAAGGGAGGAAGGGAGGGAGAAGGAGGAGAAGGGAGGGAGGGAGGAGGAGGAGAAGGGAGGGAGGGAGGAGGAGGAGAAAGAAAGAAAGAAAGAAAGAAAGAAAGAAAGAAAGAAAGAAAGAAAGAAAGAAAGAGAAGGGAGGGAGGGAGGGAGGGAGGGAGGGAGGGAAGGAGGAGGAGAAAGAAAGAAAGAAAGAAAGAAAGAAAGAAAGAAAGAAAGAAAGAAAGAAGGAAGGAAGGAAGGAAGGAAGGAAGGAAGGAAGGAAGGAAGGAAGGAAGGAAGGAAGGAAGGAAGGAAGGAAGGAAGGAGTAGGAGTAGGAGTAGGAGTAGGAGTAGGAAATGTCATGGCATCCTGGCTGGTGTTGGAAGGACTGCGATTTGCCCTCGGCTGCCCTGGGGATTGCCGGTGTCTGCTGGGGAGGAAAGGAAGCCAGGAGGGCGAATATCTTGGCCTCCTAATTTGCTGGGGTCAGGTGCCACTGGAAAAGCAGCCAGGATAAGATATTATGTTCGTAATTGTCAAGAGCATCATTTTAATATTTCTTTCCCTGCTTCGCTTGCTTTTTCTGCTCTCAGCAGGATCTTCTCCAGACTTCCCCCTGTTCCCGTTGCAGTCTATGCCAGCAGGGGGGCTTGCTCAGGTGGTCAAAAGAGTCAAGATGGCGGCCGCGATGGCGGGTTGAAGCTCCATCTGGTTTTTAATGCGCGTCGTGGACCGATCCATGACTGCATCCCGTGGAAGATCGAGAGGGTTTTTTCCTTAATTGGAAACATTTTGCATCTTGAGTCATACCTGAAATACAACTGATGCGCCTGGACGGTTCCTATATTTTTTCCTTTTCTGGTTTTGCTTGTTATTAATTATCTTAATATGTTACATTAATGATGTTATTAAATATGTTATCATCATTGCGTTAATAACAATCAGAACAGCTTCTGTTTGGTTCGGTTTGTTTATAGCGTGTCTTTTTTTTGGTAGTTAGTCAGGATTTGAGTTTCGTTCATTGCAGGTTTTTTTAAAAAAAATTTTTGGTGCATTTTTAAAAACTTGCACTAAAATAAAGGAATCGTTTCACAGGCTGGTCGGGGGGGGGGGGGGGGACTGATGCCAACCACCAGGGCCTGCCAGTCCCAAGTCCAAGTCTGTTGACGCCACCCCCATCCAATCGCTCCAGAGCCACGTTCAAAGACGAGGCCACGCTAGGTGAGCCAAGAGCCACCAAAGGTCTTCTCCAGCTGCTCCTCTCTCTGTTTCAGCTTCCTCGCCGCAGAAAGTCAAGACGCTCCTGCTCTAACCCAGTAGGAATTTGGGGAGATGACGGTCCACGGTCTTCTCCTCTGCTCCAGGTCCCTGTAAAACCAGAAGAAGTCCAAGGGGAAGATTTGTTTCTCAGGTGTCCCCATTGCCAGGGACCGGCCAAGCACAAGACAGGATCTTTTCCAAAGAAGACCAAGTTAGATCAGGACCGTAGAAGCTGCGATGGCTTAGCCCCTTGCAACCCCAGCGAAGGACTTGATGACCCTCCCGTTTGTTCCTTGCTGGAGCATTGCTGAGTTGCAATACTGGGCGAATCAGAGGAAGTGGGAGAAGCCGCTGAGGGCTGGATCGATCCAGGAATTACAGGAAGTCTTGGCCTCCTTGGTCACTCTAGAAGTGCTGGAGAAGAACGTGCCGGAGAATTTGACCAGCTCTCTCTTCCCCTGTGGAAAATTTTGGGGAGCAGATCCATCTTCTCAAGGCGGAAAGAAGAAGAGGCAGAAAACAAGGGCAGGATCTTCTCCCTACCACCGAAAGGAAGAAGCGGCTGATCGTAGTCCATTGCAAATCCTTGTAAAATCATTGCTCAGCTATCCTTGTGAAGGATGAGTCATTCACTCTAAGCCTCAGGGAAGCAAAGCTTGAGAAAACTCATTTTCTGTCCCTGGGGTGGGGCGCCATTGGTTCTTGATCCCCGTGAGCCTGAAATCAAATCTGTTCTGATCCGCCCAGCCAAGTCCTGTTGGGGTTACTTTGCCCACCTCTCACGCGCCACGTTTTGCACGTGGATCCGGTGACTGTTGACAAACGAGGACTGTTGATGACCACATTTGGTGGAAAGAGGAAGAGGTCGTATCTCTGGGACCATCAAGCAGTTGCCCCCCCCCCACTCCAGGTTGCGCTGTCCAAGTGTCACAGCAAATTTTCGACAAATCGGAAGGAGAACATATGGGCTGGCATAGCTCATGTTTGATGATAAATTAATCACCTTCTCCAACAGCTACGCCTCTTCTCTTGACACCAAGGGGGTGAGGAATGGTCCCTTTCTCTCCCCACCGCTCCGGGTGTCCGCAGGCAAGTTTATTTCTTTATTTTGAAAGGCAGACGCGTTTCGCTTTTTGGTTCTGCTGTCCTCAGGGTGTATTCGTCTGCATGCGTGGGTGTCTTTGCGAAGAGCAGCGCTCTTTTCAAAAGTGTGCAAAGGGTTTTTGGCGTGGGCAAAAAAAAGTGGGCAAAAAGTTAGGAGCACCTCCTAGGTCACGTGCCTGCGGGAAAGGACGTTCACTTTGAAGGACCCCCCGCTGTTTCAGATCCTCCTTGGATCTGGCCATTTTTCTCCAGTTTGACTTTTCTGGAGAAGGTTGTTGAGCTCAGCTGTCAAGTGCCCTAGAAGAAGTAGATTAGCAGGACCCTGGATGATAGATAGATAGATAGATAGATAGATAGATAGATAGATAGATAGATAGATAGATAGATAGATAGATAGATAGGTAGGTAGGTAGATTGATTGATTGATTGATTGATTGATTGATCGATGATAGAGACATGATAGAGAAGATGGGAGAGAGAGAGATTTTAAAGGTTAAGGCCTTAAGCATCTGGAAGTGTTAATGCTCCCTTAAAGCCCCCACTATCAGCAACCTCTCCCCCCATTCACTCAGCTCACTCCAGGGCTGTCCAGGAGCTCTGGGGCTGTCTTTTGGGGCAGAAAAATGGCCTGCCCACCTGATGTTGCGTTCACCCTTGTTGCAATAACCCTGTTTAGATATCCAGCCTGCTCCCACAAGGGCTGAATGTGGGAAGGGGCAAGCCGTGCCTCCCCCCTCCCTTTTGCATCTCTCCTCCTCCCCTTTGCATTTGCATAATGGTGGGGTGGCCTTGGGAAACCTTGAGATTAATATTAATACATATGATTACCCCTCTGACCAGGCTTGGAGTACCTTGGGCGAAATGTTTGCTGACGGACCTTCTAAGATAGATGTGATCTGCGGGGAGAAAGGAAATGAACAAGCAGAAATGCAACCGAAGCAGCTGTTTGCCTGGTTCTCTGGGGAAAGACAAAAGTGAGCAAGAAACTAACGTTGTCCAGAAATAATTGTTCGTTGCAAGCGATTCAATTCCTGCGTTCAGACCTCCTGTGTCCTCCTCCCCTACTTAGCTTCACCAGAAGCACCTTCTGAGCAAAAACGCTTATTGGCTATGTGCCATTGAGTCATTGTCAATTCTTAGCCAACCTACAGATAGATTTTCTCCATGATGTTCTGTCCCTAACCTGGTCCTTCAGGTCTTCCAAGGGGCCCATTGCCGCTTCAGTTGAGTCCACCCACCTCGCTGTCGGTTGCCTTCTTCTCTTTCTTCCCATTGATTAATCAGTTGATTATATGCCATCAAGTCTGTGTCAACTCTCAGCAATCACATAGATAGACCTTCTCCAGGGTATCTGTCCCTAACTTGGTCCATCAGATCTTCCAATGATACCCCATTGCCCCTGTCCATCCACCTTGCTGCTGGTTGTCCTCTTCTTCTCCTTCCTTCCACCTTTCCCAGTGTTACGGACTTCTCAAGGGAGCTGGGTCTTTGCATCATGTGTCTAAAGTAGGATAGTTTGAGCCTGGTCATTGGTGCCTCAAGTGAAACCTCTGGGTTGATATGTTCCATGATAAAATTGTTTGTTTCCTTGGCGGTCCATGGCATCTTCTCCAACATGAGTCTTCTCCAACACCGAAGTTCAGAAGCATCAATACTCTTCCTATCCTGCTTCTTCAAAGTCCAGCTTTCACTTCTGTAGAGGGTCACAGGGAATAGCATGGTCTGTACTATTCTGATCTTCATAAGTTTAGACACATCACAGCATCTGAATATCTTTTCCTAGGCCTTTAGTCAACAGTGCACCCTATAAGAAGATACCTCTTGTTTGTAATACAGGAATGCAAAGCATTTTATACCTTGAGCATCCGTTGTTTCTCCTTTTCCAGAATCACATGCCTAGTTCAAAAAAGGCGGCCTCATTGTCCAGCAGGATTAGTGCAGGATCTGGCAATGGTTATCCAGGTTGAAAGGAGCCTTGGAGGTCACCTAGTCCAACTCCTTCCCTGGCCGATGAGCAAAATCAGAAGGTTGGAGAATAAATCAGCATCTGATTCAGGTATAGGCTAGCCAGGGAAGCTTAGGAGTTGAGTCAAAGACCCCTGCTTCCAATAATAAAGTCAGCCCCAGGACCCCCCCCCCCCCCAAGGAGAAGCTGAGAAGAATCTCATAAAGACCTTGAGAAAAATCAGTGTCTCTTCCTTAGAAGAGGAAAACGGTTTCAAAACTGCAGAGTTTGTCATAGGACACACTCCCAGCCAAGGTTGAATGAGTCAAGGTTTGTTGGATTTCTCCCAGCCTTTCCCCTCGGCAGCTAGGGATGATGGGTGCTTTCCAACCAAAGCATGCAAGTTGGAGAACATCTTCTAACCTTCGCATCCTCTACACACCCCTGGAGTTCTTTGCAGAGAGTTCTTTCTCCACCATCTCCAGGGGCCTCTTCCGACAAGATAGACTATTACCCAGGCAGGCCTTATGGTGGAGTATTATGGGCTGTTTCAGACGAGTGGATTGTTTTTATAGGCTGGTAACTTTACCTTAATTGGAGGGGGGGAGGGATTTTGGCATTCACACCATAGTCTTAATTGGCATAATCAAATCACCGAATGATCCCTAATTTCGCTTGTTAGAATCACACCTGTTACCTGCGTCTGTGAGTAATATCCAGAGATTAAAAGGGCAGAAGAGGATATATAACAAAAAAAAAAATAGCAGCTGCTTACAGCAAACTGTTTGGCAGATGAGGCCGCAAGCAGTGGGCCAGCGCTGACTTTTTGCCCAATTTAGCCTTCTTAATTTCTGTCTCCTACTGCCAACATTTGGAGGGGAAAAAATAGGAGATGCAGATCTGCGCCCAATCTCCGCCTCGTTCTTCACTGCTGATTTCCCCAACTTGGTGCCCTCCAGATGTTGGAGCTCAGCTGTTGGCATGCGCTGCCAGGGCCGGACAAGGATGGTGGTTGGACATGCGAGCTAGAAAGAGAGCAGGTTTAACATGAGATGCCAGCTGAGAGGCAACCCTCCGCCGTGAGTTAGGGAAGGCGTCAAGAACCGGCCTCGCTCCGAGAATTTTGCTCTGGATCGTGCCAGGAGATGATTTTATCACTCCTGGTGAGTAAAATTCAAGTAGGAGCCGGGCTTCTTAGGGTTGGGGGAGGGAACTCAGTTCACTTTTGAAAAGGTGGGGAGGGCAGGGCTTTTGGACGGTTATTCCTTTTTATTGGGGGAAAAATATACTGCAGGGTGGAAGCTCTTCCCAAGTTTCCTCTGCAGCGCTTCGGGGAATGACTGTGGGAGCTACTGATTCTCTGCCTCCTACCTGGCTTCACCGAGTCTGGAAAGAACAAGAGGACCGGGCAAGGTAGGAGCCAAGGAGGCAGCAGGCTCCCTTCCCTTGGGTACAGTCAAGCCAAGGCTGAACCAGGCTGCTTTCACATGAATTCTTGCCCTTAGGAATCACAGATTCCCAGAATCCTAGAATCCCAGAATCATAGAATCATAAAATCCCAGAATCCCAGAATCATAGAATCCCAGAATCCCAGAATCATAAAATCATAAAATCATAAAATCATAAAATCATAAAATCCCAGAATCCTAGAATCACAGAATCACAGAATCACAGAATCACAGAATCACAGAATCACAGAATCACAGAATCACAGCATCATAGAATCCCAGAATCCCGGCATCATAGAATCACAGATTCCCAGAATCCTAGAATCCCAGAATCCCAGAATCATAGAATCCCAGAATCACAGCATCATAGAATCACAGAATCCCAGCATCATAGAATCACAGATTCCCAGAATCATAGAATCCTAGAATCCCAGAATCCTAGAATCCCAGATTCCCAGAATCCCAGAATCCCAGAATCCCAGATTCACAGAATCCTAGAATCCCAGAATCCCAGAATCCTAGAATCCTAGAATCATAAAATCACAGAATCCTAGAATCCCAGATTCGCAGAATCCTAGAATCCCAGAATCCTAGAATCACAGCATCATAGAATCCCAGAATCCCAGAATCCCAGAATCACAGCATCATAGAATCCCAGAATCCCAGAATCCCAGATTCACAGAATCCCAGAATCCCAGAATCCCAGCATCATAGAATCCCAGATTCACAGAATCCCAGAATCCCAGAATCATAGAATCCCAGAATCCCAGAATCCCAGAATCATAGAATCCCAGAATCCCAGAATCCCAGAATCCCAGCATCATAGAATCCCAGATTCACAGAATCCCTGAATCCCTGAATCCCAGAATCCCAGAATCCCAGAATCACAGCATCATAGAATCCCAGAATCCCAGAATCCCAGCATCATAGAATCCCAGAATCCCAGAATCCCAGAATCCCAGCATCATAGAATTACAGAATCCCAGAATCCCAGAATCCCAGCATCATAGAATCCCAGATTCACAGAATCCCAGAATCCCAGATTCACAGAATCCCAGAATCCCAGAATCCCAGATTCCCAGAATCCCAGAATCACAGATTCACAGAATCCTAGAATCCCAGAATCATAGAATCATAGAATCCCAGAATCCCAGAATCCTAGAATCCTAGAATCATAAAATCATAAAATCACAGAATCCCAGAATCCTAGAATCCCAGATTCACAGAATCCCAGAATCCCAGAATCCCAGAATCCCAGCATCATAGAATCACAGCATCATAGAATCCCAGAATCCCAGAATCCCAGAATCCCAGCATCATAGAATCCCAGAATCCCAGAATCCCAGAATCCCAGCATCATAGAATTACAGAATCCCAGAATCCCAGAGTCCCAGAATCCCAGAATCCCAGAATCCCAGCATCATAGAATCCCAGAATCCCAGAATCCCAGAATCCCAGAATCCCAGAATCCCAGCATCATAGAATTACAGAATCCCAGAATCCCAGAATCCCAGAATCCCAGAGTCCCAGAATCCCAGAATCCCAGAATCCCAGAATCCCAGCATCATAGAATCCCAGAATCACAGTATCACAGAATCACAGAATCACAGCATCATAGAATTACAGAATCCCAGAATCCCAGCATCATAGAATCCCAGATTCACAGAATCCCAGAATCCCAGAGTCCCAGAATCCCAGAGTCCCAGAGTCCCAGAGTCCCAGAATCCCAGAATCCCAGAATCCCAGCATCATAGAATCCCAGAATCCCAGAATCCCAGAATCACAGCATCATAGAATCCCAGAATCCCAGAATCCCAGCATCATAGAATCCCAGAATCCCAGAATCCCAGAATCCCAGCATCATAGAATTACAGAATCCCAGAATCCCAGAATCCCAGAATCCCAGCATCATAGAATCCCAGATTCACAGAATCCCAGAATCCCAGATTCACAGAATCCCAGAATCCCAGAATCCCAGAATCCCAGATTCCCAGAATCCCAGAATCCCAGATTCACAGAATCCTAGAATCCCAGAATCATAGAATCATAGAATCATAGAATCATAGAATCCCAGAATCCCAGAATCCTAGAATCATAAAATCATAAAATCACAGAATCCCAGAATCCTAGAATCCCAGATTCACAGAATCCCAGAATCCCAGAATCCCAGAATCCCAGCATCATAGAATCACAGCATCATAGAATCCCAGAATCCCAGAATCCCAGCATCATAGAATCCCAGAATCCCAGAATCCCAGCATCATAGAATTACAGAATCCCAGAATCCCTGAATCCCAGAATCCCAGAGTCCCAGAATCCCAGAATCCCAGAATCCCAGCATCATAGAATCCCAGAATCCCAGAATCCCAGAATCACAGATTCCCAGAATCCTAGAATCACAGAATCACAGAATCACAGCATCATAGAATCCCAGAATCCCAGCATCATAGAATCACAGATTCCCAGAATCCCAGAATCCCAGAATCACAGCATCATAGAATCACAGATTCACAGAATCCTAGAATCACAGAATCACAGAATCACAGAATCACAGCATCATAGAATCCCAGAATCCCAGCATCATAGAATCACAGATTCCCAGAATCCTAGAATCCCAGAATCCCAGAATCATAGAATCCCAGAATCACAGCATCATAGAATCACAGAATCCCAGCATCATAGAATCACAGATTCCCAGAATCATAGAATCCTAGAATCCCAGAATCCTAGAATCCCAGATTCCCAGATTCCCAGAATCATAGAATCCCAGAATCCTAGAATCACAGCATCATAGAATCCCAGAATCCCAGAATCCCAGAATCCCAGCATCATAGAATCCCAGAATCCCAGAATCCCAGAATCCCAGCATCATAGAATTACAGAATCCCAGAATCCCTGAATCCCAGAATCCCAGAGTCCCAGAATCCCAGAATCCCAGAATCCCAGAATCCCAGAATCCCAGCATCATAGAATCCCAGAATCCCAGAATCCCAGAATCCCAGAATCACAGATTCCCAGAATCCTAGAATCACAGAATCACAGAATCACAGCATCATAGAATCCCAGAATCCCAGCATCATAGAATCACAGATTCCCAGAATCCCAGAATCCCAGAATCCCAGAATCCCAGAATCACAGCATCATAGAATCACAGATTCACAGAATCCTAGAATCACAGAATCACAGAATCACAGAATCACAGCATCATAGAATCCCAGAATCCCAGCATCATAGAATCACAGATTCCCAGAATCCTAGAATCCCAGAATCCCAGAATCCCAGAATCATAGAATCCCAGAATCACAGCATCATAGAATCACAGAATCACAGCATCATAGAATCACAGATTCCCAGAATCATAGAATCCTAGAATCCCAGAATCCTAGAATCCCAGATTCCCAGATTCCCAGAATCCCAGAATCCCAGATTCACAGAATCCTAGAATCCCAGAATCCCAGAATCCCAGAATCATAGAATCCCAGAATCCCAGAATCCCAGAATCCTAGAATCCTAGAATCATAAAATCACAGAATCCCAGAATCCTAGAATCCCAGATTCACAGAATCCCAGAATCCCAGAATCCCAGAATCACAGCATCATAGAATCCCAGAATCCCAGAATCCCAGCATCATAGAATCCCAGATTCACAGAATCCCAGAATCCCTGAATCCCTGAATCCCAGAATCCCAGAATCACAGCATCATAGAATCCCAGAATCCCAGAATCCCAGCATCATAGAATTACAGAATCCCAGAATCCCAGAATCCCAGAATCCCAGCATCATAGAATTACAGAATCCCAGAATCCCAGAATCCCAGCATCATAGAATCCCAGATTCACAGAATCCCAGAATCCCAGATTCACAGAATCCCAGAATCCCAGAATCCCAGAATCCCAGAATCCCAGAATCCCAGATTCACAGAATCCTAGAATCCCAGAATCCTAGAATCATAGAATCCCAGAATCCCAGAATCCTAGAATCCTAGAATCATAAAATCATAAAATCACAGAATCCCAGAATCCTAGAATCCCAGATTCACAGAATCCCAGAATCCCAGAATCCCAGCATCATAGAATCACAGCATCATAGAATCCCAGAATCCCAGAATCCCAGCATCATAGAATCCCAGATTCACAGAATCCCAGAATCCCTGAATCCCAGAATCCCAGAATCCCAGAATCACAGAATCCCAGCATCATAGAATCCCAGAATCCCAGCATCATAGAATTACAGAATCCCAGAATCCCAGAATCCCAGAATCCCAGAGTCCCAGAATCCCAGAATCCCAGAATCCCAGCATCATAGAATCCCAGAATCCCAGAATCCCAGAATCCCAGAATCCCAGCATCATAGAATTACAGAATCCCAGAATCCCTGAATCCCAGAATCCCAGAGTCCCAGAATCCCAGAATCCCAGCATCATAGAATTACAGAATCCCAGAATCCCTGAATCCCAGAATCCCAGAGTCCCAGAATCCCAGAATCCCAGCATCATAGAATCCCAGAATCCCAGAATCCCAGAATCCCAGAATCCCAGCATCATAGAATTACAGAATCCCAGAATCCCTGAATCCCAGAATCCCAGAGTCCCAGAATCCCAGAATCCCAGCATCATAGAATCCCAGAATCACAGAATCACAGAATCACAGAATCACAGAATCACAGAATCACAGAATCACAGCATCATAGAATTACAGAATCCCAGAATCCCAGCATCATAGAATCCCAGATTCACAGAATCCCAGAATCCCAGAATCCCAGAATCCCAGCATCATAGAATTACAGAATCCCAGAATCCCAGAATCCCAGCATCATAGAATCCCAGATTCACAGAATCCCAGAATCCCAGATTCACAGAATCCCAGAATCCCAGAATCCCAGAATCCCAGATTCCCAGAATCCCAGAATCCCAGAATCCCAGAATCCCAGAATCATAGAATCATAGAATCCCAGAATCCCAGAATCCTAGAATCCTAGAATCATAAAATCACAGAATCCCAGAATCCTAGAATCCCAGATTCACAGAATCCCAGAATCCCAGAATCCCAGAGTCCCAGAATCCCAGCATCATAGAATCCCAGAATCCCAGAATCCCAGAATCCCAGCATCATAGAATTACAGAATCCCAGAATCCCTGAATCCCAGAATCCCAGAGTCCCAGAATCCCAGAATCCCAGAATCCCAGCATCAAAGAATCCCAGAATCCCAGAATCCCAGAATCCCAGAATCCCAGCATCATAGAATTACAGAATCCCAGAATCCCTGAATCCCAGAGTCCCAGAATCCCAGAATCCCAGCATCATAGAATTACAGAATCCCAGAATCCCTGAATCCCAGAATCCCAGAGTCCCAGAATCCCAGAATCCCAGAATCCCAGCATCATAGAATCCCAGAATCCCAGAATCACAGAATCCCAGAATCACAGAATCCCAGAATCATAGAATCCCAGAATCACAGCATCATAGTATCCCAGAATCCCAGCATCATAGAATCACAGATTCCCAGAATCCCAGAATCCCAGAATCACAGCATCATAGAATCACAGATTCACAGAATCCTAGAATCACAGAATCACAGAATCACAGAATCACAGCATCATAGAATCCCAGAATCCCAGCATCATAGAATCACAGATTCCCAGAATCCTAGAATCCCAGAATCCCAGAATCCCAGAATCATAGAATCCCAGAATCACAGCATCATAGAATCACAGAATCCCAGCATCATAGAATCACAGATTCCCAGAATCATAGAATCCTAGAATCCCAGAATCCTAGAATCCCAGATTCCCAGATTCCCAGAATCATAGAATCCCAGAATCCTAGAATCACAGCATCATAGAATCCCAGAATCCCAGAATCCCAGAATCCCAGCATCATAGAATCCCAGAATCCCAGAATCCCAGAATCCCAGCATCATAGAATTACAGAATCCCAGAATCCCTGAATCCCAGAATCCCAGAATCCCAGAGTCCCAGAATCCCAGAATCCCAGAATCCCAGAATCCCAGAATCCCAGCATCATAGAATCCCAGAATCCCAGAATCCCAGAATCCCAGAATCACAGATTCCCAGAATCCTAGAATCACAGAATCACAGAATCACAGCATCATAGAATCCCAGAATCCCAGCATCATAGAATCACAGATTCCCAGAATCCCAGAATCCCAGAATCCCAGAATCACAGAATCACAGCATCATAGAATCACAGATTCACAGAATCCTAGAATCACAGAATCACAGAATCACAGAATCACAGCATCATAGAATCCCAGAATCCCAGCATCATAGAATCACAGATTCCCAGAATCCTAGAATCCCAGAATCCCAGAATCCCAGAATCATAGAATCCCAGAATCACAGCATCATAGAATCACAGAATCACAGCATCATAGAATCACAGATTCCCAGAATCATAGAATCCTAGAATCCCAGAATCCTAGAATCCCAGATTCCCAGATTCCCAGAATCCCAGAATCCCAGATTCACAGAATCCTAGAATCCCAGAATCCCAGAATCCCAGAATCATAGAATCCCAGAATCCCAGAATCCCAGAATCCTAGAATCCTAGAATCATAAAATCACAGAATCCCAGAATCCTAGAATCCCAGATTTGCAGAATCCTAGAATCCCAGAATCCTAGAATCACAGCATCATAGAATCCCAGAATCCCAGAATCCCAGAATCACAGCATCATAGAATCCCAGAATCCCAGAATCCCAGATTCACAGAATCCCAGAATCCCAGAATCCCAGCATCATAGAATCCCAGATTCACAGAATCCCAGAATCCCAGAATCCCAGAATCACAGCATCATAGAATCCCAGAATCCCAGAATCCCAGCATCATAGAATCCCAGATTCACAGAATCCCAGAATCCCTGAATCCCTGAATCCCAGAATCCCAGAATCACAGCATCATAGAATCCCAGAATCCCAGCATCATAGAATTACAGAATCCCAGAATCCCAGAATCCCAGAATCCCAGCATCATAGAATTACAGAATCCCAGAATCCCAGAATCCCAGCATCATAGAATCCCAGATTCACAGAATCCCAGAATCCCAGATTCACAGAATCCCAGAATCCCAGAATCCCAGAATCCCAGAATCCCAGAATCCCAGATTCACAGAATCCTAGAATCCCAGAATCCTAGAATCATAGAATCCCAGAATCCCAGAATCCTAGAATCCTAGAATCATAAAATCATAAAATCACAGAATCCCAGAATCCTAGAATCCCAGATTCACAGAATCCCAGAATCCCAGAATCCCAGCATCATAGAATCACAGCATCATAGAATCCCAGAATCCCAGAATCCCAGCATCATAGAATCCCAGATTCACAGAATCCCAGAATCCCTGAATCCCAGAATCCCAGAATCCCAGAATCACAGAATCCCAGCATCATAGAATCCCAGAATCCCAGCATCATAGAATTACAGAATCCCAGAATCCCAGAATCCCAGAATCCCAGAATCCCAGAGTCCCAGAATCCCAGAATCCCAGCATCATAGAATCCCAGAATACCAGAATCCCAGAATCCCAGAATCCCAGCATCATAGAATTACAGAATCCCAGAATCCCTGAATCCCAGAATCCCAGAGTCCCAGAATCCCAGAATCCCAGCATCATAGAATTACAGAATCCCAGAATCCCTGAATCCCAGAATCCCAGAGTCCCAGAATCCCAGAATCCCAGCATCATAGAATCCCAGAATCCCAGAATCCCAGAATCCCAGAATCCCAGCATCATAGAATTACAGAATCCCAGAATCCCTGAATCCCAGAATCCCAGAGTCCCAGAATCCCAGAATCCCAGCATCATAGAATCCCAGAATCCCAGAATCCCAGAATCACAGAATCACAGAATCACAGAATCACAGCATCATAGAATTACAGAATCCCAGAATCCCAGCATCATAGAATCCCAGATTCACAGAATCCCAGAATCCCAGAATCCCAGAATCCCAGCATCATAGAATTACAGAATCCCAGAATCCCAGCATCATAGAATCCCAGATTCACAGAATCCCAGAATCCCAGATTCACAGAATCCCAGAATCCCAGAATCCCAGAATCCCAGAATCCCAGATTCCCAGAATCCCAGAATCCCAGAATCCCAGAATCATAGAATCATAGAATCCCAGAATCCCAGAATCCTAGAATCCTAGAATCATAAAATCACAGAATCCCAGAATCCTAGAATCCCAGATTCACAGAATCCCAGAATCCCAGAATCCCAGAGTCCCAGAATCCCAGCATCATAGAATCCCAGAATCCCAGAATCCCAGAATCCCAGCATCATAGAATTACAGAATCCCAGAATCCCTGAATCCCAGAATCCCAGAGTCCCAGAATCCCAGAATCCCAGAATCCCAGCATCAAAGAATCCCAGAATCCCAGAATCCCAGAATCCCAGAATCCCAGCATCATAGAATTACAGAATCCCAGAATCCCTGAATCCCTGAATCCCAGAGTCCCAGAATCCCAGAATCCCAGCATCATAGAATTACAGAATCCCAGAATCCCTGAATCCCAGAATCCCAGAGTCCCAGAATCCCAGAATCCCAGAATCCCAGAATCCCAGAATCCCAGCATCATAGAATCCCAGAATCCCAGAATCACAGAATCCCAGAATCACAGAATCACAGAATCCCAGAATCCCAGAATCCCAGAATCCCAGAATCCCTGAATCCCTGAATCCCAGAGTCCCAGAATCCCAGAATCCCAGCATCATAGAATTACAGAATCCCAGAATCCCTGAATCCCAGAATCCCAGAATCCCAGAGTCCCAGAATCCCAGAATCCCAGAATCCCAGCATCATAGAATTACAGAATCCCAGAATCCCTGAATCCCAGAATCCCAGAATCCCAGAGTCCCAGAATCCCAGAATCCCAGAATCCCAGCATCAAAGAATCCCAGAATCCCAGAATCCCAGAATCCCAGAATCCCAGCATCATAGAATTACAGAATCCCAGAATCCCTGAATCCCTGAATCCCAGAGTCCCAGAATCCCAGAATCCCAGCATCATAGAATCCCAGAATCCCAGAATCCCTGAATCCCAGAATCCCAGAATCCCAGAGTCCCAGAATCCCAGAATCACAATCTTCAGGTTGGAAGGGACCTCGGAGGTCTTCTAGTCCAACCCTCTGCCCAAGGCAGGAGTCCTCGTACCATCTCGGACGAATGGCTGTCCAATCTTTCTTGAAAACCTCCAGTGAAGAAGGAGGGACTTTCTTGGTCCCTCCTAACTCTAGGTTTCTACAGCTGCATTCACACCTATGTACTTAACCTTGTTGCTGAATCAGCCCAATTTAGGAGTTTGCAGACGGCATACCTGTGCAGCTGTTACATCTTTAACTGCTAATTTAGGGTTGGTTAATGAGAGTTGCAATTCTGTTTCTAAGGCGAAGACCTGTGGCTCTTCATTCGACCAATTCACTGCCCGCCACTTGGTTGCAAGACGACAAATGTAGGGGAAGAAGGGCGGGGGGGGGGGCAAGTGACATCATATACATTACGATGTCATGTTCACGATGACATCACCGTGCACAGGACATGATCACAGCGCACTGTGCTGGACGCCAGTGAACGTCAGCATTACACCCTGGCGGGTTCGGTATAATAGAAAATGCGTGAGTTTTTTTCTCTTTTTTTCCCCCAAAGGAGAAAATGGATGGCTTTGTATTACAAAGGTCTCATAGCTTTTACCCTTACCTTATTTATGAGAACCTGGGATAAATGCAGTGTCTTTCATTCTGCCGTGGGGCATTTGTCTTTGCAATTTTGCTGAAGATGCACAGCTTGTGCAAACTCTTTTCCCTGATGCAATTCATTCTTGCCCATTTGTATGATTGGCTAATTAAAGGGGAAGTAAAAAAAAAAAACTGCGCCGAAAGAGAAGACACGAAAAGAGAAGAAACAGGAAAAGCAACATTCAGAAAAGTGCAAATTTCAAATTCTAAATTTGGTCTCGCTCTCGGTTCAAAAATGCAGACAACTTTGAGTTCATACGGAAACGCGGACTCGACATTTCCTCCTGTTTTTACACAGAACAGATATATTTTTGTATTGCTTTTTAATCACAAAAAAGAAAAAAAAATCCAAAATAGCTATCATTGTTATTACTCAGAACAGTGATGTTGGAAGCATGTCTTTTCAAAAAACGGTGATGATTACCATATCTGCTTTGTAGCCATGAAATCAGGGGCCACCGTCGTTATTCTGAATCTGCACTTTAAAAGGAAACACAACGAGGAAGCACACTGACCCACATTGGGTAACAAATGAGCGCACACAACTGACGTATCGCTGGGAATCTCGATTTTGCACCCAGCCACGCCGAGGTTCTTCTTTAAGGGTTCATCTTGAAGGGGAACTTCCCCTTTAGAAATGTGTTGGGCTCCTCTCCTGCTCCCAGAAGTAGTGTAAATCTTGGCGTGCAAGCAGGTGGCACGCTTGATGGAGACAGGACGACCAGCCCGCCTTTGCAGCAATACACAGAACCGCTTGCACGCTTCCTAAATAGATGCCAGCTTATCTAAAGCTCAGTTGGGTTTGTAGGGAGCTCTTTGAACCTTAAAGAGAGTTTTGGATCCAACCAAGTTGATGAAGGTCTTTTGGGTGGTGGCCCCACCGCCGTGATACTCCTGGATTGAGATGGTGCTGAAACATGGAAAATATTTTGAACTGCGGCTGGTTCAAATGCCCCATTCCCAGTTTGATTCCTCTGATCTTTCCCACCGGAGGCCCAAGTCACGTGCCCTGTTTTCTTGCCCTCTCTATTCTTCGCTTGGGCCTGAGTGACGCCTCCCTGCAGCCCTCGCAGTTGGGGACTTTGAACTTTCCCAACTTGATTCTCACTTCAAATGACTGTTAATCAACCCTTATGGCTGTAAGTGTTCAAAAAGGTGGTCTTGGTTTCGCTACAATTTAATTGGAGCTGAAGGCTTGGAAATGAACGGGAAGAATAATGTGTCAAGACAATAAGGGGGCATCTGGTGAAAGCAAAGCTGCTTCTGTTACAAGGAAGGTGGTTTCGCACTCTCTCTGGACCTTTCTGCTGATCTGCAAGGGACTTCTCAATCAGCCCTACCTAACCTGGTTTAGATAGGATTGCGTGTTCCAGAATTTTCACCCAGTAAAACTATTAGCCCACTGGGGAATTCTGGGAGCTGAATATCCAACAAACCTGGAGATTATCAGGTCGGGTCAGGGCTAGTAGGGAATGGTAAGTTCTAAAAGCTCTTTAGCTTCTCGAGAACTTCAGGACCTGGAGGACAAACCTACGCATCCGGTGTCTGCTTTATATGCAATCAAAGGTCTAGAAAGAAAATATTCCAGCCAGACATTAGCACCTCTCCTTTAGAATAACCTCCCCACACTCAATGTGTGCTCCAGAGAAAGATGATGGCAGAGTGGCTTTGCAAACCAAGTGAGGGTAACAAGTAGCATTTCCATCTTCTGAAATGATGGAGACTAGTTTTGGAGACAGTCTTTCCCCTTTGAGACCATCTTAGGGGGGTTGGATTCTATGTCTCTTAAGCCCCAGACAGACACACTGATCTCAGCTGGCATCCCACTGAAATTGAGCCTGGTCCATACAATGGATCTATCGTAGGTCATGCCCTGCAATGGAATGGCCTGGAGGGATTTCCATGAGAAGGAACGTGGTGGCATTAGGGACACTTCCTCCTTGAACTCTACCAGCTCTTCCTTCTAGAATAAGAGTTTTCCAAAGCAAGGTCGCCAGAATCAGCATCATAGTGTCCTGGATCACCCAAGTAGGTTTCAGGTTTTCTAGCTCAGGTGAAGCTTCTACTGGACCAAGCCGTGGCATTTTCCTAGCTCCTAGGAGGAGCTGGCCTACTCCAGTTTACATTCTCTGAGATAAAGGCATCTGTCGGAGATCAAAATAAATATCCGTGCTTCCAAACAGTCTCTCCTGATTACCTCCAGGTTTATCTGCTCCTCGTGAGTACAGGTTTGTACGCCTGGTAAGTTATTATCTTCGCAAAAATCAGTGTGTGCCAAGGAGAAGCAAGGGAGAGACCTTTCTGATTGTTGGATTGTAAATGATCAGTGGTTCGATACATCGCCCCCAATTAGCACATGAAAAGATGTTTTCATGTCCCAGCTTATCATTCTGTGTAAACTGAGGAGGCACCAACCTCATTTCTCATTGACAAAACCGGGAAAAGATGGGAGAGGAGAAATGCAAGTTAATGTGTCTATATATATGGAGAAAGTTCACAATTAACCAAGTATTCCTTTTTCCCCTTTCTGTTGTGTGCAATGTGGGAGGAGGATTTGCCTGGATTTAGTAGCCATCATGACTAATAACTCCAGATAACCCTCTTTTCCTTGAGTTCATTCATTCTGATCTCAGGCTGTCCAAGCTTCTAACCACCATGATACCTTCACAATTCATTTGCACCGTCGAGAGAGTTGCTTCCGTAGATCCGTCCAACACCATTGCTCCTTCTCACCCTTAACTTTGTTTTCATATATTTCTCAAGTGGGAAGGGGCCCTCAGGCCATCAGGTTCAATCCCCTGCTCAATCAAGAATCCAGATTAAAGCATCTTCATGTGAACACCATCAATGAAGGAGAGGTCACTGCCTTTCTAGATCACTGGCTCTGTGGTCTGTCCAACCACTTTTACAGCTCTGTGGTCTGTCCAACCATTTTCTAACATTCAGTTGGAATGACTTCTAGTAGCTGAACAGTGCAGGTCCTTCTCCTGCAGCCTAGGATGACATCTTGATCTCTTTGTGTTTGAGATCCGTTGAAGTACTGTTGAGTTTTTCCTGGGCCAGGAGCATGCTTGCCAAGACTTGCCACTTTATGTCCCAAAATGCCTTTGATGTTCCTCTCAATCTTTTCATTCTCTTTGTTCATCTGGAAACGAATCAACCCCAAATGCCAATTTTCCTGGTTCCATCAAAAAGTCAAGGTGATGGCTGCAAGAGTAGGACTGAAGACCCACTCCCTAGTTACACGTGTTCCCCAGGCACTCACAGCAGCCATCTTGACTTTTTGCACACACACCCCCCCCCCTCCAACAGAATCCTCTGTTCACAGCCCCAGTTAGGCTCCTTGGTTCAGCTTCTATTGCTTTTTCTTATTCTTTTTGGTGTGAACTCCATTTTTTCTCCTAGTTCCTGAGTTTATGACTCTCGTTTCCAGCATTAGTCTTCCAATAGCCCAATCAATCTCTTGCTGCGTTAAGACTCAGTTCAGATTCTAAATTAGCATCTTTATCCTTACCAGGAAGCTATATACCCTAGCATTAATTTGTTTATGAATCAAACTGTCTCCTCTATGATCTCATTCCTTAACCAGCAAGCCAGTCATTTTCTTATCTAGGCGGTGACAGGCAAGAGAAACGCCATCAGACGAAGAAGGCAACGTTCTCGAGGTCCTGCTTCTCAATTTTCGGAGAACATCAAGAAGGGCAAGGTTCTGGAGCGTAGGGGGACATCTGATGGGTCTTCTGCTCCGTTGACCATTATTAGTGATGGTCCTACTCTTCCTTGAATGGCCATCTTTCCATCATTTCTTCCAAGGTATAGTTTTCATAGCTGTGCTCCCCTCTCCATTAATGGGGATTTTTTTCACGTGGGAAATGATTGGAGAACTTCTTATTCCCCTAGGCAAATTATCCATATATCTATATCTACTGTATAGCTATATATCTATAGATAGATATAGATAGACACTTAGCAACCTTGCTAGAGCTAAGTAGGGTCAGACCTAGTTGGTCTTTGGATGAGAGAAACCTCAAGGCTATTGTGCCTATATTGTGGCCCAGGAAACTGTTAACACTTAACAGGTGTCAGCCTCCCCTCTTTCCTCGTCCCCTAATTTAAATAATTAATCACCTTGGGGCTGCCCTCTAAAGTTGTGCCAAACTGAAGCATGGCTTTCGCTCCGTTTGGTCCGCCTCATTTTACGCCTGGAAGTCGAACGTGTTTGAAATGCAGATCAGCTGAATTCACTTGTCATGACTCATTAGAAACCAGGAAGCTTCTTTCGTGCTTCGGCTGGCCGTCTCTGACCGAGTAGCCCCCTTTGGAAAACGTCCTGATTGATAAGAATAAAACCACACTTTAGCTCGTGAGATAACACCTTCTGATTTGCACATGTTCCTTTAATACGCTCTAATAAAACGACTAATCCAACTGCTATTTATAAATGTATACAGAATTAAAGAGAGATAATTCATGAAGACGAGGTGTGTTAGAAGCCATTTTTTTTAAAATTAAAAATATTTGAATATGAGAGGTAATTATATTTAGATAAGAAAATGTCAGGAAAAAAAAATATTGAAGCATTTTGGTATCTATTTGCATTATTTAAATCAGATGAGGTTGGTGACTAATTTTCCCATTAGCTACATTGCAGATATGAAGAAACTTTATCTCTGAGCATCTGCAGCAAGGTGAGATCATGAGCTCTGGAAACATCTCAGCAGAATGGAAAAGGAAAGAAAAAAAGAGGGAAGAGCGTAGAGAAGAGAAGAAAGAGAAAGAAGGAGGAGGGGAGGGGAGGGGAGGAGAGGAGAGGAGAGGAGAGGAGAGGAGAGGAGAGGAGAGGAGAGGAGAGGAGAGGAAGGATGGGAGGAAGAAGGAAGGCAGGATAAATTGGTATAGATATGAGCAGCTCAAATTTCAATACATTGACATTGAGTCCGCAGTGCTGGAATCCCAGATCCATCATCCCCAGCAGACAGCTATCTGCGGTGTGGGCACATCCAAAGAAGTGAGTTCACCACCTCCCTTGGTCATTGATGGAATTGCTCTGACCATTAGGAGCCCGTTCCTAGCATTGAATTGGAATCTGCCTTCTTGTGATTTCAATCCTTCAGTTCATCCCCCTGGAATGAGGAAGCAGATCTTGATGTTCTCCTTTCAGAAGTTTGAAAAGGACCATACAACCCCCTTCTTATGGATAAGCCTGTCTGGGTTCTTCGACCTCTGTTCACTGGATTTAGTTTCTAATCCTCTGCCAGCCCTTTCAGGTAGGCCAGATCAAGGAAGAGACTCCACAAAGACTACTGGAGCTCTGTGATATTGTTGTAGGGTATAATGGAATCACGAAAGCCTGACAGAGTTCCTCTCCACTCTCTTCTCTTCCCAAAGAGAATCAAGGCAGGGCAATTTTGAGTTTCTTTCTCACCCTCTCTTCTTTCCCAGAGCTAAGCTGATGTTTCACCCAAATGTGAGCCCTTCAAGGTGGCCAGATCCCAAAATAGACTCCGCAAGGATTACTGGAACTCTACTGTTGGCGGGTATAATAACAGAATCTTGAAAGTCTGACAGCATTTTCTTCTGCCCCTCTTATACCAAGGAGAATGAAGGTGGTGTCGCCTTGAGTTTCTCACTCCCTCTTTCCTTCCCAGGGCTAAGTGGAAGCTTACCTAATTGTTCTTCCTAGTTCTGTTTTCCTCCACATCCTCTGATCCTTCTCCTTGTTTTTCTTTGCAGGATCTGACCCAAAGCCAGCAGAGTGGCCTTCTCCATTTTTTGAAACGTGGTTCTCAAATTAAAAAAAACTTAACCCATCTCTGCACATAGTTATGGAGCCGAGGGCGTCCGTGTGAATGGTCTGCCTTGCCTTGCACAATCCTCTCTCCATCTATCTGCAACCTCTCTGGATTCCAGCCCTTCCAGTCAATTCCAAGAGGGACATCAGGATGGGACACCAAATGGGTGTTTGAAACAGTGGAGATCCTCCAGTTATCCCTAGCTCATCACCCTTGAGAAATGATGGGGAAGGGATGTCTGCTTGATCTGGAGAAAATTGGAGAGATCATTCACTCAATTTCTTAGCCTGCATAGCTGGTGTAGAAGTTCAAGAGATCTTTGACCCTGGCTCTTCCATCTTTCCCAGCATCAGGGTCTTTTCCAAAGAGTCCTCTCTTCACATTAGGTGGCCAAAGTATCTGAGCTTGAGCTTCAGTGAGCTTGAGCTCCAGGAAAGAGAGGACTCTTTGGAAAAAACCCTGATGCTGGGAAAGATGAAAGGCAAAAGGAGGAGGGGACAGCAGAGGATGAGATGGTTAGATAGCATCACCGAAGCAATGAACATGAAAGTGAGCAAACTCCAGGAGGCAGTGAAGGACAGGAAGGCCTGGCGCAATATGGTTCATGGGGTCACGAAGAGTCGGACACAACGACTGAACAACAACAACTAGTTTCTTTGTGTTTTTAGCTCAGCTTGGTGTAGTTTAAGGCTGATGCTCTCTTTCCCACTTGGAGATGATGGGAAATCAGTGACCTTCAGCAGTGTGGTCCAAGAGAGAGCCAAAGAAGTGGAAGAGAACCACCATCGTGGGCCCCTAAGACCGTCCACCGCATTTATGAGCATAGCTGGGCGTTCCAACATGGAAGAAAGATGTCCCTCAAAGACCCAAAGGGTAAATAAGTATTTTCTTTCCTCCGTCTTCAGTCCATCGCTAATTCCCTTGAATGATCTCAGTGGTTAACTTCTTTGAAAACAAATCATTTACTGTCATTGGAGGTTTGGTTTGTAAAATGCCCAAGTGCCCTGCTGTGACTTGCTCGGCTCAAAGGCTGTGAACTGGGGAAAGCAGAACTTCTCTATTATAAGGGTCATTGAGAACCAATGGCTGAGCAGCGCCAGCTGTTTGCTCACATTTGCCTCCCAAAGATAGAAATTAGAGTGGCATTGAGAGAAACCAAGTTGCTTCTGGTTCTACAATATAGCCTGGAGAAAACACTCAGATCAAGTGTTTGCAATTTGGCAATTCGAGAAAGAGGATGTGAAATGCCAGATCATTCAGCCCAAAGGAGTGGGGGGGGGGGGGGGGAGGAAAAATGCATAATTCTGCACAGGGTGGCAATGCCCAAGTCCCCTAAGTTGGAATAAAATGCAACCAGGATCAGACATACTACGGAGGTTATGTACAAACAGCGGCACTTACGTTAAAAAAGAAGAAAAGACCTTCCATCTGTGCGTGCCTTTTTTTACACGCGCTAGGGAAAAGTACCTCTCAACACACACAAGCTTTTGCGATCTCACTTTTTACAAAACAGTTCTCCGACCATTTATATTCTTAGCGGTATAAAGATGGGTACGGAGGCATTTAGGGGGGGGAACTGGAACCCAGCAGTCAGCTGGGTGAGATGGTTTGCAGATCCACATCTGGTTACCCCCAAGTCAAAGAGATGGCAAAACAATTCATTTACATGGGGGGCTCTGGTTACAAGTTGTTTAAAGACCCCGAGAAGAAATGGCAATTTGCCGGGACGGTCTCCCATGCAGAGATACAACGGACCGCCTCCGGGACAGGCGGATCTCTCTGAAGCTTGCCCGAGAAAAGCGAATGCTTTGCCGAGTTAATTTCTTGGGACATCTTTGTGGTTCTCTTAAACTAGCACATGGGTGTGGAAGAGGGTGGCAACATGTTCTGCTTTCCCTATCCGTTCCCATTTGATTAAATGAAGTCTGGCTGTCAAGCTGCGTTTAGGACAGTCATGAATGCAACTTCAGTTCTCTGATCCTCTCCTCTTTGCGAGCTTCGGCTGTTTCCATTTCATTCAGCCGGGTTATTCGAAAAGCGCAGCCTCTCCGGCTCGTTTGTCATCCATCAGATTGTCAGCATCGGGAAAGACCAGCTTCATGGATTCTTCCCCCTCCGCCCTGCGGTGTCACCGAATCGCTTCCCTTTCTGATCTTCCCAACGGGGATGAGCAACATTGGGGTGGAGGAGCCAGATGAACAAACCGTGGTTATGTGCAGCAAAGAACACCTCCTTTGTGCAAAGGATGCCTGGTCATTAATTTCACTTGACATCATTATTTTCAAGAGTTGTTTCTGCTGCTCCAAAACGGTGCCTCCCTTGGCAAGAACCCTTTGCGTCCTGCTCGGATCTATCGGCCCTCCCCAGCCCGAGGCCTCCCTTGTGCTAGGAAGGCAGTTCTTAATCCCCCACTAGCGTTGGACAGCTGGCTCGGCTGCCAGAAACATCTCAGCCCACTGAAGCCGCCATTTAGATTTTGCTGATTAATTCAATTAACTTAGTAGAATGATTCCCCCAATTCCTGTCTAGATCCAGCTGTTTTGGTTTTTTAGCATCTTAAAAGGAGGCCCAGAGCGTTTCTTCGTGCTACTGAGAGATGGTGAAGTTGTTGGGTCTCCATCCCAGTTCAGGGCCATCTTTCCAAACAAGGCATCTATCTCCAGATTTGGTCCATCGATCGATATCTACGGAAAAGCGAAGATGTACCCTGGCAATTTTGGCCCTTCCGCTCGTTTGCACCTTTTGCTCCTGTTCACTGCAGGGAGCATGACCAAGATGAGAAGAGGGGTTATCTGACATTTCAACACCCGGGAGTCCCACCAAAGGCAATTATGGTTGGGAATGGAGTTCAGAATTATTTGGGGCCAGTTTCCATCAGCATGGCCAAAGCAAGGACTTCTTAAGAGTCCTTCCCAGCTAATCTCCCCCTTGGTCTCCCTCCAGCTCTGACCACATTCTCCTACAGTTTCTCCTTAATCACCAGCTGACCCATAGCTAGTGTGTGAAGATAAACTTTCCTACTTCAGCAGACCAGAAGAGGCTGTGACGAATGCTCTCTTCTCTTGAACATCCATTGAAATGGAAGGCATGCCTCCAACTCTTCCACCTCAAGGCTGCAGTAATCTCAGTGACCACAAGATGGCGGCGGGCATAGTTGGCGGTCTCTTTTCACTGCCATCTAGTGGTTGTGTATGGTTGGTGCAGCTCTGAAAGGCACCAATCTGGGGGCGAATGAATTTACTTAAGTGGCTTCACGGTTGGTCTTTCCTCCTGCATCACTTTCTTCTCAACATACAGGAGGCTTAGAGATGCTCATTTACAGCCAGGGAGAGACCCAGGGGAGTTTTAGCTCTTGCAAAATGCTGGCTATATATATAACAACTGCAGCGAGATTATTATACGCTCAAAAGTGGAAGGGTTCGGCACTACTCAATGGAGGAAGGGTTGGCGAAGAAGATGGAACTTGCAGAGATGGCTAAATTGACTTCTTTGATCAGAGGAAAGACAATATCTTCATTTATGGCTGACTGGAAACCCTTTATGGACTTTTTGCGTGAAACAGGAAAAAATGAACTCATGATCCGTGGTTCTGATGATTAGGGGAAAAAAATCGAGACCATAGAAAAAAGAAAGCTTTTCTTTTTGTAACCATAGAATAAGAGATCATGTTGTCATCCTACTTGTATTTGCTGCAAAGAAATTTGGAAACTTTTCCTTTTTGCACTTCGTCTTCTTTCTTCTCCTCCTCCTCTCTTTTCTTTCTTTATATTCGTTTTTGTTTGTTTTGGTCTTCCTTTGAAAACTCCGAATCAAATGGATATATTAAAAAAACACACACACAAAATCCGGGTTGCAGGAGATCATCTGCGCAATCACTACTTTCCAATTTTCATTATTGGCTTGCGTGTCCTCCTGGACCACCCTTCTCAAAATCGTATGGTTTTATGTGTTCTTCGGATACCTGTCAGAGATGAGATCCATTGGAGAAGCCGATTGCATCTCATACTTACGTACCGAAAAGCGAGCCCCATCGTTGGTCTATGACGCTCCAAGCAGATTTCCCCTTCCGGTTGGAGCTCTAAACCCAGTTTCCGAGGGTGGGAGACATCACCCTGGGCCACCCCTGTGAGAATTAATAAGCCGATTGTCCGACCGGTTGGAGACACTCTGTTCCAGACCGGTTCTCTCTAGCGTTTGAAACTCTTGGAAAGGACGCGCTGCCCTTTTCTCCTGCTGTAATTAAAACCAAGGAAGGGGAGCTATAAACATCATCTGTAATAAACAGAAACACACATCTGTTCAGGCCTTAACCAATGAACTTCCAGATGCAAACGCTGGGTAATTAAGTGCATAAATCCAGCGTTGGAATTAGATGAAATCGAAGATATCAGAGAAGGTGACCCTGCCGTTAACTTATAGCGGAAGGTGAAAGAGAGAGGGGGAAAGGAAGGAGCTGTTGATCTTGTTAATTTGGGCAAGGATCAAAGTTATTAACCAAACACCTCCAGCGGCGTGGTTGCAAAACCGTCTTTAGAGCTTCTAAGTCGGAGTATCGAAACCTGTGAAGTTGCCCCCAAACAACACAATGTTTTCTGCAGTTGGGATCCTTCCCAAAAGTGTAAGTCCAACGCTTTTGACTTGGGGGGTTTCATTAGGCCAATAGTCTGGCCTATCCTGATTTTTTTTTTCTTCCTTAAAAAAAGAAGTCTTGAAATTGCATTGCCTATAATGCTTCTGAAGATTGCTTCTGAAGAGAGAGGAGGGAGAAGAGTTTAGCTCAGGGAAAGGTCAGTGGGTAAGAAGCTGGGGGAGCGCAGGGGGGTCTCAGAAATCAAAGTGGCAGCTGCGACCGTGGGATGGGAGCTCCATCCGCCTTTTATGTGCATCGTGTAAAATTGGAAGAGGTTTGGAGAAGAGCAATGAAGATGATTAGTGTGAGAAACTAAGAAATTAAATTCTGCTGTTTTGTGGGGCAGGTTAATTAATTATGTTAACACCACTTCAATCGTATGCATCTCAGGATTTTTTCCTTCCTTCCTTCCTTCCTTCCTTCCTTCCTTCCTTCCTTCCTTCCTTCCTTCCTTCCTTCCTTCCTTCCTTCCTTCCTCCCTCCCTCCCTCCCTCCCTCCTTCCTTCCCTCCCTCCCTCCATCTCTCTTTCCTTCTTTCCATCTCTCTTTCCTTCTCTCCATCTCTCCTTCCTTCCTTCCTTCCTTCCTTCCTTCCTTCCTTCCTTCCTTCCTTCCTTCCTTCTTTTCCTCTTCCCCTTCCCCTTCCCCTTCCCCTTCCTTCCTTCTCTTCCCCTTCCCTCCTCCCTCCCTCCCTTCCTCTTCCTCTTCCTCTTCCTCTTCCTCTTCCTCTTCCTCTTCCTCTTCCCCTCCCTCCCTCCCTTCCTCTTCCTCTTCCTCTTCCCTGTCCTTCTTTCCTTCCTTCCCTTTTCTCTTCCTCTTCCTCTTCCCCTTCCTTTCCTCCCTCCCTCTTCTTCCCAGAAGCATCCTTTCAAACTGAGAGAAGGAGAAAATTAAAAGCAGCAATAACAAAGTGCTCCATGTTTCCAAATCAATTGCTATTAATCCTAGTCTACCACCTACAGCGATGACGCTAATAGAAAGACTATTTTGGGGGTTTTGAAATGGTTTATTGCTAGAGGTGCAAATACATGGGTTATCGAGGCGATGAATAACTGGGAGGTTGGTCCAGAGGCATTTTGTCCACACCAGAAACCAGCCATGAGGATCTGCGCTTTCGACTTTCCCTTGTGATGTCAGTGTCCTTGTCTGTTCTCAAAATTGCCTTTCGCACTTGCCTTGCCATTAGGTGAGTCATGAAAAAAACCTGACACAATTAATAGCAATGTGTCAGCATAAATTAGTTCTGTGCTGAGAAATTATTTCTTCTCCTTCTCCTTCTCCTTCTCCTTCTCCTTCTCCTTCTCCTTCTCCTTCTCCTTCTCCTTCTCCTTCTCCTTCTCCTTCTCCTTCTCCTTCTCCTTCTTCTTCTCCCCTCCCGCTCCCCCTCCCCTCCCCCATCTCCTGCTCCTGCTCCTGCTCCTCCTCCTCCTCCTCCTCCTCCTTTTCATGAAATAGAATTTGCTGAACATGTCTTCCAACAACGAATAAAATTTGAGTAAAATTCTCCTGGCTGGAGGCTAGTTTGGTTGCTCTGATTTTAGGAGAAGGTGAATGTCTGGTCTTCTGTGGTCCTCTCTCTCTCCACCCACAGCTGCAGAGAAGACTTCTGGAGGACACTTTCATTTAGATGGGGAAGGGGAGCAGCCAGGGAGGCTGCAGAGGGGTGGGAAGAGGTGTCCTGGAGGAGCACCCCCCCCCCCCGGACTTATGTACCTTCTGCTATCTCGGATGATAAATGCAACTGAAAGACTCCACCAAGAAAATCAGAAGATATGTTCTCAACCTGACGGGGCCAAGGCAGAAGGATGAGTGTCTCTTTTGCTGAGGAAGACTGTTGCAGGGTAGAGTTAAGGAGAGTATTAGTATGCATGGAACAGAAAGGAGGAGGAGGAGGAGGAGGAGGAGGAGGAGGAGGAGGAGGAGGAGGAGGAGGAGGAGTTGTTCTAAGATAGGACCATGAATGCCCTTGATCTCTAAAATATATAACTGTTCCTAGCTAAGGAATCCCTCCAGCCCTGTCAGCCAATGGGGAGCCCTTCATTTCCTATGAATCTGTTCAGGTGGCTGATTCTCAGTCTTAAGGAACCCCCAAGGCAGAACTCCAATCGGGAACTCAGGTGATGGTCAGAAACATTCAGAACCTCCCTCTTTGCTCGAATAGGCGCTAAATGGCGCACCAATACGTGTGCAGGACAGGAAGCAAGACTTCATCTGATGGTCGTCAGTTATCCCTACTGCACATTTTTCTTTTAAATCATACCTAAGAATGAAAGGTGGCTTTCTCAGGGCATCCTGGGTTGGGTTTTGCCCCTTCCCCTGGGATCCGAGATGAATATCTCAAGAACGACCAGTTCAGCCGTTGCCCAAGATAAGGAAGATGTCAACAAGCATTCGTCAACGTCATTCTTTTGAACCCTCCTCATTCAGTTTTTTTTGCCAACTCTTAAAAAAAAATTAAAAAGCGGGAGGGAATTGATGAGGACTTTCTTGATGGATGGAACCAGATCCATTAAGCAGGTGATTTGATGCACAATGTATTCAGCTTAAAGAGATTGTGTAAACTCGGAAATTGTGTTAATTCAGGAACCCGATGGAGGAGGGGGTGAACTTTGCAGCATTGTTCCTGAATGCTTCATGCTCTGAGCCTGGGAAGGATAAGAGATGTTGGGCAAGACGTTGCAGAACGAGAGCAGATGGACATCTGCTTGGTCTCTCCCTGCCTGAGCCAGCTCCCCCTTAAGCGGAGAGAGTTAGAAAGAAGATCAAAGTTTTGAGAAGGACTGACCTTGATGTACTTATTGATCAACTCGGGGCTAACGCTCACCCAGCCCCAGTTTCCAACTTTTTGTGACCTAACTTTTTCTTTTCTTATTAAAAAAAAAAAAAAAAAAGTTTTGAAAACTTGTAAGAATCTAGCTTTCTCAATTATTTTTCACACCCCTTCTTGGCACTCCTGCATTCCTTAACATGATTGTTTTCAGCCTCGGCAGTGCCTATTCCAGCTTAAGGGATGTGAAAAGGCAGGAAAAATGGGGGGTAGGAGGGAGGGAACAAAATCTGATTGAAAAATATTGGGGGGGGTTGTTTGCGGGGGGCTCGTGTTTTTATTCCAGCCGCTTCTGGGCCAAAGGTTCATTTCTATGAAGTTTAAAAAAATAAGGGAAAAAAAGGGAAGTGAGGAGGAGGGATAATAACTTTATTTGTAACTGCTGCAAAGATCGAAAGTCGTTTTAATTCTTTAATTATTATTTTTTTCCCTTTCTTCAGCTGTATTGCTTTCTTCACCTCTCCTCTTACCTTTTTTCTTTCTCTAAGTTGTCTTTACATCGTTTCCTGTTGATCTTTTTATCTATGTAAAACTTTTCGAGAAAATTTATATATTTTTATTGAACATAAAGGAGGCCAAGGGTTTTCCCTTCCCTCCTGAAATTGAGCTGCAAAGGACGGGTTTCTAAGGATGTGCTTGAGCTGTTAGAGCCTCTCCTATTGCCAAGTCCCACTTTTTCAAACCAAATTTGACATTTTTGGTGCCTGGCTTCTTCCTGTGACTTCCTGCACCCTCCTGGGGTTGTCAACTGCAGCCCTTGGTTGGCCGGGGTCGTGGTTTGAGCAAGCGGCAATTTTGAAAGCTGAACAAATTTGGTTCTCTTCTCTGTCCATCAAAATTAATATATTCCCCAAAAGATCAAGAGGAGAGGAAAGATCTAATGAGGGAGAGATTGGTTTCTCTAGCTACCAAGGCTAATTTTTAAAAAAGACCGAAAGGAAAGCAGATGAAACCCTTATTTTCCTCCCACCCCCGTTTCCCCAACGTAGCATGTCTGCCTCAAGGTAAAAATCAATGTTCAAAGCTCTTCACTAATTTTTCCGAAGGAGAAATGCTGTGTTCAGTAAGTTGCAGGAGAGATCATTGAGAAGAACGTGGGAGAACGGAGAGGGGGAGTTGGAGAAGGGTGGGCTGGTGTTTGCGTAAGTACCAAGATGGATTTCAAAGCAACTCTACGGGAAATGGGATGCCTGGAGAATAGCCCCGGTGATGGAGAAAAGATGGAGAGCAGAGGAGTATTCAGAGTTAAAGCTGGGGACCAACGGCCTTTTGAACTTTTTCACCCAATTTGTGGGCAGAGAAACCGAGGGGTTCCCTGAATTTCTTCAGGGGAAGGAGATGGTCTTCAATAACGTTTCAAGAGTAGGACGCCTCCTTCCTGCACCATGAAGCCTTGTGGGAGATGTCCTCTCTTGACGTTCTCCCTTGAGATTTAACAGAAGGGCGAGAAGCCAGGGAAAGTGCAGACCACTGGAGAAAGAGTGGTGCAAGGAAAGACCAGATGTTTACACGCAAAAACACACACATACCCCTTGGTCACCTCATCACCCAACTGGTCCACAGTCCTCTCTTGAGAACGTCCTTCTTTCTCCCCCCAGATTATTGCAGTGAGCAAGTGTTTCTGGCTAAGGACTGAAGTAAATGTTTCTGTGGCTGAGGACCCCCATCGGTCCCCAATTTTCCAAAAAGTAAAGATCGCTTAAGCCTTCTGGAGCCTTAGTTATGGATTTTAATGGTAACGTCGTCAAATGGGTCTGCAGCAAAGCAGAAGCAGAAGGGGGTTGAATTTGCAACTGGATTTCCAGGGTGATTGGAGGGGTTTGGGGGCTTAAAAAGTGGGAATTGGGAGTCTGGCATTGTCTTGCGGGTTGCTTACCCCAGTCTCTCTGTGTGTGGAGAGTTATAAGCCTTCGGTGTTCTCTTCCCTTGAAGCTTCAACCAATAGTTGGAAGAAACTCATCGCGTTATCTCTTGCACAGTTCCTATTTGGAAGATAATGCAGAGGAGGAAAAAAAGAGAGAGAGAGAGAAGGCTATCTGAACGTCATGACTTTGCACGTGACTCATGCAAGTGCCAGCAAGGCAAAACACAAATGTGAAAATTGGCACAAAGTCGATTCTCTGTGGACCGTGGACAGCTCTGAATGAATGGCGGACGTTTGGTGACAATCTGAGACTGGAGACCGCCGGTGGACCAGCGGGTGGAAAAAGGAGTCAGCCAGCAAAGCAATGCCTGAATGCGTCCTCGTATTGCTTGGAGGGGGCAACGACCCACTGCTGGTGCAACACACAGCCATTGGCTTGTGGCTTTGTGGTTATGGAGGAGATCTAGGTTTGTCTTTTAGCTTTCAGCCATTTAATTGCTTCTTGGTAGGGTGTCTTTTCAGATATGGAGAGCAAGCTGGCCAGGAAGTTACGTATTTTGCTGATAATATCTGCAAGAGAAGCAGATTAAGGGCCCAGTTATTTGCTGGGCACGTGATCCCGGATTGGCTGAGATCAACTCAGGGAAGAAGGAGGGAAATGTGCCGATGGAGGCAGAGAATGCTAAATATCTGGGCTGTAAAGACAGGCAAAGGGATCTCTGCCCTGTTTGCAAACTCCTTTGTTATTCCAAAACGTCGACCTCGCTTAACACCCGGAAAAGCTTATTTAATGCCTCCCTTACTTTCCGTCGCAGCTCAACAGCCTCTCGGGTGGACGGGGGTTTATTTTCCGTGATGAGAACTAAATAAATAGGACAGGACCGTAAAAGGCTTCGGAAGATAATGTCGTTTGCTACGGCCCCAGCTTGAGTGAGAATTGCATTTGATGTGGAGTTGGAAAACACGGGGAGATAAATGGCTTAATTGGAATCAATATTAATTTTGTGCCGTTTCACTTTCTCCCCCCTCCCACCAGCACTTTGTGGCAGATGCAATTATTCCCACCCAAGTTCTGTCTGAAGGAGAAACCAGCCGACTGAACAAATCCCAACGGCGTTCCAGGAGTCGGAAAACCATTAGATGAGATTCATCCTCTGTGTGTCACGGACGACCATCTGAATGGGCAGGAAACTTGGTTGGCAAGCTCGCTCACGAGGCAAGGGGGCACTTGGTTTGCTCTTCTGAAAGGAGCAGGGACGTCCGTGGCATGTCCTGGCATTCAACCGTTATCTGTGGCATTTGGCACGGATGGGAGGTTTTTTTCAGTATCCCAGTTCGAGGAGCAAGCTGGGATTGGATCGGCAATGCCCGGCTGGAAATTAACACCTAGGAGTTGCGTCAAAGCAACTTGCAACACCTGGTCCCACCAGGGTCCAACGGCGGGCGACGTGGGCATCTGGTTGCTTGAGTTTCCAAGATTTGGGATATTGAAAGCAGCCATGAATGCTGGCACCACGCTGGGGATGGGGGTGTGGGGGGGAAGGTGAGTCCTGGCCCTTCACCAACACGCAATGGCTGTTCGTTTTCCCTTCCACAACTACAAACAGATGGTGGGAGGTTGATAAAAGACTTTGGCATGGACAGACGCGTTCTCCTGATATCGGATCTAGCCAAATCCATTTCTTTGCAACACAGGAGGATTTCTGGAATGGAACAGAAATACCAGGTATTCCAATCGTATTGTGCCTCCATGCCCAACGTTCACCCATCGGAATCACTGGGATTTCATGGTTCTTAATTCTACCGGATGGATAGTAGCCCAGGAGTAGCTCCCCGTGGCATTGCCTTCTGCAGAACCAGCAGGAAGAGGGCTGGAAGACTACTAAGAGTCTTCAGAAGAGGAGATCCAATGTTCCTTAGATACACAATGAGATTCAAAGCATTGCAGGACTTAAATTCGAGGTGGCAAGGTTGAAGGCTGGAGGAGCGGAACGCCTTGGCAAGATGGAGCTGAAAGAGGTGCCCACCTCGTGGGTCACTCTAGTGGGGAGGATGAATTGAGGAGCAACGTTACTTGCCTTGCCCTCCTAAAGGAATGGTAGGCTGTAAAGGTAGTAGTGGTCCTAATACAAAGAGGAACAACACTACTCTGACATCCAGGAGTTGTAGTAAAACACAGCATCTTGGCAAGCATTACCTAGAGATGGGCACCCCTGCCAAAAAACGTTGGTGATGGGGGGCTCTAATCATACCGATAGACAAATCACATTTCCAGATATTACAGAGAGTTACGTGTAGTAGAATAGTAGAAGAAGTTGCAAGCAAAGATGAATGGCAGGAGTGAGAGCAGGATATCAAGATGGTGGCCACCACAATATGATTGAAGCCTTTTTAACGTGCATTACGGGCAGAGCTTCAATCACAATGTGGAGGCCACCATTTTCACTTTTTTGGCCACATCCTGCGGACGCTCTTCATGAAGAGAAAAAAACCCACATCTATGATTTGGACAGAGCAGGATAATAAAGCCTGGGGAAATGGACATGTTGAGAATTTGGAGGGCTTCCTTGTCTCCTCCAACAGAATTGCATTTTTTGGAAACTATTTGGAAACAAGCAAATTCCCCTTTACCTCGACTTGGGTCTGAGCATCTGAACCTTTTGGGAGAAGGATGAATCTTCTGTCTTCATGCAGCTCTCATCCAATACAGTAATTCACACCATAAGGTCTCTGAACCTCTGAAGCTGAAGGGGCTGTCCTTTCCTGCTGACCTCTGGCATTGTCCTGTGGTGGGCCCCAGGAAACCTTCAGCAATTCTCTCTACTGGTGGACCTGTGCCCATAATATGTTCATAATAAGTCAACTGACAGAAGCTGCCTGTTGGGAAACAAATCTGTCCCTTGCACATCCCTGGCTTAGAAAGAGATTGTCTTTGGTGGTGGATAACCACCCTATCTCCTTATTCCAGTTCCTCATTTCTCTCCTTTGATTTGTTCTTTCTTTCTTTCTTTCTTTTCCCCTGTCTCCTCAAAGCATAGTTTGTCTCCCCAAATGACAAGCAGGCCCATTCATCGCTTGCTATTCTTCCAGCTTTGGAAACTCTCCCTTGCTTTGGCCCTCCCTCTTTGGTGGACATTTGCCAGGTGGCAGCTGACTGTCTTTGACCAAGTTACAGCTGCCATTGTGAAACATTAATTTGATTTCAAATGAGCGCCATCTCACGTCACTTTTCCCCAGAGGAAGCAGCTGGTGTAGAACGGGCGTGTGGAAGTGTGTGTGTCAGACGTGTGCCTGTCCAATGGAGAGGAGGAACTTCTTTCAGAGCAGCGCCAACGTCTGTGACGTGGAAATGGAAGGCTTGTAGAACATTTGATGAGAACGGGGGGCTCAGCAACAGGACCGTGTCCTTGAAAGGAGGATATCTAAAGCTTGGGTCAAACTGGATCCTGAGAAGCAGATAAATAGCATCAGGGCCTGACCTAAGTCAGCCCTGCCCACTCACTGCACTTGAACTGGAACCCAGACCTTCTTAGGCATCTTCTGTCAGCTCTCTAATCGAGTATAACAAGCATCTTACAACTTTTCCTTCCTGGTGGATGGTATTAGGTGGTTGCACCTGATTTGGCCAAACCCAAATCTTGCACCAAATTGAACTGGTTTGGAAAGATCCCTTCAAAACCTAAAGATCCACCGAAGCTTGGTGATAGGACCCACATTTTAGTAGCAAAGGTCCTGCCCTATCTAGATAGAAAAATACTCCTTCTGAACACTGGAGGATACTTTACTATATTCCTGGAAGGCCTTTCTCTTCACAGTCCATTAAGCAGTTCTAACTACTCTGGCCAACAGCCAAGGATGCAAAAAACTTGTTGAGGGCCACAGGTCTACTCCATGATGTAAACAATAGGCCAATATCTTGATTGGCTAGGATTCCACTTCCACTCCTCCTTTTCACCTAAAGGAAGGGGATGTTGGGGATCAGGTAGATTTGCAGTCCCCCATCACAAGAACATTCTGATTGTTCAATTCCCAGGCTGGAGAAAAACGTAGAAAACTATTAGAGTAAATGCCATCAATCCATGCTGGAGAACCATCTCTTGAACATTTCATGTCCAGAGAAAGATGCCGATGCCAACCAACTTAGAAGCCTCTGCACAGAAGTGGGGAGCTGACCTATTTCTGTGAAATTCTGTTGGTGCTGAACAAGTCATGCAATCCTTCATTGTTGGAATCGATCCACCTCAATTATCTTAAGCTCCATTATTTACATTTTATGTTTACTTCTGTTCTGCCTGCTTCCAATCTCCTGGGACATGAAAACATGAACAAGAACAACCAAGTCATCATAGATTAGGTCAGCTACTGAGTCACCATCTAGCTCAACAGCTTGGGAAGTGTCTTGCCCATCAACTGCTACTTGACTTTATTAGACTGCAAGGACCAAACATTTCTTCTCCATGAAAATCATCTCTTTTAACCACAGTCCCCTCCCAGCAACACCTCAGTACTCTTTCCCCAAGATTATAGACCATACATCTGATGGACTGCAGTCCACAAACATTCATCTGATGATATATTTCTTAGTCTTTAAGGCACCACAGAATTCTTTATTGTTTTTCCTGTCCTGAAGACTAGACTTTGATGTTCTGAATATGAAATCGGTCTGCAACGTTAGATTGTACCTTCCCTGGAATTAATTAACAGGATTCTTTCTAAGCTACAGAAACAGATTATGATCAAGATATCAGCACTTCATCTTGCTGTTACCGATTGCTTTCTTGGTAATTAGTTTTTCTCCCATATCTTCTCTTGTTAGTTTCTGAGCAGAGTATTGATTTACCAAATGATCTAGATGACAAAAATTTCAATCAAGCAGCTGGTCTCAATGGGGCTTTAATTCTTTCTCCCCCCCCCCCCAGACAATTGATTCACTGACCCAGTTTTTCTGGATATTGCAAATGTAGAGGAAGTTTAATTGCACTTGATAAGAAATATTGAATGTAGAGGAAGAGGTGGATCTGGGGGACAGACTCAATTAAGGATGTCAAATTTTCTGACTTAAAGACTGTAGTCATACAACAAGCTTAATTGGTCCAGGGAAAGACCAAATATTTGAACAGCATCGACTGATTGAATATTTATTTATTTATCTATTTATTTATTTATTTATTTATTTATTAAATTTATGTGCCGTCCATCTCCCCCAAAGGTTATAAGGATTGGAAGGGGCCACACCATGTCCAATGCGAGAAGCCACTACCGCTGTGTCCCTAAGACAGTGTTTCTCAACCTTAGCAACTTTAAGATATGTGGACTTCAACTCCCAGAACTGAGTTGAAGTCCACATATCTTAAAGTTGCCAAGGTTGAGAAACCCTGCCCTAAGAGGTCACCATTCAGCCTCTGTTAATGTCCTCTAGCAAAAGAAGGAACACCATCTCCTTACACGCCAGTTCTGCTGTGGAACAGCTTTTTCCATTCGGGAACTTCTCCTGATATCCAACTGAAATCTACTTCTTTGTGGTTTAAACCCATTGTTCCTTATCCTGATTTTCTGAACAATTCTGCCTTATCTTTTCCAAGACTCCCTTCAGATACTTGGGACAGTATCACAACCAGCAGTTTTCTACTTTCTCCAGGCTAAACATACCCAATGGTTCCTACTGGGTTTTCCCTTCCAGATTTTATCTTTTGGGTTCCTCTCCTCTGGACATGCCCTAGCTGGTCCATGTCTTTCCTAAAATGCAATGGCCAGACCTGGAGGCAATACTCTAGCTGTGGTCTGCTAGAGAGGACAGTGACTTTGCTTGCTCATGCAATCTTGGTTAGTATTAATCTTGGTTTGACTAATCTGGACTAAACATGAGGGACTGGACCTACTAAACTAGTGTCTGGACTGACGGTTGCAAGGATCCTGTCCACTTCCTCAGGAGTCACAGGATCAAACACTTCCCAGATAACAGGGCAAGACCATGCCTTGGTCACCACAACAGGACCTACCCATTTGGAGTGTAACGTAGAGCAGATCTGAATAACTTTATCCATCAGATGTCTAGAATATTCTTCATGGTGGTCTTGTAGATATTTTGGGGATCCATCCCCGTCACTTTAAACAGAGCTGCTTGATACCTATCTGAAGCATTTAATTCCTCTCTCTCTTCTTCTTTCTCTGCTTGTTTCCTTTTTTAATTGCATTCTTTTTCAAAAATACGATCCTCAGGAACACAACTGCTTCTTAATAAGTGAAATCAGAGAGCAGCACCATCAACCTTGCCATCCTTCCAGTATCAAAACCATTTTTCTTTTTTGTGTGGGTAGAAGGATCCTCAATACATAACAGATTATGATTCTATTAAAAAATTTATGAAGTGAAACAAAACGTTTTAACTTGATGTGGACTTAAATAATGGACAAGGCTATTTTTTTTAATTATATATCTGACCACACAGCCTCATCTCTTATACAATAACCTTTCCCAGTGTGTTTTATTGGTCAGATAGATTCGTTCTTTATCTCCCTGAAAACAGACATTAATTCATTTTAAACTCCAGATTATCGCTAGAGATGGACCTAAGTGGGCATTCCCAGGTGGTCTATGATCTGTGGCCATTTCTGTGAACAACTAAGGGTCCCATAAAAGGGTCTATTGACTAAGTTGTTGTCTTTAGAAAGGGACAAATCTGTGCTAGGAATCATCAGGCTAATTGCAAATAAAACTGCCAATGTTATGTAGCTTTATGCAAATCCTGGTTGCCATACTTGAAAAAAAAAAACACAGCAGAGCTGAGAAAAAAGTGCAGAAGAAGGCACCCAAAGAAAGGCTGGGACCTTGAGCTTGGAAGAAAGTTGACCAAAGGTTTAATCAAGTTTTGTTCACCATAATCACTAGGACCAGAGGTCATCAATAAAGCTGACTAGAAGAAGATGGAAAAGGAAATGAACCTTCACCATTGTTCACCGCATTGTGAATCTATGGAATTCATTTCCTCAAGATGTGCTGACAGGCCTTAACTTGGATTGCTTTCCAAGGAGGCTGGATGTATTCATGGTGTGTATGCTGGTCTTTGACCGTAATCAACATTTGATTTGATTCATGGAGCACTTATGATCTATCAAGGGTTATAGGTCTTGAAGACACCTCCAGTTGAAAGCAGCAGGTCCCCACATCTCAGATGTAGGGGAACAACAGCGGGAAAGAGATAAGTCTCCATCTCCCAAATAAAAAGAAAAACTTCTGGATAGTAAGGTCTGCCCAACAGTGGAACAGCCAATTTATGGTGAAGATGGCTTCTCCATCTGAAAGTTTTTAAGAGGCTGGACAGTCTTCTCTCATGGATGGTTGGACTGGGTTCCCTGCACATGTCAAAGGCTCAGACTAGATTGTTCTTGTAGTCCCTTCAAGCCCCCCAGAGGCATCTGGTTGGCCATTGTGAAAGCAAAAAGCTGGAGTAAAATGAGTGTTGGTCGAATCCACCAGGGATGTTCTTCTCTTATTAAGAAATAATTGAATGAATCCATGGAGGACAGGCCTATCAAAATGTATTGGCTTTGAAGATTCCAAGTTATCTCCGTTTGAGAGCAGCCAGGCTCCAAATCCCAATTGTAGGGGAGCCACAATGGGATAGGGCCCCTTGTGGTCTCCCCAGAGGCCCCTGGTTGGCTATTGGGAGTACAAAAAGCTGGATTAAGAAGGCCCTTAAGTGTGAACGTACTTCACAATCATCCTTTTTTTCTTGCTCTTGTCATGCTTCTGTGTTTCCCTGGGAAACTACAGCTACGTCCCCCGGCAATTCACTCTCTTAATTTTTTGATCTCTCGAACAAGAGACCCTGGCCTTCAGGTTATTATAATTTCCTGGAGTCAATGAGGGTGAGGCTATAAAGGGCAGATGCTTTTACTGGCTTTACACTGTTGTTCCCCGTGTTGGAAAGCTGCGCTCACCACTTAGATAGTCAACCGCTACGCACGGTTAATAAAACTCCCCTTGCCCCTTTGACCCTCACTCCCCAGCACGTGCTGCCTCTCCTTTGCCACGCGCAGGGGGTTAAGGAAGCGTCTCCAGAGCATCCAATGGAAAAAAGGTTCTGAAATGGAACATTTGTGGTGCATGCGAGCCCAGAACAACAACACAGAAGGCGTCCTGCTCTTTTTCTTTGCAGTTCCTGGAGGCTTCTGAGCTGCTGTTTCACTGGAAGAATTTCCAAACGGAGAAGAAAGAAGGAGACACTTAAAAGAGGAAACGTGACTGAAGGATTTGGGTGTGAGCAGTTTTGTATGGATTGGTTCATGTGCCCGAGTATTGATTCCCTTCCCTTTGCATCCCTGGTGGCACTGGAGAATCTGGCTCTTTCCAGCGGTGGGTGAAGGGCCTGCAGAAATCAGCCGGCGTGGGCTACGATGCCACAGGTGAGGTTGGAGGCATCACAACAGTGGTGGAAATTAGATATTGGGTCTTCTTTCTCACTTTCTTGGGTTAGAAACAGAGAGTCTGCCTGAGGGCAAAGAAGAACATCAGATCCAGAAGATTCATCTCCACCATAGGTGCCTCTGGAGTGGGTTCATAAGATAAATGTGCCCCAAGCTTCCTCACTCGGTCACCAGAGCCTCCCTTGACCACTAATCCTGAAGACTAGGGGCCCAATTTTGCATCCTTTTCAGGTGGGGGCATGTAGAGACCACAGTAGAAGCCCTTCAGCTGAGTTGTGTAGTTTTTAAGAAACTTCTCCAATATTCCCAAACTAAGGGGGGGAAATGCTCCACTTTGCTTCATTGTCCTACCAAAGGTGACCCCCAAATGACCCACAAATCTTTTTGTTTGGTTTTGGGGTTGTCCATCTAGTCTTCTCCAATGGATGGAGAAATATTTTCCCCACCCCAGCAAAAAACCCCCACAAAGACAGAATGTTCTCCTTTCTGCCCTTCTAGACCAAACGTAGATGGTTTCGCTTTCTGATTTCAGAGCCACCCAATCTGGTTCAGGTGGAGTCCTCCTCAGCTGTCTTAGCGTTTCCTTCTGTGGGGGCAAACACAGAGCTGTGAGTTGATCACACCCTACTAAAAAAACATCTCATATGACCAAATTCATGACCGCATTACAAGGTTTGGAAAGCGATGACGCTCCTGAAATTTTGGACACCCTCTTAGATTTATTCATATCTCCATTGCATAGCATGGATGAGGGGTGGAGATGGTGCTTCTGCCTAGCGTGTTCCCCACAACAGCCCCGGGAGGTAGGATGGGTTGAGAATCATCTTGCTGGAAGTGCGAGAATCTCCAGGTCCTCCCAGAGACATGGCTGTCCAACCTTTGCTTGAAAAGTCATGGTGCCCCCACAACTCCAAGAGGGAGGTGGTCCCATTGCTTCGTAGCTCCTGCAGCCAGGAAGTTCCTCCTCATTTGGAGTTTGGATCTCCTCCATGAAGCTGTCCCCTGTTGCGTCTTGTCCTACCTTCAAGGAGGCGGTGGGAGCTATGGAGGAGAAATCCACCCCGTTTCAAGGATAGAAATCATGTCTTTTCTCTTCTTTAGGCAAAACACACCGGATGCCTTTCACTGTTCCTCATGGGGTTTACGCTCCAAGACCTTCACGGTCTTTGTCACTCTTCTCAGCCCTCTTTCCCAGAAATGTCAACAGCGACGTCTCTCTTATCAAACCGAATGAGAACAGGTGGAGGGAAAAAAAACATGCAGGATTCTCTTTTTTTGCACCGTGTTACTTTCAATCTTACGTTCACTTTATCATTCACTTGGTTGCAGGGAGATGGCAATTCTGCCACCGCGCATCCCCGCCCTCCCCGCCTCAAGACAGAAGGGAGCCCACCCTCTCTTGATAATTTCCTGACGGGTTGCCGCCAGACAGGCAGACGGTTAACACGATCCCAGAAAACGGGAAAGGATCTGCATATTTCTTGAGGGTGGCAAATACGCTGGAAGATTGCTCTCATGGAAAAAATGACTAAATGAAAGAGAGAGCGAGAGAACGGCGATGTTTTTTCACTTCACCTGGTTTAAACTTATTAATGCAACAGAGACCTAACGGTTGTCTACCACCCAAGTCAGGTTCCTAGATAATCTAATTAAAGAAGGTTTTCAGTATTTGCTTCGATGCAACAATACTGCATTGTATTGCTAATGAAGGAAATGGAAAAAGAAAAAAGAGAATTGTTTGGTCTGTGGGCCATAAACACATACCGTCTGCTCCAGTCTGACATGTCGATGAGCCCCCAAGGGCCAATTCATCTTAAGATTATTGGCAAGGTTAGGGGAAGTTAATCATATCAAAAGGTGTTTGCATCGTTTCGAAGGAGGCCCTCATGGGATCTGGCCACAGGCCCCCAGGGGAAGGAGAGCAACGCCAAGGAAAGAGTGGACCCAAGTTGGAAAGCCAGAGAGCCAAGAGCAAGAGCGATGTTGGGTGGCCTCCTGCCCCAAATGAACAGGAGCAGCATTTTCCATTTTCTGTAGGAGTTTTGGGCTGACTCCTCTTCCTCCCCAACGTTTAAGGGATGGACGCGCAACAGCCTTCCCACTTACATCTAGACCAACGGTGGGAGATTGAGGATGCCCAAGTCAGAGGCAACCCACTGGCCTTCCTTGTGGTGCACCGTAAAGCTGGAAGACATCTGAATGGAAAAGGAGCTTCTCCACAGTCTGGATCTCCTTGCTGGGGAAAAAAACCCTATTGAAACAGAAGGGGGTCTTTTCGAGACAAGTTGAGGGTTTGGGTATCCTACAGGTGCACACACGTGTGTGTGTGCATGCACTCGTGTGTACAAAAGCCTGTTCCTGGGGCATCTGTTTGAGCAAACGCCTGACTAATCTATGGGTCTAAGAAAACCATCTGGAGAATGGATTATAATTAGAGATAAACATAATGGGCTTCTTGTAATCCTCCACCCCAAGTTGCAAATCTTCGGCGAGAGGATTGGAGAAGGAAAGAGGAGGCATTCGCTCATCCCCTAGAGAAGGACGAGATCTCCACTGAGGAAAGATCGACCCCATTTTCTCTGGGATGCACATTTTCATAAATCTTGAGCGGACTGCCCCCACAGCCTCTTTGTCTTTAGTCCCCCCCCGCTTGTTGCTCCACCCTCTCTTGAACCCATGCCATTCATCTTTGGGCAGGAGGTTCCTGAGAACAAAATGAGGGGGCACCTTCTCTAGGAGCTCCAGCTCTTAATCGTCCAAGGAAGTCCAGTCTACTGATTATGTGTTGGGGTCTGTCTGTGTGGACTGAAAGAGAGAAAAAGAAGAAATCTGGAGGGAATGTCTAAGGTTGATAAGACCAAATGCTGTTTTTCTGGCTAGAATAAAGCTCATGTTCTTCTAGGTTTTCATCAGTTGGCCTTCTTGGTGGCTGTCAGAGGTCTACAACTTCCTGCCAAGTGTACACTTGGAGACAAGCCACCCTCTTGGTGATGAAGATTGATGGACCTTGTTGCACCTCCCTTGGGAAGAACTACCCTCTGGCTCCATTAACTGAGGTCCTAATTTGCCATCTTGACCTTGTGCTTGACCTTCTCCCTTCATTAATCATACGCTTGGCAACTTACAAACTTCTTTTAAAAATCCTAACATTGTGAGCAAACGGCCTCAGATTTACAGGACGGTCCACTTGCTGGAGCAGACGTCTACTTTTCTTCAGCTTGCTCCAAACCAGCTTACTCTACATCTTTCTGGGCCTGTTCTGATTATTTTTCTCCTCCAGGGCCTGAAATCTGCTGTTTTCCCCACTCAGTCCCGCTGCCTGCAGTGAAGAAACCGCCCACACTGAGAATAAGGCTTCTTCGCCGCCTGAATTTTTCCAGCCCATCTTCTCTATCTGCACTCAGTGCAAAGGATTTTGGTGGGGCTTGGCTGAGCCTAACACTGGGCAAACCTCTGCTGGGACTCCCTTGAATATTTCCTATCCTTGCAAAGAAGGGTTTTCTTCTTATCTCATGGTAGGATAATCTAGAAGGAATTTCTTGAGCAGAGTTTAGTAAGGATGGATGGATGGATGGATGGATGGATGGATGGATGGATGGATGGAAAGGAAGGAAGGAAGGAAGGAAGGAAGGAAGGAAGGAAGGAAGGAAGGAAGGAAGGAAGGAAGGAAGGAAGGAAAAGGAACCTTGTGGGTTTTTTTGAAGATCTTCCTTCCTTTTGGTTTTTTTGGACAACCAGGCAGCTGGTTGGAACCCCACTGTGTGGATGGACTGAGCAAGGAAGGACTGAGCACATGTTGGCTTTGAGCCACGTTTCCAGAATATGCACTGGATACTTGAAGATTTCAAGGTGCAGCAGAAGGCAAAGGAGACATTACAGAGTGAGGGAAGCCCCACCTGCATTTTGCTCTACCCCACCCACTTCCTCTGAGCAGACCCAGACAGAAAAACAGAATCGCCCAGCCTTGATAGAGCCGAACTCCTCTGAGATCTCTTTTTCCTTTGGAGAAACCACCCACCCAGTTTCCCCACCTGCTGATTGAGTGGGGAAGCTTGAAAGATCCTCTGAGATGATGCTGTTGAACAAGTTTATGTATTCTTAAATAAGAAGAGCTACTTAGAGCAAGTGGGAGGAGATTGTTGTTACTGAAGAGTTCATTGGATGTGAATTTTCAGGCTTTAAGAGATGAGATTCAAACCACTCTCCCTGTTGGTGGGTTCCAGTTGTCAAATCTGCTTCGTGGCATTATAGTCCACTGTGTGGTAGACCATCTTCCCATCCCCTTTTTTGACTCCCCGCTCCCGTGGAGAAAAACTTAGCAACAGCAGATGCTGAATTTGGAAAGCAGGTGGCATGAGAAATGGGAAATCGGGCTGGGATACAACCAGGAAGTGTTTTGTTCCTGAAAAGCAAACCTTAAATGGCTCTAGCATGGCAGGAAATTGCCGGAGCCAGCAATTAGCACAACTACAGATGGTTAGTGAACACAGCGAGCTAGGAAGTTCTATCAAACTTTATTACATTTTGCATCGAATCTGGGAGATGAACTTGCAGGAATCTTTGATCCCCCCCCAACCCCCCAGTTCCAAAAGACAGCCTGTTTTGAGGAGATAATAACTTACAGGCGTTTCCACGCTAATGCTTACACGTAGGAGCACACCAATACAGGATGCATTTAAAAACTGGGTGGGCATAAACAATCAGGGCTCCTATTTTTTTGATGCTGAGTTTTGGATGCTGGGGACAAACAATCAGGGAAAGGTGATGTCTTCACCTTCTTCTTCTAGCTTTCGCGGGAAGGCCTGATTAGCCATTGGAAACATTCCCACCTGATCCCCAAAAGTGATTCTCACATGCAAGCAAATGGGAGCCTGTTTTTTTTTTTTAACCTTCCTTGCCCAATTTTGCAACCAATTCTTTTTGTCCTACTGAGGTGACCTTAGTTTTATGCAGCCACGAATGTATGGACGGGGAACCAGTTGGCCTTATCCGTTTTCCCCTCACATCATTGCAAAATACCCTCTCTTGAAAAGAGTTCAGGCCTCAAGTTTCCGCCAAAAGTTTGAAGAAGGGAAGAGGGAAGGAGGAACGGAAGTACCACGTGTATTGATGTTTTCCCCCTATAAACGAAATAAAGAAAGGAAGGAAGAACCCTTGGTCTTTATTGCTTCCGGCATCCGGATCTAAATTTGGCAGGTGGGCCTTCACCAATGCTGGGGGAAGGAAATAAGTTTAGATTAATTCGCAGTTGCCCTGTTTTTGAACAGAGCAGCAAGAGGCAATGATAAACCTCAAGGCAGGGGTTGCAACTGCATTTCTGAAGCCCCGCCCCCTTTTGCTGGCATTAGAATGTGCCTAAAAGGGGCGGGGCTTCCGCTGGGGGGCTGGGCCTGCCATCTTGACTTTCTTCATTCTCCACTGGGGATGCTCCTGGAAGGAAGATACACCTTTATTCTCTTGTGTGGTCAACGCGGCATGGAGGATGACCAAGTGAAAGAGGACGGGGGAGAGCAAGCCCTCGGTGGCGTGCAAGTAAATAGCAGTAAATGAAGGAGAAATGATATACCTTGGCTTAAAGTCATCCAGGGCAGGAGAGCAGCCAGAGACGTGGGAGGAAGTCTGGTAGGCGGCAAAGCGATGCAGCCGGCCGGTTTTGCAAATCGGAGGTGCTCCGGTACCCCTCGAAAATGATGGGGCGCAAAGCAGCTCTTGAGGTGTGGGAAAAGTGTGACTTCCTAAAAATGGCTCGCTTGGACTTTCTACGTTTTGAGCAGAGACTAAACAACACATTCAAATTATTCCTCTGCATCTCCTTCCTTCCTTCCTTCCTTCCTTCCTTCCTTCCTTCCTTCCTTCCTTCCTTCCTTCCTTCCTTCCTTCCTTCCTTCTTTCTTTCTTTCTTTCTTTCTTTCTTTCTTTCTTTCTTTCTTTCTTTCTTTCTTTCCTTCCTTCTCTCTCTTTCTCTCTTCTCCTTCTTCTTCCTCAGGCTACGGGTTGCATTCCAGTGATCTGATGAAACTGCATGCGAGGGGAAGACATTGGGCTCAATATATCTCTGCTTAAATGCCATAGTACCATGTAAACTCTTTTTTTCTTTTAAATCTAAGGACCAGTAGCATTCCCCTCACTCTGACGTAGCTTCACATGTAAAAAATGCCAGAGAGAACCATCATGTCAACATAGATTGGGGGCCTCCTAAGGCCATCAAGAGAACAGTGAAGTATCCACTGCCTTGAAAAGGCGGAAGGAAAAAAGCTGGAGTTTAAACCTGGAGCACTGACCTAAATAATGGCTTTGATTCTTATGTACTGTGGAGGGCTTTATATTCGTCTACAGTGGAGAGACTGATCAAACTGAGTCACATCTGAGAACCTTTGATCAAATAAGTCAATTCCTGAATTAGGAGTTAAGTGCCTGAAGAGCCAAGAATTAACTGTTAAGTCTGATTTGAAGCCTGAGATTTAAAACCATCGCCCTCACTCTGATTTGGCTTCCAGACTTGCATATGTATTTCTCTTTGTTAATTATAAGATTGTTGATTGTACTCATTAGGAAATATGGGAGTTGTAGTCTGACAAGAGCAACAGATTTACAGGATGAGGGAAGAGACAGATACTTTTATGAAATCTCCCTCTGCTATAACTCTTTCAGCTTGGAAAAGAAAAATCCTGATAAATTTTTTTCACATTTATCTTCCCTGCAGGACTGAGAGAGGGCTCAATATTATCATCATTATCATTGCTGTTGCTATTATTATTTAGATGTATTATAGCCATCTATATTGTCTCTAAGATTGGGTCAGTTCCTCCAGGAGCAAAGAGCGAGACCTTATGTGATCTTGTGTGATCCAGCTCACCAACAGGTCATCTTGCTGACAGAAAATCCAGGACAGGCCACACCCAACATGGCAGCCATTTTGTGAGTGCGCCCACAATATACTATCCAAATTCCATATATGCCCACGACTCCTCGAAAGTTCTCTATTCAAAGGTTGGTTGCTTCTGAAATAAAATATTTCAGCTTCCCCTGCCTGAGACCCCCCCCCCCATATGTATTAGATTAAAGCTCCCATTATCCACCAACCTGGAGCTGATGGGAATTGTAGCTGAACCCACCAGAAGGCTTCCAGTTTGGAGGACTGATTTTTTGATGCTGTTTTCTTTCCCCCCATTTGTGGGTCCGGACTATCTTTTGGATCCATCATAGCTGCTTCATGCCAAGACAAAACACATCCTTGGGAATTCTCCCTTCTTTAGCCCTTCTCAACGTTACAGGAGATTTTGTTTGTATATTTCTTTATTTAGGGAAATAAATCACCCTCATGTTTCTCCTAACTGCTCAAGGCAGCTTACAAAATTTAAAACTAACAATACCATCAATAAACTAGCTTAGAAACATTAATGGAAAAAGGGGAGGGCGGAGCCCAGCATCTGAAATCAATAAAACAATTGCAAGGGAATAAAAAGAAGGGGGGGATCCCCAGGGCTAAAAAAATGGGGCGAAGGGAGGCAGAAGGACTTTGTTTGCAGCCGAAAAGAAAACGCTGATGCCACCGAGTCCTGCGTGCCCAGCCCTTGTATTCCAGAAGCAGGGAGATGCCGGTCCAAAATATTCGTTTGCCTAACCTCATCCAAAAGATGGGATTTTTTACGGGGAGGACTGTTTTCCCACGAGAGCTGGTGGATTTCGAAAAGCAGCACCCACATTTTGATCCACTATGGGGAGAGAGAAAACCTTCCCGCCTTCCACGTTTCTCGTCCTTGCACTGAATAAATGCTCCGCCTTATTCTCAGAGTGGTTTAAAAGTTTCTTTGCAGTTCCTTCTGTTTCATTTTTTCTTTTTTCCTGAGCTTACTTTAGGACCGCGAAAGAGGAGGGAGACGGCTGGGTTTTGCTGTGCTTTGATTCTTCTCACCGATCCTCTGCTGGGCTTTCTCGTTTTCTTGGGGAAAAGAAAGGGATGCTTTTAAGCAAATGCCGCGTTTAACCTCTGCAAAAGCAGCACCAAGGTGTTCCCTCTGGTGCCCTGCCTGGGCGCTGTGGGATGGGGGGAAAAGCCAGGGAGGCTGTAGACGGTGGCTGAGGAAGCTGGGTTGCTCTTCCTCCGGCCTCCTTGTTGCTAAATCCGCGCCAGAGCACCCCAGGACAATTTCACGTTTCGTTGCCTCCTTTGAAAAAAGGAAAGAAAACTGAGATTTGTTTTCCCCCTCTCTCCAATTCAAGGATACTATTCAGATTTTTTAAAAATTTGGATAAAACCTGGCTGCTCTACCGTGAAAGCGGGAGACGTTTCCAAATGGTTTTGCAAAGCAGCGCCTTAGAAGATCTAAATCTAAATGAAATTTGCTCGATGTCCTTCGCCTTCGCTTTTCTCAGCTCTTGCTGATCAACTTTATCGCAGGGTGCCGTTTTCAAACAACCTGGAACCCCGGCAGTTTCTCTACGTGGCATCGTGCGTCGGAGAGAGCCAGGTCTTCTTGCCTCGTGCGCACTAGAGACGCGCAAATCTTTCCTCTGTGTTTCAGATCTTACCAGCCTTCAACCTGGTTTGCTTCGTTTCTTCATTAATCTGAGACTCTGAAAGTCTGCAGGATTGTTTGGCGCTTTTCTCCTGGGAGGCACATTTCTGGATGCAATGAAGTTTAGCGCACACTTTTCAGGGTGGCACGGAGGGGGCAGATATTTTTGCAAAGATTTTTCCCAACTATGATGCGTGCTACATATTTTACTCGGATAGGAGGCTTGGGGGGAGGCGGGGGTGCTCCCCTTATATATATCTTCAGTTTTCTGCCTTGAGACCAGCAACGCACACCAGGAAAGGTGCATGTTTCCAAAGGATAACTGAGATTGGGATCGCTTCTGCTCACTCCGAAAGTGCTAAATTGGGGAGCGTTGCTTTCGGGCATAACTGGCGTGTCCTTCACCCGGACTGTATCCTACCCGCTCTTCCTGCAGCTGTGCAGATCGACTCTGCAAATCCAAGAGGTATCTTCCATGAATGCGTCTTCCGCGTTTTTCACTCTCCCCTGAAACGAATTCTTGCAAAACTTCCAAAAAAGCTCCATATTCAGCAAGACCCCCTAGATGTTATCCACTTTTCCTCCTTTTCTGCAACGCCTTACAAGGGCTTTTTGACCAAGGGGTGGCAGAGGACAATGATTAAGGGGCCCCTTGCCAACTGCCATGGTGGCCAACGAGGAGGAGCAGAGAGATGAAACATTGAGAAAACGTGGAAGGGTTTCTCCCCTCCTCGAGGAACGTTGGCTAAACAGTTTCCTCAGTTTCCCAGCCCACACATCGGGTGGAAACTTTGCCCAGCTGCTGAAAAAACTGACCACATACGTTCAGGGGCACTTACTGCAATCCAGCTGGGCGTGCGATCATCGACCAACCAGGACCAACCAGGATGGTTTAGAGAAAGTGGAACCGCGGGGCTCAGAGACTCGTCAGGCATGCTCTTAAGGGAACGGGAAGACGGACGTCTACAGGTCTGCGAAAACTACATTTCCGAAGTAGAAAACATTGATTTATTGAAGTCCAGGTACTGACCTTGTTCAATGGAATCATACTGATAACCCACAATAGCCATTTCTTTGTTTAAAAAAACCCAGACAATTAAGATTGTTTTTCCAAAAATTTGCTACAGTACAAAATGTGTTTGTGTGTGTGTGTTTTTTATATATATATATATATATATATATATAGATCTATATATATATTATATGTATAGTAACCAGAAATACTGACTTTACTAGAAGATTTTGCCCCACCCTTACTCTCCGTAAGTTTTGACGTGTCCTTTTCTGTTTTTCTCAAGCCGTCCCCTCTTTCCCAGCAATGCATGGCACATAATGGTTATTATTGGCACAGGTTCAGAAAAAGGATGACTCTTCACACGTCCCCAACTGACGTCCGTCTGGATTCCTGTCGTCTTCCTTTGATCACCTTGTGGTGTGAGTTCCTCCAGGCCCTCCCTCTTGCATGAAAAATAATGCACTCCTCGAAAAACAATCTGCGGCATGGTGGGGCAAGTTCCTTTTTTTTTTTTTTTATAAATATAAAAATATATTTGGTTGTTTTGCAGTCTTCCGTCAGTAAACACAAATGGTAGATATAGGTCACCCCTTCATTTTAATTTTTTTTTTTTTACAGGTTCACCAATGGAATCCTGTTAGGAAGAAAAGACAAGAAGGAAAAGGGAAAAGTCATCGTGTGCAAAAGTCATCCATTCAAGCATTGATAGACCGCCCTGGGTCAAAGTTTGTAGCCACGTGCCGGGGCGGACCTCGGCAGCGGGTTAAATTTATTTCATCGAGGCCCTTCCTTAGCATCCCGTGAAGGGACTTGGCAGAAATGAAACGTCAACCTTTGCAAAGCCCATTAAAATGCGATTAAAGCCCAATTAAAATCTATTAAGAAATCAGAACACCTGCCCAGTAAGCTTAGAACCCATCTGCATATTTTTTAAAAACTTACATTGATCAGGAGCGTTTGTATAATAAAAGACAAAGGAAAAGGAAGGAAAAAAACGTGCAAGAACAGAAAAAGAAAACGAAAGAAATATATAAATGACTTCCGACCTTCCGGTCGACAGATAAGTGCAGTCTGAATATCCTTCCTCCCTCTTCAAAGTCCCTTCAAATCCTCGTTTATTCTTCATCTTCAAATCCATAAATTCATTTTTTTCTTCTTCTTCCAGCCAAAAGTCCATAGACGGTTTCCAGACTTTCAGAAAAGTTTGCGTGGCTTTTTTCGCTGATCAAACAGGTCTGCCTAAAAAATATTTTGCTATGCCACGGGGTGAATAACAGACCGGGACCCGGCCTGACTTCCATTGGCAGGGAGTTCCAATGTCTACAACGGTTACCAAGCGTGCCCTGCCTCGCCCTCTCCCGAGATCTTAAAACCCCGGCAGGGTTTGGTTTTCCAAACAGTTCAGACCCAACTTGGGCAGAACTTGGGTTGTGTAACTAATATCAATAGGAACGGACGTGATATGAAATACCTTCCATTAATTTCACGGAGCGCACTCTCTAAGACTGGCCAGACAGATCACGGCAGCTTGGCAACCTCAGCTAAGCAGGGTCAAAGTATCTGGATGGGAGACCACAAGGAGACCCCTGAGTGGGAAGTGAGAAAGATCCTGGGAGAAAATGGGGGCAAGCCCACTTCCTTATTACGGCCGAGAAAGCCTCTGTGTAGTCTAGTCAAAAGAGGCCTCTTGACCACTTTTTATTCGGCGGCGAAGGCTCTCTGGAGCCAACCCATCCTGTTTATTTTGGTCCTGGCCTGAAAAGTCATTTGTATTCTATGGCCACGTTGACATCTTTGATCAGAGAAAAGACGTTGAACTAACTTTAATGCTGACTTATAGACTTCTGGCGAGAAACAGAAAAAAATAAACTTACGATATGCAGTTTCGATGATCAGAGAAAAAAATATAGATTATAGGAAGAATTAAAGTCATGCCGTAACCACAGAGCAGGAGGTTAATTTTCACTTCTAACTGCTGTAAAAGAAAATCAGAATTTACTTCTTTATTTCTCTTTCTTTCTGCACGTTTGGCTTTGTTCTTTCTTTACTTCTTTCTTTTCTTTATTCTCAATATTAGTCTCTCTTAGACTTGATCTGTCTCGTTTACAATCTTTATAAAGTTATTTTTTAAAAAAATCCTTTTCTGATTCTCACCCTCCCACACCCGTTCCCAGCCTGTGAAAGTGAGACGGTGTTTGCAGCTCGGACGCCAGTGGGTGAAAGAATAAAAAATGACATTATTTGCCATGGTTGGCAGCAAGATAGCCAAAGTTTTTTTTGGGGGGGGTGGAATTTTTTAAAAGAACAGATTGCTCACGAGCTCCTTGCAAGGAGAAAGAGGAAACACAGCGTCAACCCCTGCTTTGCCATGTCTCAGGGGTTCCTGTGGTTTTTCTTGAAAACTTTTTTTATTTTCTGTATTTGGGGGTGAGTATTTATTTTGGATTTCTCCTGAGACAGGAAGAATTTCCCCTTGCACTGAACGGAGGAGGCGCGAAAGTCTCAGAAGATGGAGCCGGGACCCTTGGAGACCCCCCCTTTATCACTTTTCTCGAGCGAGCATTTCTCCTTTGAAAAGGAAGCCAGTCCTCTTTCATCCCAGGGAGAACCGCTGGGGAAAAAACTCGTCCTATTTTTCTGTTTGCAAGAAGGGCAGTTCTGAAAGACCTTTCTCTTCATTACGCCCCATTACCCCCCTCCCTCTTTTTTGCTTTCTTCCCCTAAATATTCCATTTCTCTTTCTTTTTCTCTCTCTGCCTTTTTTTTAATAATTATTATTTTGAAGGTTAAGTTTTTTTAAAAATGGCTAAATGGACGGGTCCGATTAGGGAGAGAACAATACCGGCATTTATAAAAGACTGGAAACCCCTTATGGACTTTTTGCTGAAGACGGACAAAAATGAATTGGTGACCTCAGGATATACTGATTCAAAAGGGCCGTTGATGGGAAGAAGGAGACTCGATGTGTAATTTGGGAGGGTGGAGATGGCAATGATCATGTCGGTCACGGCTGCAAAGAAGATCGGAAGTCGCCTCTGTAGATATTTTTCTTATTCTTTCTTTTATGGTGTCTCGCTTTTTTCTTTTCTCTTTCGTAACTTTTTCTTTTTTTCTCCTTTTTTTCTTTACATTTCTGTCCCTTTTTAATTTGGCATAAAATTCTTTTTCAATAAAGATAGATGGATGGATGGATGGATGGATGGATGGATGGATGGATGGATAGATGGATGGATGGATAGATGGATAGATGGATAGATGAAGATAAAAATGGAGAATGAAAAGTGCGGTAAAATTGTAGCCAAAGTGACTAGTCCTCATGTGTACCTCTTAGCAGGAGGGTGTGTTTTCCTTGTCTGCTTAAATGTACTTAAATTCCAGGGCATCTGGCATGATTTATTTATTTATTTAAGTTTATTGGCCACCCAACTCCAGTGGGCTCTACGCAGAGGCGGGCAGAGCTTTTAAATCAGGAATATGCACATTGGGTGAAGAGCCCATCAGTCTGGAAACCAAATTGCCGGGGCCGCTTCCCAGATAATAAGCTGAATATTAGCCAGCGAGATGCCAGAACCGGCTGATCTGAAAAAGCCACGCCGGGTTGAGTGTGGTTAGTGCTTGGATCCCCCCCCCCCCCCGACGATCCCAGGTTGGGTTGGGAATCTGAAAAATCACCCCAGCTGGTAACGGCTTTCGTAGCCCTGCCGAGAAAACTCCAGGGATGGAGGAAAGGAGCCGAGTTCAACTCCGAAAAGGCCTTGCTTTCAATCTGGATACTGGAGAAAGATTATGGGGTACAGCCCTGCCTGAGATCCCACAACCACGTAGGTGGACATCAACCCCTCCTCTGGCCAGAAACAAGAATGGGGGTTCATAGCCATATGGAGAGGGGGACCCCTGATTCAAAGTGTCCTTCTTAATGTAACGGATCCCATAATCCAATTCAGCTCTAGGAAATCTTCACGTTAGCCCCTTTCTAAAAGTTTCATCTCAACCCCATTTTTTCACCCCCCCTGGGTGCAGCCTCCTGGCACCCCAGATTCTCAATAGGTCCCTGCAGACAACTGGGGGGGCATTCTTAACTTCTTGGACGGTGTACCTCCCAAAGACCTCCTTGGGTGGTTGCAAAACGGGAGGTCAGCGTTACCCGTATATCTCCGGAGGAATCCGCAGTCATAGAGAAGATGTTTCCTCTGCCACCGTGAAGCCTTAATTACATTTTTTTCCCTGTTAATTGGTATTTATGTAGGAGACACATCTCGCCCCAGCTATTATCAAAGGGGATTATTTTCTGCCCACTCTCTGCTGCCATTCAGAGATTATTATTTGGGGTGTGGAAGCAAAGATTATCGTTATTTGGCCCGGCCCGGATCCTTCCTGGCACCCTGTCCTTTCTGAATGGCACGAAGCATCTCCAGGGGCTCGCGGGGAGCAAATTAATTGGGTGCCTAGAAAAACAGGACCGCCGTGAAACTGCGAGGCCGTGGGATTTTTCTGCACTTTGCATTTCTTGCAAATTGCATTTTCCATGTGGAGAGGGGGAAAAAACCCAAAACAAAACAAGATTTGAATTTATTACAGTGAAATATAACTGAAAACTGAAAACAAAAATGGTTGCATAAGGCTGAAGTCTACCCATTTCTCCCATATTGCAAGTGAGGCCTAGAATTGCCAACTGACTAGAAAGAATCAATCTGGCGTGGTCTGCTGCCCTGAACAATAACTAGTTTGGCCCGAATCAAGAGGAAGGATGCTCACCGCATTCCAGGGCTGGGGTTGTCTCAAAATAAATTAGGATTCAGCAAAGCCTAAATTAGAATCCCCTTCTCATTTCACCACCCTAGATATAAATAGTCCAACTAGAGGACCTTGGCTAGTTGCCAATCAATAAACACATACATAAAACAAGCAGGATAGGATCTTGTTTGCATTTGGAAAGGAGACCACAAGGAAATCACTTCCATTTTCTTGCCAGCAGGGATGTCTCCGTCTAGTCACCAGGAATTGCTGGTGACCCGAAAGAGTTGCAAGTCTGCCATTTCCAAGAAGCACAACTGGTGGGATTATTGATTTTTTTGCCTGGCTTCTACGCTGCTCCAGGAGAAACCGTTCATGTACTCTATTGTGGTGAGTATAGAGGATGGCCTTGAAGGACAGAGGAGTGATCTGTGGCCAAGGCAAGGCTCAGATAACACAAAAAAGGCTTGAGTCCAGCCAAGAAAGTGGTTTAAAAAAGAACTCAGACAGGCCCCCATCCCCATTTCTCACGAAGATAAAAGAGGGAGGAAGGGAAGCACATTCAGACTTGCAAGATCCTGTTACTAGAGCTGTTCTAATAAAAGTAGCCTTAGGTCTACACTGTGTCTGTTTCTCAGCCTGGTCTACCTTATGGGGCTGACATCTATTTAAGAAAATAAGGTTAAAAAGTTCCCAAATAACAATCCCTTATAAAACACAGTGCCAGAAATAAGTAAAATTTAACCTTCATTGATCCCTAGATTGTGGGAAGGAGCAACTTAGAACATTCCTACCCCAAAGACGGGTTGAAAACCCCCAGATCTGATGTGGTTTTTTGGGGGATCTGGTTTGTGCTAGCTCATTTTAACCTCCAAAAATGCTTTTGTTTTAGGACTGGGCAAAGATTTGATACCCTACGTGGATCTGGATCCATTCACGGCATCAAATCGATTTGACAGATCAGGCTGTGTCGCTCTGAAGCAATTGGGCCAATTCCGGCCTTTCAAACACATTTAGCGTTTGTTTTGAAGGTCAGAATGGGGTTGAAGTGGTTCTGATCCAACCCCTCCACGCCCAGAAACACGTCCAAGATTTCCCTCTTTAGCGACATCTTAGAAGGGGGGATCGAAGACACCCCCCTCCCCAAGTTCTGGATTTCACTGAGAATTCAGGTAAAGCCTCCAGAGATCTTCAGGGTCCTGGGTGGTTCAGAATGAAAGTTGCTCTTCCCATCTCTTCTCCTGCTGGTGCAACGGTGCCTTTGCTTCTCCGTGGGGACGAGACAAGGTGTTTCACTGCATTTTCTTAGCTCTTCGGTGTCTTTAAGACCACCACTAAGTGGCTTTCTCAGAAAGTCTCTTTTTGAGGTTGCTGTCCTCCTTGGATGGACTTCTGATCTCCTTCCAAGAACTCCCTCGCTTCATCCAGCCCAAACACAGCCATGCACACGCCTTCTGTGCACAACCGGGGGAAAGTGAGCAGCACAGAGCAGATTCTCCCTACTTGTTCAAAGGGGGAGGTTTGATGATAGCAGCCAGGAATATTTATGACACCCTGATGGGTGGCGTGGTTTTGCATGCCCTCAATTTGCTAACTAGGTCACGCTTGATGTCTCTCATGGATCATCTGTGACCTCCTTCCATTCTCAACGGGAGAACAAGAATTGCCCCCGATGGCTGGCCGCCTGCCCAGCAGAAATTCACAAATGCGAGCGCCACGCCCAAGTTCTTCTGTTTTTCCCAAAGGGTCGTTCTTTTGAAATCTTCGCACTTGACTCTTTTCAAATGTTCCCAGCCCTGGGAGGTCTTTGCTTTGGAAACCAGAGCTTGGGGCAGTCACTGAGGATTTACGGTCAGGTATAATATTGGACAGAATGCAAATCACGGTCAACAGATGGTTGAGAGTTTTCCCACCAAGGACAGCGTCCAAAAAGGAGATGATTTGTTGAACAGCAATTCACTTCCCGCAGCAACAGACTTGGTCCTTAGGAGCAACCGCAGGATATATCTTCTGTTACAGAAGGAATATCCAAATTGGTGATGTGCTGAGTGTAAAGGCAATGTGCATACAGCCATCTGGATCTCCCATTAACCAACTTGATATTCCATTGCCATTGCCATCGTAGGCATCATCTTGAAGAGCAGAGAGATGTGGGCGTACAGTCAACGCGGCAGAAGGAATCCAGTGAATTGCAACGAGCAAATGTTATAGCTTTGAGTACATTAGGAGAAGGGGTTATTCAGTCTGAAGAGTCAATTCCCTTAAGTCAGATTTCCAAGTCAAGCTGGCAAGTTCATAGAAACATCACAGAATCCTGGGGTTGGAAGGGACCTTGGAGGTCTTCTATTCCAACCCTCTGCCCAAGGCAGGAGTCCTCATACCATCTTGGACAAATGGTTGTCCAATCGTTTCTTGGAAACCTCCAGCAATGGAGCCCCCACGACTCCAGGAGGCCAGCTGTTCCACTGCTTAATAGTTCTCACTATCAATTCATTCAACAAAGTCAGGTCTTCTCTTAGTTGACCCCCACTCCCATGAAATCATAGAATAACACAACTGTGGAGTTGGATGGGATCCCAAGGATCATCCAGTCCAACCCTCTGCAATGTGAAGGAAAGCCAATGGAGCCATCCTGGAGAAGTAGATCTCAGGCTCTTCTTGAAAACCTCCAGAGATGGAGAATCCACAACCTCCATAGGGAGACTCTTCAACTGTTGAACAGATTTCAACATCAGGAAGTTTTTCCTTATATTTAAATGAAATGTAGGTAGCTGCAACTTATAACAGTTATTTCTGGTCTCAGTTTCTGTAAGAATGGAGAAGTGTCCATTCTGGGATGTCCTGCTGGGGCATGTCCTTAAGATTTCAAGGACATGTCCTTGCATTTTTAAAGCAACATTATGGAACTGTTTTTCCAATGCTATTTCCAAGTTGGTTTTTTTGACTGCCCCATCTTGCCTGAAGCCCCAATGTCCTGATTGTCTCCCATCCAAGAACTAACCCTGCTTAGTCTTCTGAGATCAGCCAGGTTGAACTAGATGGTTCAAATTAGATGCCTCGTCTAACTGAACAAGAAATCAAGATATCATAGAGCCTCCTTAGCTGCAGGTACTTATTCCTTTTTGGGAGTGGAAGGTCAAGATTTCTACCCCATTTATAAGGTGGTATATGCATTTATTCTTTTTAACTGAACTGCATATGGAGAACAAAATACAATTTCTTGTAAACACTGTTGAAACAACTGATAGCAATGACTACATTAAGATTCATATAATTCAGTGTTAAGAGCCTAGTTAATTCAGTTAAACCATCTAGAGTCTTAAATTACTGTAAACAGGAAAAGCCAGGGGTGACACGTCAAGAGGAGACACACCCACATGTTACAATTATATCTTTATTTAAGGCCTTCTGACTAAAAGACTCATTTTTACCTCTGGTGTCTTCAAAAGCGAAAGGAGTTGCAAATGTAATGTTGCAAAGTTGCCAATTTTCCAAGGAGAAGGAGTGGTGGAGGAGAAGGAGAAGGAGAAGGAGAAGAAGGAGGAGGAGGAGAAGGAGGAGGAGGAGAAGGAGAAGGGGAAGGGGAAGGGGAAGGGGAAGGGGAAGGAGGAGAAGAAGGAGGAGGAGGGGGAGGAGAAGGAGTGGTGGAGCAGGAGAAGGAGAAGGAATAATGAATGGAAGCCAGAGAAGCTGCAGATCTGTAACCGAAGGACTACAAATATTCTTCACCGCCTCACAGCACGAAAGTATGCTTGACATAAAATATACCCCCCCACACACACCACGACCAACTTGGGAGTCCCCTGAAGCAGGGGGCTTCCTTCCTGCTTCAGACTGCAGGTTGCCCAGTGCAAGTCTTCTCTAAAGTCCCCCCCCCCCCGCTTGCACCCAATCTCCCAGTCACCTTCCTTCACCTGACACCCAGGAACTGTCACCCAACGGAAATACTTTTTCACCCAACTGGCAGCCACAGATCGCCAGGAACGTGACCTTCCCCGAGGGCATTCCGCCAGTGTAGATGGCAGCCGCTGCCTCGTTCGGGAAACACGTTTCGATGCCATGCCTTCGTGACAAGCCCAGGGCAAAACCAGAGGCCTCCCTCTTCCCTTCCGATTCCCAGCCCTGCCCTGAACCATTTGCGCACTGCTTCTTTGGCCAAGGCTGTTAACGTGTTATATTCCTTTTCTCTTCTAATCTAATTACCTTTTTTTGTAATGCTCCGTAATGTTAAATGGGCAATTCGGAGGAAGTCACACTTGGCGATGGGTGGAAAATTTCATTTAGGGCACGCCGATGATTCATTCTGATGAGGGCGGGGTGGGTGGGAGGCCAATCAATTAATTTGCTCGAATTCCTGGTCCCAAGGGAGCCCGGGCACCCTACGGTGAAATGCCACATGAGGTGGGACGGCTTTCCCCCTTTCCAAGGTCACCTTCAAAGAGGAACACAGGAAAGGTAACCGAGAGGAGAAGAAAGGCGTGGAAGGAGGGGCGGGAAAGACTACCATATTATTTCCAGGGTGAGCAAGTCTACAAATGATCTCCATCGCTTGGAAACTGGATCTCGCTAACCAACTGAGCCAAACTCATTAGCTGGAGATGGCCTCCAGTTCTGTCTTCCATATTGCCGTCTTCATGGTTGACCAGATATGGTCCATCAGCATCTGGGCAACTTGTGAGCACTTGAAAGGGGTGAAGACAGGGATGTTCCTGGCAGTTGTCCATCAACCTAGTGACTCTCTTCCCCCAGAACAGCCTGAGTGACCACTGGAGTGACCATGCTGGCTGGGCAATTCTGGGAGTTGAAGTCCACACGCCTTAAAGTTGCTGAGGCTGAGGAACACTGTCCTAGGGTGTTTGGGATGGAGCGAGTTTGCAGCTAATGCAACAAGAGATCCTAAATCTGCATCATCCCCAACTGGTTACAAGGGAGGGAGGAACTATTCAACCACTTCTGTTGATCTGTCCTTTGGGGAGCAAATGGCCAGCAAACTCCACCCCGGTTTTTTAAAATTAAAAACTAATGGAAGATTTGCCAGATTCGAGACAAACTTCAGAGCCCAGATAGGGCCAGGACAGGCCCACAAGGAGCGTGGCCACAGGCATTTGGTACAAGCCATGATGATGTCATGCATGGCCATTGTACAAGGTCATCACACAAATGACCCCAATTATGCAGTGCAGATGACATCATTTGCATCATTGGTGTGACGACACCACAGCAGGCATGATGAGACTTGAACACCCTTCTGTTCCCCTTGACCCTAGACTCCATGAGGGCCTGCTGGAGGTCAAAAATGCAACTGTGCACTGAAAGCCCACAATCCATGTGAAAAAAGGAGGGGTTCAACTCCCTGGTGATGGTTGCCATCTTAATTTGTTGACCCCCTTCCCTTAGGACCCCTGGGTGGCCGATGGGAGTTGAAGTCCAAAGCAGCTAAGGTTGGGTTGGGTTGGGTTGGGTTGGGTTGGGTTGGGTTGGGTTGCCTTGGTGGAACGCGATCTACATCATTGTTTTTCAAACTTGGCAACTTTCCAACACCCAGAATTCTCGGCCGGCTGGGGAATTCTGGGAGTTGAAATCCACCAATCGGGAGGGAGCTCAGGATGGGGACGTTTGAGGCTTTGGGACTTTCCTTCTCTCTCCTGGTAGTACAAAAAGGCCCGTTTGGAGCACACCAGTGTGACTTTCGATCCGGCGTGTGAAATAATGCGCAGCTGTAGTGGCAGTTAGTCCGTTGCAACCAGCCATGCAGAAAAGTTTGGATCCGGCTTCGGCTTTCACAGAATCAGTGTTAATCGCTCCTGGACGCAAAAGCCAAAGAAGGGTATTGATTGCCCAGAGCCGAAAAAGAGCAGCTTTGCCCGGAAACCCATTTCTTCGTGGCTGGCCAAAGACTGAAACAGGCTGCCTGGAAAGTGGGGTTGTTTTGTTCCAGAGCTAATCACGCTAAGAAAAGGGAAGAAACCTTCGGTGGCTGAGCAGAAGACGGGATCGCGGCACAGGAGGAGGGTCTTCTTTCGCTGCAAGGGGCCACTGGGCAGCGCTCAGCTTCCTCCGCCCTTCCCGATCTTTCTTACAGACTCGGGGGCATCGGGAGATCCAGGTCGATGGGCAGCCGCCGATCTTAGGACTCTTTTCCTCGAAAGAAGTGGCTTACTTTTACATTGTGCCCACTCACAGTTTGTAACAAAATTTCCACGTGGCAAATTTTGTCAAAGTTTTGTGCGCCACGTTGCTAATTATGATTGACTGATTGATTTGATTGTTATCCTGTTCTCTTCCCTTCCCTTCCCTTCCCTTCCCTTTCCCTTCCCTTCCCTTCCCTTCCCTTCCCTTCCCTTCCCTTCCCTTCCCTTCCCTTCCCTTCCCTTCCCTTCCCTTCCCTTTCCCTCCTCCCTTCCCTTCCCTTCCTCCTCCTCCTCCTCCTCCTTCTTCTTCTTCTCCATGCCTCCTCCTCCTCATCTTCCTCCTCTCTACAGGAAAAAGGGAATAAACTATGCTAATGGGAGCTCTCATTGCTGGGAAACTGGTGCGGAATTACGGAATCTGGTCCTTCTTTCACTTTCTCTGCGGAACAGTTTCAAAAAGCCTTTGGGGCACATGGAGAGCAAGACCGTCACAAAAATCACAGGGCCACAAGACCCTGGAGTTGGAGGAGGCCCTTGAGGCCATCAAACCCAACCCCCGTGGAGTGCAAAAAATGCCAATTAAAGCTTCCCAAATGACTGGCCACCCAGCTTCTGCTTGAGCACATCCAGCAGAGGGGAGCCCAGCAGCTCTCTCGTCCCATTGGCAAGTTGCGGTGACTATCAGGAACTTATTTTTTCCAACCTTCAGCTGGAATCTGCCTTCTTGTAACTTAAACCCATCGTTTGGTGTCCTTCCCTCTGCAGAGACAAAGAACAGGTCTTGATCATATTCCCTGAGACCTCCTTTCAAGTGTTTGAAGAGCGCCATGCTATTATTCTCCCTCCCCTCTACAGCTTTTCTTCTTAAGGTTAAACGGCAAAGATGAACAGATGCCAAAGAAATGCCCTTGAAAACGCATTGACAGGGCCTGGAGGAATACCTGTGCCAGCCCTTTGAGGTAGTCCAGACCAGAAGCACACCCCATGGGTACTAACGCTACCTTTATTGTAAGGTTACAGCAACAGAATCTTGCAAGTCTGAAAGGACCTCTCTTCCCCCTCGCCTTTACAGTCCAAGAAACTGGGGGGGGGGGCCTTCTGAGACACTTCCCACGCCCCCATTCTGCTGCGGGCTCAGCTGCCTCTTATCCGACCGTTGCCTAGCCTGTGACTCTTCCTCCTGTCTCCCAAGATCATCCCCACAGACCATTACATTAGTCCAGACCAAGACACCAAAATTATGAATGCTAATACTACTTTAGTATAAGGTTACATTAACAGAGTCTTGCAAGTCCGAATGCGCCTCCCCCCTCCCTGCCTTTATCTTCAAGAGAACTAGGGAGGGTCTGGTCTGAGACGCTTTCTCAAACTACATTTCTGCCCCAGACTCAAGTTTCTTTTATCTGACTGTTGTCTTAGTGGTGGCTCTTCCTCCTGTCCCTCAAGGTTACTCACGCAGCCCATTTCAATCTGCCAGGTGAGAAGGGAGGATAGGGGCCATGTCCACTGTGAGTGCAACTCTTTCCTTCCTTGAGGGCTGCAACAGGGCTGATGCTCCCTCTCAAGCTGATCATTAGAGCCCTGATCGTACTACAGTCAACGCTCTAAGGGGGTCTTCGGAATGACATCTTGTGAGGTGGCCAAAGGGGTTCCTGATGTGGACCACGGCTGCTAGCAAGGCAACACACACGCACTAGGGAATGGTTTGACTCTGGGGCAATGAAGTGACTCCTCCATTTGTAACATTTCCCCACCACCACCTTCTTTCTATGTACATCAGCGTTGTCCAAACCTGGCCACTTTAAGATGAGTGGCCTTCAACTCCCAGGCTGGCTGGGGAATTCTGGGAGTTGAAGTCCACTCAAAGTGGCCAAGTTTGGACAACACCGATGTACAGGGTTATTGTTCACCCTGCCTAGGACTTGAAACAGATTCTTTATTTCGCCTAATAGTAACAGCCTTGCAAACTGTCGTTTTCCTTTCTTTCAAACGGCTTTGGTAGCGGATATTACTGTTTCAGCACCCATGGGACCCGGATTAGGATATGGGTGCCTTCCAAAAAGGAGGCACCATTTTGGAAGACACCCTACATGCCTTTTAAATGTCATTTTATCACCTGCCACATCTTTGAAATCACCACCATGGACTATTTGTGTGTGTGTGTTTATTACCCAGCCCTTCTTCCTCTCTATGAATATATTGTTACAACAAAATGTGTGAGCAACTCTGATGTGGAATCAATTATTATAAAGCAATTTAAATAGCAGCAGGTTAAAAGAAGGGAAGGGAAGGAAATTAACCCGCTGCAATTGTTTATGTTCCTCTGAAACATGCTTAACCTTAGCTCTCGCGGAGCCATCTCGGTGGGCAGCCAATTTCAACCCTACTGTGAATGTGATAAGCATCTTGTGTCGTTGGGATAATCTAAAATGGAGCGCTTTGTTTTCAGAAAAAAAGGAAAGGAAAACTCAATCAATTAACGCAGAGGCAAACATTGGGGGTGACGGCCAGGTTTGCCTCCACCTCGGTAAACGCGAAGGGTATTTTAATTAAAAGCAAAGGGAGAGGGGAGCAGCAAGCACAGCAAGGGCGGGACGGGAACGTGAGAATGAGGATGGGGGAGTTTTTATTTTTTAAAAAAAAGAAGAGCAGAACCGCCGCCGAAGGGACTTACCGTGGAATAGCCACCGGGCGTCCGCCTGCCCCCAGGAAGTTAAACGGAGTTTGGCTGGTCAACAGGAGATTTCAAACCATTTTTCAGATACAAAGGCCACAGGTATTAGATGACGGTCAGAGGACGACACTCTGCAGCGGGCGGAAAAAAAGTGGCTTTGCACCCTTGCCTGGCAAGGCTAGAAAGGCCTCTGCGCCCCCCTCTCTCTTCCCCAACATCGTCGCTTGAGAACAGCAGTGCCCATTTTTAAAAGAATGCTTATCCCGGTGCCCGCAGGTTGGCCCCTCGCCCTGTTTTATTTCGGAAAGGCCCCCGCCAGATTGATTTTGGTGCACTAAGAAACGTCAGTTGCAATAGGAGCAATCGTTCGGTTAAAGCGTTACCGTTTGGCAGAAATCATAATTAAAACCAACAAAGGGTTAGGGGTTGCAGTGAACTCTTTGCAATCCAGACACCCCAGCTGGGAAATAAATAGAAAGAGGGGGGGAGGAAAGAAAAAAAAAAGATGCGCTATGAAACCTTTCCCCACAATTCACAAATAACACCCAGACACAGACACGCAGATATTCTTTCCCTCCGAGTCTTAGCTTTTCAGGGTTGGGACCGCTGTTCAAAACGCATAAGCAGAGATTGTCGGTTACTAAGAGCCTTGAAGGTTTCATCTTTTCCTTGTTTCAGTGACTCAAACATCCTGGCCAATAATCTGCTCCTAAAGAAATCCACCCGTGGGGCCTTTCAGCCAATGTCCTCAAAGATCTTCAAGGTTGCTTCTCCAGACACAACCGTTTTCACTCTCGCGTGCCCAAGGGATTCTGGGATGGGCCTTGGGGTGTCTGCAGGGGGGTGGGGGTTAAAGAGTCAAGAGGGGGGTGTCAATCATGTGATCGAAGCCCTGTTTCCTTTTTACATGCCTGACACACATACAAAGTGTGGGGCTTCCAAGGCACGTGCCATGGACTGAATTTGACATTCAGGATTTTGTGCCCTTCGAGGTCGTGTTCGCACAAAACCTAGCCAGATCAGCTGCTGAACTTGATTAGTTTTAACTTAGATTAGCTTTTGCCTTCTTTTGGTGTATGTGTGTGGCTTAGTTTTTGTGCAAGCCCATCCCAAGTGGTTCGTTTATGGTTCCGTCTCGTGTGTGAACACAGAAACTGGGTTTGTTCAGCGTGCTGGGTGACCGTAACCAACGTGAGTGGGTTTTCTGGGAAGGGGAAAGAAATTTGGGAGGCAGGCTGAGAATGGGGGATCTAGAGGGATCTCCTTTGCAAAAAATGGCAGAGCAGATGGACCAAGAAGTTCCAACCCCGGTGTGGGAAGAAGCGAATGCCGTGGGCACCCAATGGAATGAAAATAATGTCCAACTTTTCCTATGGCCCAATGTCTGGCTGGTTTTGGGCCATCTCCTTCACAGCAAAAGGGAGTCATCAGAAGCTATCCCTTAATCCATTCCCCCAGAGGGAAGACACCTCGATTTATTCCCAATCTGAATAGGTCAACCCAAGAATCGTTCAGTGCATCAACCACTGACGGTGGGGCTCCACCTTGGAGGTCTCACCTATTTCCGTTGAAGGACGTCTTATAGTCTCCTGGTGGAAGTATTGTCTCCTCGGCATACATTGGGACGGGCGTCCTCACGCACTCGTGGGAGCACTGGAGGGTTTCGTTGTAGGCCGTGAATATGTCCAGATTGCTGGGCACTCTGGCTGGGGTAAAGTCTGTCAGGTTTTGACAACTCTCCTCCTGCTGCTTGATCTTCCGCTGGTGGCCGTTCCGACGGGCGTTCCCCCTCTGCGCGCAGCTGGAAGGAGAAGGGAAGAGACCAGCTGACGGGTGCCTGGCCAACGGCTCCCTGTTCATGAAACCATCCCTTATATACCATCCTTTCTACTGAAAGCAACTCAGGGCGTTGCCCCAGGCCATAAACATGCAGCAGTTGAAACTACTCCTGGCCCAGTTAACTAGACCGTGTTTTTTCAAGAGGCTGAGGACATTGTCCTCAGGGTTGGAGGGGGAATTCCACGGCTGGGGTGGTGCCAAGGTTCTCGCCAGCAGCCTGGATGGCAAACAGGCCCCCAAGGATAGAAGGACTTCAGACTGACTGTAGAAGAGTAAGATGTGATTATGAAAGAATTCCAGGAAATGCTGGCTATCAAAGGCAAGTTCTCCCTGTGAAAATCCTCGCCTCTATTTCTCCTGCCCACCCATTCTCCGTGCAGGGCTGGATGTTAATGTCTTTTGGGCAGAAGGGGCCGTTTCCCATCTGTTCCTTGCTCTGCTGATGGCCAGATCTGGTACCAAGCTGTTCATTTCTGACTCTCTTCAATCTGACACTCTAATTCAGCATTTCCAAACGTGGCCAAGTTCCAGGGGTGTGGGCTTCAACTCCCAGAATTTTCAGCAGCGGCCACGCTGGCTGGGGAAATTTGGGGATTGAAGCCCACACCTGGAAGGTGAACGTCAACCCAACAGGAAGGGGGTGGAAGGCCAGTCCCCTCCCACCAATTGGCATCCCAAGTTCAGCTTCTCCAGCTCGTGCCAACAGACGGGTCAACTGATAGCCGGCGAGACATCTTCTAGATATTAGGGTCCCATAAATGCCAGCTTTATTGGGGAGAAGGATGCAACAGATTTGTGATTGAACATCTATGAAATTGGTTCACCCGTCCCTTGAGATAGCTTGCTCAGCATGAAATCACAACCTTTGCCAACTCAGCAGAGTTGTGAACACACATGCTATTCAGTGCTCCTTGGGGAGGGAAAAGGTGGGATAAAACCTGTAAATAAATGCATAAGAAAAGTCACAGAGGAGCCAACCAGTCCTCATGTTCCTGAGAGACAAGCAATTACCTGTGATTCCAAATTTAATTATCACTCTTTAGTACCTGAGAAACATCGGTCTCAATGAAGCGATCCGGTTCCAGGTATATTTTATGCATGTATTTATTTATCTTCCATAATCCAATCTGAATTTTAAATGGGGGCCTTTATAATTAAAGGGAAATTACTGATGCTAAGTACCGTGTCCGTGTAAGCAGCAACTGAAAGTTTAATACTCGCCAAGATTTTTTAGCATGCATAACGCATCGTCCAATTTGTCATCAACTCAAATGCTTCTCCCCTTAGCTGGAAAGAGGATGATCTCTTCCTTTCCTTCCGTGGTTCCCATTTTCTTTGGGGTTCTTCTCCGCCATTTTTTCTCATTTTCTTTGGGGTTCCTCCTCAACAGGCATAGCCCCCCACCCACCCACCCACCCACCGCACTCAACCCCTCCCAGATTTTGGCCTATGGAGATGAATTCTAACATCAATTTTGACTGTGGAGCACTTCAAACTTTCTAACAGGCCAGCAGGAAAGATAGGGAGAAGTTCTCCTCTTTGTCTTCTCCTGGTGACATTCCCTTTTTTGAGATCCATTTAGAGAAGCTGGTAGACATTTTCAGCATGTTTAGCCATCTCCCCAGTCTGTTCCTTCTTTAAGACGTGCTCAGCAGGGACAACAGAGGGACAGATGAAATATTTGGAAATGATGATATTAACTCAGTTGGTTTTAAAATGAAATCAGATTGGATTAAGCTTCTTGTTTTCTCTTTGCCCCTGTTATTTTGCCTTAATTTTAACCCAAATCATTTTGAGCTTGATTGGGGCATTTCAAGTGCATATATTATTGAAAGTCATAACTGTTAGGGGCTCCTGGATAGATCTGAAGCTCTTCTTGTAAGGAATCACGTCGTTCCTTAGGAAAAATGTGTACATTTCTGAGAAAAGAGTTAAATGAGCCATCCAGCAGCAATTTTTAGGTTATTTTTTAAAACTGTTTGGAAAGACAATGAATAGCCGAGAAATTCAATACAGCGGAACAGGACCTGTGTTCAGGGAGTCCTGAGGACAAAAAATGGATTTCCAGCAATTTTATTTTGAATTCGCGGTTATACTTCCAGTCTGTAAACAGTTCAAAGACACAAATCCCTGGAGTTAATTCAGATGTACAGCCAATCCAGATCTGTGTTTTGCCTGCCCCGCATTAATGGACAAAATGGATTTTTTCCCAAAACCTGGCCTACAATATGTCTGTGTGAATGGGTTGCATCTTTATATGTCTGCTTGTGGCTGGGACAAGGGACGTTCAGGGCAGGGGCTCGGGTGTCCTCTGAGGTCGCCTTCCTTTTTCTTTAAATCACGATGGGAAGAGATTTAAGGAGGAAGACAGCAGAATTATGCCTGATCTTCTTCCATGGATTACGCTGTCCAAGAAAGACGATGCAAGCAGTGAACGGGGTTCCTCTTAGACGTGCAACAGCGCATCTCACTCTGATCTTTTTTCACCGTGGTCCACCTTCTGCAGGATGAGTGTCAATACGCCGGAAGAATCTTCCAAACTTCCCATTTTGAATTGGAAAACCTCTGCTCCAGCCTTCCTGGGGGATTTTCAAGCTGTATTCCAGCAAAGAGGTTCCCCAGCCACAGAAGGGAGTTGGGGGAAATGTGGACTGTGGTGGCCCTTCCTGAGAAGCCGAGGGTCGTGGCTCTAACCCTCTTTGAGAACTTCGCAGTTGACTTGCTCTCCCCGTATCCCAGCAGAATCCACCATCCGAGGAGACCTTCTGAACCCACCAGGGGAAGACCACCAGGATGTCCCCCAGGTCAGGAGCATTTGGGGAACAACTTGGGAGACAAACAAGATGTCATGAGGCAGCTTCAGAAAACAGCAACCCCCGCCCCCACCCCACCCCACCCCACTCGTCTCCAGCCCTCGCTTTCTCCCAGGGGTTCTGCCTTCATATGAAAATGAGGCAAGCCGATCTCAAAGTAGGTTGATTTCAATAGGAAAAGAGGTGATGGCAGAAGTGCCTGAAGCTAAGACATAACCTAGTTTACTATATGCAGAGCTCATCTGCAAGAAGAAAGGGAACTAATTAGGCTAGACGAGAGCCTTGGAGAGAGAGGAAGGCAGGGGGAGGGTCTTTCCATTCCCAGCAGAGTCCTTGCCCGTGGAAGGAGGCTGCCCAGAGGGACTCTGGATAACCTGCTGGTCTGGCCTTACCCTTTTCTTTTCTTACCACAGTCTCACAGAAACACAACGGGGTAGTGCTCCCCAATCAGACGGGCAACACGGATTATCTGAGCTGCTGAGAGGGTCTCTCTGTGGGGTCCTGCCTCTTCCTTCCAATCATTTGTTGGGGGGGGGTCAGTAAGTCCAGCCCGGATAGTCGTCCCATTTCAGCTTTGCGCAGAATATCCAAAGAGATCCAGTGGAAAATTCCTATTTGGACGTCCTGCCTTTTTCCGGCTAGAGAGAGCCGCTGAACGTCCCAAAGACCCGCTTTTCGATTTGCGGAGCGCCGTTAAAAGGCGCCATGCGCCAGATGAGAAAATGAGGAGTTGATGAAGGACATTCCCAGAGGTGACATAAGCTTCAATGTTCAGCTCGCAAAGCTCCCGCTGATTCAATCCTGTAACTCATGCAGATACACAGCTGGTGAACTCCTGGATGGGGCTTCCAAGAGTGAGCGAAAACTTCCATTCGAAAAGAAACATGTATGCTGTTCACATGCTCTGTGGCCCAGAAAGGGCTCCATTAAATCATCGTCAGGGTAAATACGGACCAAGAAGGAAAAACTCAGAGGGAACACAAGCAGAAATTTTAAACCTGGCTCATGTCTTAGTCTCCTTCCCGCGAAAGGGCCTACAATTCTCTAATTGTTACCCAAAAAGGGAGCAAATTGTGAGCGGAGACATTTTGCGGGGGTACAAATACAATTTCAGACATGCAAACCCTTTAATACGGGTTGCAAAACCGCAAAGCTAAAGGCAGCAATACACACTTCGAGAGGCCCAAGATTTGCTGGTTTCTTCCTAATTTTAAGGAGGATTTGGGAATTTTTCTTAGTGCTTTTATTTTTCTTATTTTTAAACAACATTAAGGGTTTGTTTCAGGATGCGCTTCAATTCGTCTGGGTCTTCCACTTAAAGGCTAAAAAAGGACTTTAAAAAAGGAGAACACGCAGGTTAATTTCAAGCTTCCTCCTTCGTCTGGGGGAATTTAAAGCCTCCCGTGATCCTGCAGGGTGCTAAAAACAGCTGGATGCTTCCAGTGGCTGGCATGGCAGTTTGATTGTCTTCAAACTGCCCCAAACTATGGAAACAGCTGCCCCAAATCTTCCAAGAAAGGAGAGCCCATCTATGTGGATAACACTGCCCTTGCCTGCCTAGAATCAACGTATACGGATAAATTTGTCGGGATTGGCTGCCTTTTTAAATCAGAAAAATGAATTCAGAAGATGAAAGGTGTTCCCACAAGGCCATATCGAACAGCTGGATTTGGCAAGGCTCGCATGGGAATAAAGCGGAAGGATTATTTTTCAAGATGCTTTAAAATCAAATCGGTCTTTTCTGCAGCTGTGGGACTTGGCTGGCTTAGGCATCGCTTTGGACTCCTAGGACATCGAATGCCCCCACGTCAGCACTCCCGAGCGTTCCCCAACCGGTACCCAGGAGGAATATTGGACCGCAATTCCCCCAGTGCGCGCCCAGCTTGAGAATCGTGGGCATCGCACCCCAACGTATCTGGAACGGCCAACATTGGGGAAGACCGCCTGGCGTGCTTTCTGCTCTCCGTTCCTCTCAGTGCCAACCCTTGGCATTCACCCACAGTGGTGGCAGAACGTCCTTACCAGTTTTTTAAGACGAGCGTCGTGATCAGCGCGGCGATTACCATGATGAGGGAGACGGTAATGGTGATAATCTGGTGGAGAGCCAGACCTGAGGAAAGAGGAAACATGAAGATGGAGACATCTTGGGCGCAGCTTGGACGGGTCGACTCCTGACCAGGTGGCCACCTTGCAACCCCTCAACCCCAACCCCTTCGGTAGGGCTCCCTTGCTTCCTAAGGAGAAGCCATGGAGAAAACCTCAGGTAACAGGTAACAGAAACTTCAAAGGGTTAATATTTCCCACGGCTGTACTATTAATAAATATGATCATCAAGCAGTAACATAGTACAAGGGACCAAAAGAAAACATCACCTCTTTGCAGCTCCTTGGGCATGCAAGTTCTGGCCAGGAACCAAGGAATGATCTAAGTAACATCTTCAGATACAACATGTCCCCAGCAGGATGCTTTGTTCATGAAAGCCACGGCTGAAAGACTGAAATGTCTAGTCCTTGTAAAAATCAGCTTGTTATTCCCCGTAGGATGACTTGGCATCCTCTTTTCCAATTCCTGTTATAATTTACAGAACCTGTGAGTCCTCTTGCTGGCTGGGGGATTCTGGGAGTTGAAGTCCACAAATCTTAAAGGGGCCAAGGTTGAGAACCGCTGGACTATAGTATGAGAATTCATAAAATGAGCAAAAGCAGCTTTAGTTTGGGCATAGTAGCATATCATGCAGTCCTGGTGAATGCAACATGAACCCAAAAGTTAGCATCGGGCTTTGTCTCCTCCTCTGAAAGACGTTTCAAGGGAAAATTCTCCTTCATCCAACAGAGAATAAGATCTGCCTTTTGAATGTCTTTCAAAGGACAAGAGAAGTCAGTGAATTGCTTAGGGGCAAAATGAGGGGTTTCTTTTTTTTTTGCTTGGCTGGGCATGGGGACACCCTGGTTGACATTCCTAATTTTTACTCCAAACTCCCTGGGCGACTTTGGGCCGGTCGCTTGGTCTCAGACCAACCTTCCCCACAAGGTTGTTGCTGAGTTTAAACAGAGGGAACTTCCAGATAAAGCTCAAATAAAGATAAGTAAGCCTGGATCACGCCAGCCTGGGCTTTGGAGAAACTGGCAACCCTCGTGGGAAACAGACACCTTTCTATAGCCCCAGCTAAAGGATACACCTGTCCCTGAAAATAGGAACAAAGCACAGATCAATATAAATCCAATTTATTTTCATGTCTGCGTTATCGCGCAACATATTGCCCCAAAAGGTTTCCATTTCTTAAAAAACAACACCCTCCCCCCGCACCCACAGAAGTTCTCCAATTTTCTGAGCTTTTGCACCAATTCTCCTCTCTTCGACAGAGTTTTTAACCCCAATCTTTTCCTTGGCTCTTCTTAGTTAGTCCCAGATGCAGGGTTTTTAAAAGGCCCTTTTTCCCAGCATGATGACGATCCCCATGAGGTCTGCAACTTGTAGAAATATATCTGTTTACTTCTAGGGTGAGGTTTTTGACAAACCCCGCGTGTGCCCGCATTGGCACGTGGCTAGAGAAAGACATTCCCTCAGGACAGTTGGCAAGGTCACAAACATGGTGGTGGGTCTTGCCGATCTAAGAGACTAGATTGCCTCCTGGTTGGAAAGCAGCACTTCCCTGGGTCCCCCCACGACCCCTGGAAACAGCTGGAATAGATCCTGAATTCAACAGAAGCAAGGAAGATGCCATCTCCGAGTTAAGAACAGAGCAAGGGGCACGTCAGACATGTCTGGATGTTCTCCTGTTCTTGCGGTTTTTCAGAGAGAGAAAGAGCTTTTAGAGCTTCACTCTAAACCCGGGTTAACCAAACAGAATAGTCTGGAGGGTCCCCACTGATGAATCATTATATTGTTTAATGTGACTGCCTGCCTAAGACGAAGGTTGGCCTCCCACCACACTTGACATTGAAGCTACTCTGGTCTAGGGTGTCGCACGACCCCAGCTACTCCGCTGGAAGAAGGAAGGGGTGCCAACTAACTGCTGCTGCACTGCGGGGCGAAGCTGCACCATCCTTTAAAAGAAAAATAACACCCCGCCCCAAGCGCGTTCCGCATCGGCTCCCCACCATCAATGGACAGGACAGGAGTTGGGTCGTCTTGCACCTGGATTAGATCTCCCTTGAGTCAAGCTGGGTTCCTGGGGAAGGCACCGCTGAGTCTTTGCAGAGGCACGGTCTGGCCGAAACGTCAAGAGGACGATGGTGCAATTAAAGCTCCACTTGGTTATTTTTTAAAAATGTGCCAAGGCCACCTGGGAGCTGTCCTCTGCTGCAGACAGAGTCCCGTTACCTGCGAAGTCCGTAGGACCGGGATGGGTGAAACGGCTCCAACGTGGCCGCAGGGACATGTCGCCGGACGAGTGGCGTCTGGGCCACGACGGGCGAGAAGCGATGCCTGCTCGGCACGTCCCGGTGTCGACGGAGAGTTGAGGGACGCCTTTGCTGCGCCGCTGAACTGATGTGTCACGACAGAAGGCTGTTATTATCCTGCCAACATCTTCCTTCGGGAGACGGTCTCTGGCAACGAAGGGCTGTTTGTGTTGATTAACTCCCCTCCAGTCCAAGAGGGCTCCTGTTGGGCCTGCTTAGCGCAGCCAATTGCAGCAATCCGGAGCTCCGGGAGAGGTCCAGCCGTGGCCAGTCTTTGGCTCCGATTCTCAGGTGGGAACCAGCAATTTCAGCAGGCTGGAATTTCTCCCTCCAAAGATCATGGGAATATGCATCCTTCCGTCATCCTGCTCTCCACTGTAATTTCCCCCACCGACCAGCGCTTGGGCAATCTTCGACGCCATTCGGGTTGCTGCAGCTTCTGATGATCTTTGAAGGAGGAGAGTTTGCTCAACTGAGCAGCCTCGGTGCAACCACCCACACTTGGTTATGTGATCATGCAAGAAGTGAGTGTGCGCATGTGTACATGGAAGATTGAATGTAGTATCTGTCTGCAGCTCTTTAAAACACCTACAGGTAGTCCTTGCTTAATGACCACAATAGGGACCAGAAAATTGGTTGTTAAGTGGGGCGGTCATTAAGCGAGTCACCATGTGACCGAACTCAATTTTACGACCATTTTTACGACAGTCATCTAGTGAATCATTATGGTCATTAAGCAAATCATGCGGTCGTTAAGCAAATCCAGCTTCCCCAATGGACTTTTTTGCTGGAATTCGCTTAACAACCACGTGATTCGCTTAACGACCATCATAAAAAAGGTCACAAATCACAATCACATGGCCGTGGTGGTGCAACAGTTTGCGACAGTCATAAGTGTGAGCACAGATCATAAAGCACTTTTCCCAAGGCCGTCATAACTTTGAACCATCGTTAAATGAATGGTCGTTAAGCGAGGACTTCCTGTACATCTGTTTCTGGGATTGCAAAGGGGATTGATATGGATGACTTGGCAAGAGAGAACCCAGCTGGAGAACACCACAAGTGGCAACTGAGTGGTGGAAAGCCCTTGGTTCACTCCAAGTGGTCCTTCTGCACCACTGAAAACAACATTTTAAGGGTACTTTGTGCTAAATCCGCTCCACATATGTGCTTGTAATATACCTCTGGCTGTCCACTTGCAAGGAGGGAGCGTGTCCTGAAGTGAAAAAAAACCTATGGTTGTTATCAGAGAGCCACTGATAAGTTCATAAAATAAAGCGTTAATTTTGAAAGCACTGTGTTTCTGTCTTTCAATAAAGAAGGCATCAGAGGTTTGCCACGGTAAAAAGCTGGGTGTGTTGAGCACGGAGCAAAGATATTCTTGTGCTGGGCCCCCAGCTCCTCCTCCTCCTTGCTCTGCCCTTCTGAACAGCCTTGACTAGGAGGTTAACTCTGTTTCTCATTAACGTCCGTGGCGAACAGCTCCTTGACAAGAGCAGAGAGCCAAAAGCAAGAGAGATTCGGTGAGGTGGAGAGGTCCTATGTGCCTAGTATGTGTGGGTGTGTGTGGGGGGGGTACGTGGGGCTTCAGTTCAATTCAGACCTATACAAATTCATTCGGAGCTATTCGGGAAGGGCAGGAGGGAGGGCAGATGCCTTTCTCAGAAGGGAGGGAACGCTCTGCAAATCCAGGCAAGACGGTCGTCCGAAATGACGCAGCCTCCAGAAAGGTGGCTGGACAGAGAAACTGCCTTTCAAAATCCAACTGAAAAGGAAGCAACGTGCGTCTGACACCAACGTATTGGCTCCCGCCTGGCTGCCTCCTCAGTGACAGGATGAAGGAGCGGGGCCTGAAAAGTGTCAGGCTCAGGATTTGCCCAACCATAGACTGAAAGCTTGTTAGAGGATTAAAAATGCACTGTCATGGGAACATCATGAGTCCTCCCAGAGAGAGACCGATCTGGTTCTCATCTTTCATCGCTAATCCTTCCGGTCACCATAAGACCTGGTCCACACCGAGCATTCAACCGCGACCTGCTTAATGTGGCTTGTTGAGTCATCCAAAATTGGCTGGGTGCAGAAAACGGGCAAAGCCCCAGACGTGCATTGACAAGCCATCATGTTCATGTTCAAACATATTAAACCCGGCACCGTTTTGCACGATGCAGTGAATTGGATTGCAATTACGTTGGGCGATCAAGCGTTTGCACCCTTCTGAAGGCTTTTCCAGTTCCTGGGGAAGGTTGGGGTGCTCTTGTGCCAATTTTGTGATGATGCGGCCAAGAGATGTGCGTCAGGTCCTTGGAGGACCACTTCATCCCACCCCTCCCTTGATGAAGAATTTCAGAAGGTGATTCACGAAAGCTTCATAGGGTTTGGGCATGGTGGTGTTCCAGATGGTTGACCCAGGTTTAAAGGGTTTATGTGAACCCAGTCAAAAGGACAGCACCTTTTCAGAAACTTCTGTTGTCCTTAGAAATATCACTCCAAACGGGAAAAGAGGGGGGTGGGGGGACAAGTACAACTGTCTGAAGCTTATTTTTGAGTTTTGTACTTCCATATCACATGCTGGAAAGGTTAGAAGGTACCTCGGAGATAATCTAATCTACCCCCCTCCCCAGTGCAGGAATATAACATCCCTGAAGAATGGCCCTCCAGCCTCTGTTGAAGCACTCCAAGCAAAGGAGACTCCACCACAGTTGAGCAGGTCTTCTCATTAGGAAATCTTTTCTGAAGTCCAACCAGCCTTTGTCTCCTTGTAATTTAAATCCTTTCCTCCTTGTCCTGTCTTCTGGAGCATCTCTGAAGAATTTTGTTCAACTTCTCCATGACATCCTTCAGAGACTTGAAGACAGCTGTCACGGGTCCCTGAAGTCTCCTCTCCTGCAGGCTAAAGATTCCCACTTGGTCTTCCCTCCAGAATCAAACCAGGTAACTCCACAGTCAAACCTGGCCAGGCTTTGAAATGAATCATATGCTCAGGAGGCCCTGTCCAGGCTAAAAAGGCCAGCCAGCAAAAGCCACTCGATCTCTTTTAGAAGCCACACTTTTGCCAAGACACCCCATAAAGATCACTCAAAGGCTTGAGGACACCATCACTGCCGAGAATCCTGTACAATAAAGCCAAGGTCACCTTTGTTAGTGTGAATCACTCCAGCAGCTGTTGCCAAGCTTCCTGGCCAATCATGGCTTGTGGGTGGCCATTTCGTAACCTTGCTCTCCTTCGAGTTGTTTTGTTAGCTCTGGTAAACCAGAAGGAACCCCTCAGAGCTGTAGCAGAGATGACTTCTGGTAGGAAGAGATGTCCTCAAATGAGAGAGGGAGTGATCCGGTGTTGGCAGCTGGGTTTCAACGAGAGATTCTTTTGCAGGGAGAGATTCAGGGTGTTTGGGGGGTATCTAAAAAGCATGAAGAACAAGCTGGAAAACTCTGTGAATTCCAGTCTGAAAGGACCTAAATTCATAAGCAGTGGGTGAGTGGGCCAGGAAGGGCGGATTAGATCTGGCATCATCTTCTGGATCTTCTCCTTCTCTGGATCTCATAACGGTGGTTGGGATCCACAAGCTACCGAGAGGAATATTTCAGGAAGAAACACATTTCGGAATGCCATAGTGGTGGCGGGGCATTTGGAGAAGGCTTCAAAACAAAGGGCTAAAATATATGTATGTATGTATGTATGTATGTATATTCATAGTATCCAAAGGGGGTCGAATTCAACGGTGAGCCACGCAGGGGAAGTGCCACGGAACGGCAACCGAGGCTGGCTCCCACCGTGCTGAAATCAGAAGCGGAGATCTCTAATGCCGGTTGGCAGACGGGCCTCCTGCTTCATTCCTAGGAGACCCCGGTGCTAACGGTCCGTTTAGAAGTCTTTCAAGGAAGATTAGACAATCTGTGGAAGAACAGAGGTTTTGGGGTTTGGTTGTTTTTAGAAATGACAAGCCACCGCCAGCAGTTAATGAAACCTTCGCCGAGGGGAAAAACGTACCAGATGCTGAAGAGAAGCGACCAGGGAAGGCCGTCGCCTTCAGGTCCTTAGAGAGGTCGACAGGGGTTGGGGGAGTAGAAACAGCCTCCTACCTTCCCCGAGGAAGACCCTCCCCGCAATATAATTCTCGGCTTCTCTCCAGCATCTTGAAACCTCAGCTCTCCTTCTGTCTTAAGAACCACCTTGGAGGTCTTGGGAATCTTTGGGATCTTTTTGGAGGACTTGGGAATCTTAGGGATCACCTTGGAGGGAGAGGAGCAGACTCCACTTTTCCTATTACTTGAATCGAACATAACGCTATGCTCAGCTAGTCAACTCAAGGGTGGAACAACATGTTCTGTTTCAACCTTGCATCTCACAATTTGGCAGCGGCTTCGGAGCCAACGGAGGTGATTTACAAGCCTGGGGCCTGGAGCAGCTGGAGGGGGGGCGATTAACCTCCCCTTACATCTCTCTTTCCCTCTTGACAGAGGCTTTGCCTTCCCCAGCCCAGACTCCAGATTCAGTTTCCTTTGCGAATCTCTGCTTGTAGGGAGGCGGGGGGAGGAGGAAGGCGGGCGGGAGTGGGAACCCCTCCGCGTGCCATGAAGAACAGGGGACCGTTAAGGACAGGGGCTGTGCCAAAAAGTGCCACCCTGCAAGGTTCAAAGGTTGGGTCCAGTTTTCCCCGAGAGCTTTAATGAAGTGAGGCAAAGATGAAAGCGGGCCTAAGAAGCTAAACTAAACAGTAAGAAATGGGATCGCGCAACCCAGTGAGGCAGGCTAAATTGTGGTCTTAGGTGTTGCGGGCAACCCGGCTGTTGCTTTCATGCGTTCGATGAATCCCGGCTTTGGTTGCTTAACCCAACGTGTTGCTCAACCTGGTTTGGAACCCAGCTGGCTGCTGCTTCTAATTTTTCTCCATTTTTTTTTTCCAAGGCCACTGGACCAATCGCCAGCAAATGCAAAATGCTAAAAGGGAAGGCATGTCTGGGCACGTGCTAACAGAACGTTCCATGCGCTCTCCTTGGGTTGGTGGGCTCCATCTATCCACAGGCCTATGGAAACACCCCGCTCGAGGCCAGCCAAGCACAATGTTAGAAACCTCCCAAAGATGCGCCAATGCGCTGGAGCATCCGTAGACCTTTCTCCAGCGCAAATGCTCAGACTCATCCAGGAAAGCTGAAAGGCGCCAAACACAGAAGGACCGGCGTCTCCAAGCAGCACATGACCTGCAGAATTAGGTACCGTAAGAAGGCTTTAAAAATGGATCCCTCCATGGAGAAGAACAAGGCCATCAGTGGCCAGCTACCAGCTATGGAGTTTCCACATGGGCAATACATGTAGGCAATACCATAGGAGTTATTGTGCAAACCCATATCTCTGTATGGGCTTCCCCCCCGCAAGCATCACGGAACCCAGAAGTTGCAAGGGATGGGCCTGTCATATCCTTGCTATGGAAAACGTTTCCCAGATGTCGCTGAATATATTAATAAGGACCACTTTTAAAAAAAAACCCAATGGCCAGTTTTTAAAAATCATATGTTAACGTCCGTGGGAGTTAAGGAAGTATGTGGGAGCCAAGGCGACTTTCACTGATCCTGCACAGGCTTGTCTGATGGTCTGGCGTGGGCAGACGAGGCCTCGGCTCTTCAAACGCGGGGCAGGGTTTTCTGGAGGAGCTTTGGGTGATTTTAAAGCCCTCCCCTCCCCGCCATCTCTCCAGCAATGGCACCCTTGGGCTCCTGAACGGAGGCCCGCTTCCAGCTCGCCTAGCTGTCTCTGGTCTGGGACTGGGCTACGGTTCCAGTTTCAGGTCTGCAGACGGCGGAGCTGATCCCAGCTTGGAGGCGCCTGGCTGTTTACAAATGAGGTTCTTCGTCTCTCTCGGCTGTTGTCCTCGGAGGGAGTAAATTAAGCCGGGAGATTTGACGCAGCTTTATGGCTCAGCTGCTGGGATGAAGACTCAATAAAGGCTAAATGTGTCTCAGAATTTCTTTGTTTTTCAGCAGGACTTACAGGGGGTGGTCGGAAGAGGCTGTAAGGGATTCGGAGCAGTTTCTAACTCGATGGCCTTCCTCCAGCCCTCTCCTTTCCTGGGCTAAGTCAAGGTTCTGACAGTAGAAGACATAAGACAGACTAACTATTAGAGCTAACGCTGAAAACGTTCATTTCTTTGTTTAAAATATTTGTATAACGCTCTTCAGAGGAGCCTAAATTAAAGTTGCAAAGGCATACAACTTTACGATGGAAGCTGGTGTTTGTCCTTTTGACCTGGCTCTTCAGAGGAGCCTAATCTTGGGGTATTTCCATTATCCAGAACTTGACTCCTCTTAGAATGGTCAAAGTCCAGGAATCAAGTAAGATGGAGTTCCAAAGGAAGGACCTCACCCAAGCATGTGACAAAGGGGATAAATACGTCTATCCAGAGAAGAGAATATCTGTAGCTCAGGGTTGAATTGTGGAGTCCTTGGGGTTCTCTGAGCTTGGTGGTTTTCTTGCAGGTGTTTTGTCACCTGGCTAGGTAACACAAGCTCAGAGAACCTCAAGGACTCCACAATACATATCCAGATGCCACCTTCTGCAACACCAAGACTATGGTGAGATCTTCAAGGAGATGGTTGCCACCAAGGAAATCGGTGGACAAAACCAGGACCCCCTGTTGTGCTCTCTGTGGGGTCATGTGTGGAGGAAGCCATGGGGGTTAGCCTAGAAAATGAGGGTCCCTCAACTGCGGGAAAGCATTCATCTGGATGAACTCCCACCATCCTTCCTCGCAAGACTTCTCCCACGTTGCTCCCCAGCCTCATGGTCTTTGCCGGTGGGCTCTCCCAAAACGACCAAAAAGGCCCATCTTTGCCAGTTTCCTTGGGATGAATATTAGACAAGTGGTCACGTCCCTCTGCTTTATTTCTCCAACCCCTTTGAATTTTCCTCTGCTTCATTTTTTTTCTCCCCTCCCGCGTCATGCCCGCTGGGTTCCTATATCAAATTGACAGGGGCTATAAAAATAATGGGAGATTTCAGAGCAATTTTGCAAGGCACTTTCTTCCCCTCTTAAAAACAGGCCATCATTCAATTCAATATTTTTTTTCCTTTTCCTTTTCCTTTTTCTTTTTCAGTATTATGGACATCTAGAAAGATTGTGGGCAGTAAAAAAAAAAAAAGATCATGATATAATAGATAAGAGCAAAAATAGACTTCAAGCCTATTCAATTGGGCTAACCATCACTGAAGAAAGAAACTCTGTTTGATTTCTTAGATTATCCTGATAGACCTGATCTATCTAATGCAGTGTTTCTCAAACTTGTCAACTTTAAGACATGTGGACTTCAACTCCCAGAATTCCCCAGCCAGCTAATTGAGAAATGGGATGGTAAGCTGACTCTTTGAAGAACTCCTGCAATGAGAATCAGGACTCCAAAGACCTGGCTCATATCCAGGTCCATATCCTGGCTCATATATCTGCCCATACAGATTGTAGTGGGCATGGTGATGCAAACTTATAGCCCTGGATTTCCCATCCAAGCACTAACCAGGCGTGTTTCTCCTTAGTGTCTGAGCCCATGGAGTTGCTTAAGAGGTTGCTTCATCAGCTCCCCTCCACCCAAAGTGGAAACTTCCCAAAGGGTCAGGCTTTGGGAAGTTTCCACTTTGGGTGGAGGGGAGCTGATGAAGCAACCTCTTAAGCAACTCCATGGGTTCAGACACTAAGGAGAAACACGCCTGGTTAGTGCTTGGATGGGAAATCCAGGGCTATAAGTTTGCATCACCATGCCCACTACAATCTGTGCCCCATACAAGATGACCCTCATCAACCAAAACTTCATTCTCCCTTTACTTAAACAGGTCATCCTAGCTTTCTCCCCAAATCCAACTCTTTTTTGAAAAGAAAAGAGAAGGAAGGTTTGGCAGAGGCAAATAGATCAACGGAACCCCCAGCAAAGTAGAAGCCCATCTGCTGATCTGGATATGGAAGGATCTTCTGAGGAGAAGCCCATCTGCTGATCTGGATATGGAAGGATCTTCTGAGTAGAAGCCCATCTGCTGATCTGGATATGGAAGGATCTTCTGAGGAGAAGCCCATCTGCTGATCTGGATATGGAAGGATCTTCTGAGGAGAAGCCCATCTGCTGATCTGGATATGGAAGGATCTTCTGAGTAGAAGCCCATCTGCTGATCTGGATATGGAAGGATCTTCTGAGGAGAAGCCCATCTGCTGATCTGGATATGGAAGGATCTTCTGAGGAGAAGCCCATCTGCTGATCTGGATATGGAAGGATCTTCTGAGGAGAAGCCCATCTGCTGATCTGGATATGGAAGGATCTTCTGAGGAGAAGCCCATCTGCTGATCTGAATATGGAAGGATCTTCTGCCATATGTGGCCTCTTGGCCCATGCTGTGTCCCAGCTGAAACCCACCTGCAGCAAGGCTCTCGGAGTGGATTAAAGCATCGTTACTCAGCAAAGTAGCCTTGGCACTTTGTGTTGGAAGCCACAGCTGATGCTTCCACAGCGTCTTCCCTGCGTCAGAATAATTGCCGCTGACGACAGCCAGAATGAAACCTCCGCGTTGGGAGTCAGCAACAACCTGGAGCAGAGGGTCGTGGCCAGAATATGGAGAGCACGATGCAGTTTTAACCACGCAGGAAAAAATCAGCCGGGGCGGGGAGGAAGTTCAAGGCACCACATGTGCTTAGCCCGAATGCCCCAAACTACAGAAATTGCCCCCAATCCCCACAACGGGGGCACCCTGGTGTTGGAATGGTTTTTTGGGTGGTGTGTCTGCCCCAATTACTATCAGAGAAGCGATAAAGTCAGCTGGATAAGATTTTGCTTACGTGGTTTGAAGCCCGCGTGTTTCTCCAACCAGAGCCCCCTTCCAGAAGTCTAGCTCCTGGAATCCCCCCCCCCAAGAGTGAGAAAGGTGTTGTGACCCCACCACGGGTGTGTCATCACTTGCAGCTTTCTGCCAACCGGTGGCCAAATTTTTTCCTTCTTGTTTCTTGCCGCTCCAACCTTTTTCCCATTTCCCTCATCAGCCCTTTCTCCATGGAGGCCGAACGCAAATTCTCCTTCGCTGGCGGTCAGAGGCTGGATGGTCAGTGGAGTCCTCAGAGGGGGTCGAAAAAGGCAAGATGGCAGCGGTGGCATTACCATGCAAGACCCAGCCCATTCGTGCGCTTACAAAAAGGAGTGGGGCGTGCCCCGACTGCCAGTTTGACTTTTTTGACCCCTCTGCGAATGTTGTAGCAGAGGGTCATCTATTAGCGATGCTTTGGGGGGGCCCACACTGAGCAGGGGGTTGGAGTGGTAGGCCAATCTCTAAAAAAATGATGCATGATGGACAGGTTTCCCGGGGAGGTGAGAATAATAGGGAGACCAAGATGCAGATTTTGAATGAAATTAGCTCCTGTCTCTGCTTGTAGCTTGTAATCGCTTCATCTCTGATGAACTGGTTGCTGTTAAAGCCAGCCTTGAAAGGCAGCGTGCAAAGCAGCCTGCATTCCTGGCTTGGAAATGGGGGGGGCGGGAGTTAAAACCGCCCTGCAAAATGGACCGCTTGGTCCGGCGCTGCCGGAAATCGGTTATTGCCGGTTCAGACCGCAGAGGTTAACGTTCAAGTGCGAATAATAGCGAAGGCAATTAGGTAACCAATTCTCAATGATGGGCCAGAATGCTTAATTACATGTTAATTACCAGGCAAGCGGATTGCCTCCGGAAAGAACACAAAGGAGGCTGTTATCAAGCCCGGAACGGGGCTCGGATGTCGCTGTTTGGCCTGGATTCGCTCAGGTTGGCCGAAAAGGCCGTCAAGGGCCCCTGTGTAAATCACAGAGAAGAGGAGAATAAATGTTTCCCGTTGGCTCGTCAGACCTGATGAATATGGGAGCAAAGGCCAGAGAGACGCCATCAAGTAGTCACGGGACAGCTTCCCGGGCTCCGCCATGAACAGTGAACTCAAAAGGAGTGGAGGAGAGGGAAAAAGAAGGGGGACCTGGGCTCTGACCCCGGGCACGGGTGCTACGTGTCCCTAGACAATTAATAAAACAGAAAAAAGACCCCGAAAAGGCACTGAACATCGTCCAAAGTACATTTAAAGATACTGAACGGGGTGTTGGTAACCCCAGCGTCTATGCAATCAATGCCTCTGCGCGATCTGTGCAATTGATGCACCTCTGCAGCAGCTAGGGATTCTGGGAAATGACACACTGGAGCATCCTCGAGAGTAAGACGGAAACCAGAAGCCCCTTTGGCGGGGGGAGGCAGCTTGAGACATTGCAAGGTCGTTTTTTAGGACCGTGTTAGAAACGAAAAGAGGAAAGACGCAAAATTCTCGCCTTCTCTTGCATTTGCCAACACTTGCTCTCTGCAACGTCCTTAAACAGATGAATTTGGCCCAGTGGCCAAGCTAGTTAACCAAGTTAGTTAAAAAGCTAGTAGCTGTGTTTGTGCTTCATGCTGAGCTTGGTTTGTTTTAATCTTGGGTTAATTTGGGGGTGGCTTGGCCTATTGCAGAAAGGCAACCAAGGTGGTTTCCTTGAAGTGTCAATGTCTGGGTTAAGATAACACGTTAAACTCTAGGGTTTAGGCTCAGATTAAGAGAACAGAATTGAGCAGGTGCCCCCCAAAATAAACTGTACGATGACCTGTCATGATGGGTCACACCATATCCTATGACTATGTCTGGGTTCCTGGAATATATTAGACCACAAACTCCCTGGCCCCATTGGAGCCTAGACCAGGATGTTGTGTGAACCCAAGCAACATCTTTGGAGAACCCCCAAAATGGGTTAATTCAGCAGCCAAGTCAAAGGTGTGGGGTGAACCAGACAGTGGTGTCACATTTTACGGTGGGCTGCTGGAATGAGTTGTCCTTGAGGCCAAGGCAAGAAGAGACAAGCAAACTTCCTGACCATCAAGAACGCCTTTTGCAAGAAACAAGGCTCTTTCCCAAATGATCCTTTCCATCTAGGAATCAACATCTGGTGAGATTAATGTTTGAGACAGCTCCCCTTAAAAGACATGTCAATGTCACCAACTCTGGAGTTTTCGCAAGTGTTCTGGGCACGTGATCCCCATAGGCACAAATCAGTCCTGATGAAAATTGATGCAGGACTAAGGCCTTCAGTGTGGTTGTGTTGCTGAGAACAAAAGCTGCTAATTAACCACCAGGAGAAGCGGCTTGCTCCCAAGGGTGCCCTTTCAAAAACGTTGGGTGGGAGAAATTGTGTTGTGCCAACTTTCCCCTCTCTAAAAAGCTTTTCTGTGCAATCTTTCGGCTGTGCAAAACTTCTCATAGGGTTAGGGCCATTTAGACCTGCCATTTAGACACACGTACGGTATCTGTAGCTATCCGTAGCTGTACTGTATTTATCTTTCATATAATGACCAGGCTCAAATTACCATATTTTGGACAGATTAGGTGAAGACCCAGCACCCTTGAGAAGTCCGTAACACTGGGAAAGGTGGAAGGAAAGAGAAGAAGAGGATGACCAGCAGCAAGGTGGATGGACTCAGTTACAGTGGTGATGGGGGCACCATTGGAAGATCTTAAGGACCAAGTTAGGGACAGATACCCTGGAGAAGATCTGTCTATGTGATTGCTAAGAGTTGATGCAGACTTGATGGCACATGATTAATCGATGGGAAGAAAGAGAAGACCACCAGCTGCAAAGTGGATGGACTCAGCTACAGGGGCAATGGGGGCACCATTGGAAGATCTGAAGGACCAAGTTAGGACAAATGCCCTGGAGAAGGTCTATCTATGCGATTGCTAAGAGTTGACGCAGACTTGATGGCACGTAATCAATTAATCGATGGGAAGAAAGAGAAGACCACCAGCTGCAAAGTGGATGGACTCAATTAAAGGGGGCACCGTTGAGACATCTGAAGGGACAGATACCCTGGAGAAGGTTTATCTCTACGTGGTTGCTAAGAGTCGACACTGACTTGATAGCGCGTGTGTGCATGCACACGCACGCACACGCTGTCAGCTCTTTGAAGTAATCCAGACCAGAAGCACCAACCATGAGTAATAACACTACCTTATTTTAAGGCTACATTAACAGAATCTTGCAAGTCTGAAAGGACCTCTCTCCCCCCTCGCCTTTACAGCCCAAGAAACTAGGGAGGGTCCCTTCTGAGACGCTTCCCATGCCCCACCCCTCCTTCCATACTCCAGGCCTATAACGTTACTGATACTGATTTCAAACTGAGATTCCAGCAGGCCCTTCAAATTTCTGATCATCTGGCGTTCATTTTTAGAACAAACCGGCTGGATTCACACAAGATGCTCAGCCAAAATGTGGCTCTTTTTCCAGCTTCGATTTTCTCCTCAACCCATCTCCTGTAGCAGTTCATAAACTACGGCTTAGCAGGAGGGCCCAGAGTGGCCAAAGGTCGTTTGCACCCCAACACATGGTTCAGCAACGCAGGTTTAGCCTCCTGTGCAAACACAGCCTGCCTGGATGAGAGAGACAAAGTAGAAATGGCGGGGAGGGTCCTTGGGAAGTCCCACTGTTTCCCACGTGGTTGGATGAAATGAAAAGTGTTTTGGCTCCTACAGTTACTGCCGTTTCCTGATTTCTGTTTCTAGGAGAAGCATTCGTGGCGTGCCTTTCAACCCTCCGTCCCTCTCTCCGGTTCCTCGGTGTCCTTTCTAAGCAGCTTTTCTGCACTCAGGCACACCAAGTAAAAACTCATCCCAGCACAGACAGAGTCAAAAGCTGGAGCTGCTGCAGGAACAGTGTAATTGACTCTAACAGAAAATGTCAAAATAATCAGAAAGGTTGCAATTGAAAGATCAGGGACTGGAGGGACCTCTAAGCTCCATTACCTTGGAACAAATTCACCGTGTGTTAGACAAGCTCGGCCCAGCTCCTCTTCCTTCCCTGTTTCTAAACTCACTCCCTCCCTCCCTCTCCAGCAGTCTTTTAAGCTCTGCCTTTGGGGAGAGGGAGGAAGGAAAGTAGTGGGTGCTTTGGGGTGCTTCTCATGGTGGACTCAAGTGGGGAGCCCCCACCCCAAATGGAACCCAAGCAGGGGCATTGCAGAAGGACACATGGCTCGTGGGTCCTGCAGAATCACAATAAAATCCTTTGGAAGCTAACCCATGATGCCAGTGTGGGCAATGTTTTCCACTGCCTTGGACATACACACCTATGTATGACGTCTATGACAAAGAGCCTGCGTGCACACACAGACCTGACAAGTTGGTCTCTCTTCCTTGCAGCCGAGGGCAGAGAGAGGGGAAAGCAACAAGGCTTGTGAAACCTTCCTTGTCCAACAACTTTGAGCACAATTTCTGGGTTTGTGAGGAAGACAAAAGCAAGGTTTGGGGCCAGGATGCGTTTTCCTAGGTGGGGCAGAAGCCCCCTGGGCCATCCCTGGTTCTTCTCTGGATGAATCCCAGCACAGCAAGGTTCTGCTGGAAGCCACCATGTTCCCGGGTTCAAACCAGGAGAGGTTGTGCTCAAGTACAAGTTCAGCCACGAAGCTCTCCTCTTCGTGGACCACCCCACTTCATGAAGGCTTGTTTCTTACCACTTTCTTGAGGTCCTTCAAGGACAGTGAGATAGAGGGAACAAGTAGCGTGGATGTCATATGATTCAGCTGCGAAAGGCTGGTTGGGGAGCAATTTGCCATCAGCTTTGCTTCGCTGTCTCCTTTCTAGGGTGAGCGAAGGGAGAGATGGATAGTTTATCAGCCATTTTGGTGACAAGCCAAGACAGATGTCTTCTGGGGGAAAGCATAGATGGTGTGAATCACTGACGTGCTTTCTCTTCTTACCATCTGCTCCCCGACATTGTTGTTTAGCAACACTCTGCCGCCAAGATCAGTTGGCTTGAATGGGGAACATGTAGTCAGCCTCAATGCCATGATCTTGAGAACATAAAAATGTAGAAGGATTAGGCAAAAGGCCCAAGAATATTAAAGAAGCTGATAAAGAGGAATAGCTTTTCCCCACTCCTGCCCCCTGACAGCTGTTATTGAAGATACCACGGCCTGTGATTCAGGAGTTAATATTCAGCCAACAATCCCGCTCAATCAATCAAGTTTTATTACAGTCACTGACCAGCAAGAGATAAATAACTAAGGCGCTGTAGAAACCCAAACACTGATGACATAATTAAAGAAAATTATACCACCATTTATTTGAATTAGATCATTCATTACACAAGATGGCATTCTGATATGATCTCAGACGTTATCGGCTGTCGAATTTTACCAGCTATCCTACAAAACCGGGGAACTTTATGTGACAGATTACGGTCTGGTTGAAGAGAACAAAATAAATATAAAACTCATTGATGCAATATAAAAAAAAAATATAGCAAGTGGGGCTATAATTAAACTGGGAGAATCTCTATAAAAGGTGCGCTATCAAACAACGCTATCCAATGTTCCCGCTGTCTTTTATCGTGCAATTTTCTTACATCTGCTCCGTGTGATATTAAAATGCACTAACTGAAATCTTGCAAAGTATTTGGAGTCGAGACATCTATTTGCTTTACAATTGTGAGGCTGCTTTCTTAATTTTGGGGAGACTTTGCTCTGACCTACTCCGTCCGCCATCCTTTGCCTGCGAATTAGTCCAGCCTGCTAATACCACCGAGGAACTCATAACTCTAGAAAAGACCGGAGGATGTGTAGCGTTTCACTTATGATCCGTTTCCAGCTACATCAAAATTAGCAGTCAGGATGAGAGAGGGGAAATGCCTTCAGGAAAAAACATAATGTTAGCCCAAAGCTGAAAATGATCATCCGCGTCTTGGTCTCCACCTTGGGTAACTTCATCTTCGTACAGGTCAATAATGTTGACCCATTCTAAAACCTCCATATTCTTCTTCCAGGATGACTCAAGCAACTGTAGTAACTTCCAGCAGAGAGATCTGTTCCTCCCAGATCTCTCTGTCCATGTTTAAAAGGCTGACTGATTGCCAACAGGCTAGATTGTCTAGCGAAGATAACGGGAGGGAGGGGAAGCATGTCCAGACTTGCAAGATCCTGTTACTCTAGTGTTTTTCAAACTTGGCAACTTTTAGATGGGTGGACTTCAACTCCCTGAATTCCCCAGCCAGCATTAATCTCTCAGCCTGGTCTACCTTGTTGGGCTGACAACATTATCACCTACTTGGAACCCACAGGATTTCACACCTGCGGCTTAGAAAACGCAGTTTGGTCACCAAGTCCCTCTCTCCATATCAACCCCTTCAATGCAGGGTGTAAAATTGTCACCTTGCAAGCGTAGACATGAGGACAGCTACCCAATCTTTTCCTTTGGATTCCAGGATCCCTTCCCCTGGCAGGGACAAAGAATGACACCCTTCATGTTTCGTTTTTTTCGCTCCCAAGTGTGTCTATTGTGACCTGGGTCTCAGAGAGACAGAGAGGTTTCTTCATATAAGTTATGATAGCAGGAATGAAGCTGCACAGATCTATGTATCTCTCTTTATTCAAAGACTGTCGGGCCTCACACGCTAAAACCCCCTTTTATTCTTAGGGAAGAATCCCACGCTGGATTCCTACTAACATCTACCTCACCAAGTTACCGTTGTGCCAATAAGATGAACTGATATCATAAATAAAGATGAAATTTTGTAATGTTTGACTGCTGCTTCTGCAGCCTCTCCATGAACACCTGCAGTGAAGGTGAGCTTTCCACCTCTCTGGTCTTCAGTCCTGCTGCCAAGTTTCTCTTCCTGTTGGCAAGTTTCTCCTGACATTCAGAGGGAAGTTGTCTTCCTCTCATTTAGGCCCATTTGTCTGAATCTTGCATGCTGGAGACAGAGGTCTTGACCTTCTTTCCCGAATTTGAAAAGTTCTACCCTATCAATCCTCAGTTGTCTTTTTGCTAAACCGAACCAAATATCTTTGTTCTTACTTTGTAGGTCTTAATTTTCTCATCCCTTGATTGTCCTTGTTGCCTTTTCCAGTTGCTCTGAATCGCTCTCCATGCGTGACCCCCAGAACTGGACACAGGTGGGGAATGAACACTTTAACTGAAATAAACCCACGTATGGCCACCATCACTGATGCCTTCAACACAAAACCCAGGTCTCCACATGAAAAGGAAGTTGGATGAAGCTCCAAATCTTGGAACTGCTCTAAAGAAACCCTCAAAACCTCGTTCTGATCAGGATGTCAAGGAAACCATCACCACTGTATTTTTTTTTTTTAGCTCAGTTGCACAAAGTAAACAAGGTCTGTTCTAAGTCACAAACCCTTATGTATTTTGGCCAAGTTGAGGATGCCATCATCATGGGCCAAACCCACAGGACCCTGTGCAGCTCTACTTAGAGAAATGTAAGAATGCCACGTCCTCTTTGGGTCCTGCAAGCCAAAGTCAAATTTGCCATCTTTCAAAGCAAGAGATGATTCCATGGCTGAGGTTTTCTCCTTCATGGGAAACGATTTAAGAGATTCCTCCTTCTCCTCCTGATCGAGGAAGGGGGCTTGGGAAGCAGCGCAAGAGCACCCTCCCTAAACCTGGGGTGCCAATCTGCAGAGAACCCCACCTTGCTCAACCAAAGACCTCAAAGGAAAGATGCTCAGAAAATAGAATCAAATTCAATCCCTACCTGGTGGTAAATCAAGGGGAAAATGAGTCTGTTGACCAATCAATAAGAAAGCCACTCTTTTACGGTTAACTCGAGCATGAAAAGAGCTATCTTAAACCTCAGACGGATCTCAATCAGTGATGGATAGAGACTTTTTAAAACTGGAAGAATCAATAGGTTTCCTAACTACCACGGAAAGTGACCCGGTTTCCCTTCCTCTTTTAATTCATCACTTCAGTATGGGTGAGACTCAGCTCCAAAGGGTCACTTTTAAGGGAAGTGACAGCTCTTGGCTCTACCACTTGCAAGACGCTTTCAAGAGGCCTCTGTTTCCCCCTCACCCCGCTTTCTGTATTTCTCTGGAAGCCTCCAATGGAAAGATCCCAAAGGATCCTTCACGGGAGGTGCCAGAGATCATGGGGCCAGTGAACAAGAAGGCCAACCATAAGCCTTGTAGCTTCTTGAAGACTAACCAGTTTGCTGTGGCTTCATCATCATCTCCAGTTATAACAACTTCCAAATACAAACTGATAAACACTTAGCCCATAATAAGCCAGACATGACTTACAAGAAACAAGTATGGATAACTGCCAGGGCAGTAGCTGGAGACAGGAGGGTTCACGAGAAAGAACTAGAGAAAATAGCGAAATGTGAAGACCTTCGGATAGAGTTCAAGCAAATGTGGAAAAAGAACTTCCTTGAGGTGTCGGTATGGTATGCGTTTGGTCCCATACCAAAAGATCTGGAGAAGCACTTGGACACAGTAGGAACGGACAGAATCTCAACTCATCCATTACAACAATGTGGATTACTTGGAACAGTGCATATATTCTGATATTTTTAGCTATCCCAGAACCTTGGGAAGGATCTGTTAGTCAAAAGTGCCAAACCCAATCAAAACTATCTGGTAGAAAGCAACAACATTAGTTTTTAAATCCCACAAGTCTCTTTCTCTCGCTCTTTTTTTGGTTGGGAGAGGCTAATGTTGGTGCTACCCCTCTTGAAACCTGTTCCACACAGGCTCGATTCCCACAACTCGCTGAACTCTAAAGATATTAGTGTAAGAACACAAGGAAGCCATGTTGGGTCAAGCCAAGGTCCATTTTAGTTCAGCATTTTGTTCCCACAGTGCCAACCAGATGCTTCTAGGAGCGGAAGACCTGCCCCTCTTCCACCACTGTTCTTCTGCAACTGGGATTTGGAGGTCTGCTGGTCTCAATCTTGAAGTAACTTGGAGTCTTTAAGGTGAATAAGCCTTGACAGACCTGCTCTCCGTGAATTCCTTTTGTCTGTTCTAATTGTCCTTCCAAGAAAACTCACAGGGTGGTCCTCTAACAAAACACAATGACTGTGTTCACATAAGAAACTTGCTGCCATGTGGCCATGGAGGGTGGAAACCCAGGCTATCCTGCCCTAGCCCAGCTCCTTGTGGAGAGATTGTGTCCAGGGCTGGGCAACACAATTCGAAAAGGATAAGTAACAAATTGGAGCAGAGAGGAGTTACCAAGATGGTGATGAGTCAGGAAACTGAAGCCTGAGAGGAAGGATCTGGGTGTGTTTAGCCCACAGAAAAGATTACTTGGGGAGAGATATATCTGAAGGGTTGTCACTTCTTCTCTTTTGCTCCAGAGGGCAGGTCCAGAACCTACCAAGAAACAAATTCAGACTTCACACCAGGAGGAACTTTCTGACTGTATCAGTGGCCAACCCATGGAACAAAGTGGCAAGCTCTCCTTCATTGGAGGCCTTCAAACAGAGGCTGGATGTTGACCTGTCAGAGATGCTGTAATAGATCCTTCATGAATCAGGGTGGTTGGACTAGGTCACCTCTAAGCTTCCTTCCAGCTCTAGCATTCTATGAAATCCTCCGGATTTCGATGCAGAACAATCTCTAAAGAAGCTCAACCCGAGCCGTTTCCCTGCGAAAGCAAGTCGTTGGCAACTAATCAATCCAGCAGATGTTCCACACCAAGGTGAGGTTTTGCCTGAATGATGAGATGAAGGCTTGCTTATCCATCATGGCTCTCTCGGTTAGGTCTGGCCTCGGTTCCCTTGCTTGGTCCCTGATCTCAGCACATTTTGGGGGATGATTATGTCAATTAGCAGAAACACCTGTGCCGACCCCTGCCAGCTCTGATCAGCCCAGCCAACAACGCAGACAGCCCCAAGCAAGGTTTTCCGTCCCAACCAAAGAAAGGGACCAGAGACAACTCCTTGCTGCTTTGATTAATAACAATAATTCCACCCCGCAGCTCATGTGTGAGTGGTTCTTCCCCCCCTACTGTTCTGGAGATGGAAAACTTAATGCCTTCCCTTGCCAGCAACCCACAGCAGAGGGGCAAGAACTATAGAAATCCTTCTGTTCTCTCAGCATAAGAAATTGTTAATTACTTCTCCCGTAATGGATTCCACGGTAGGATGCACACACACACACGGCTGAAAGAAGCTGTATCATCACCTCACCGGGTGGCAAAGGTAAGCTAGGAATTTTGTTTTCTGAAACTCTTCCCAATATGCTGCCTAAAGGTGCTTCAGCAACAGCGGTTCAGAAAAGAAGAGCCGGATGTTCTCCTTCGGATCAATGTCATCCTTCCTCTTCTATGTGCCAGCTTCACAGCGAGAGACAGCGGTGAGACGCAGCTGCTCAAAAAGCAAATGTGGTTTTAGGCTACATCAAGAGAAACCACAGACTCATAGGATTGGGAAGGCAAGACAAGGGTCATCTAGTCCAACCTTCTGCAATATGCAGGGAAACCCATTAAACCATCCATGAGAAGTGCCTGCCCAGCTTCTTGAAAGCCTCCAGAGATGGAAGATCCACCCCTTCCGTAAGGGGTTGGATCATTGGACAGATCTTAGTGTCAGCCTACTTTGCCTGAACACACGAGGGCTAAGCTGGGAAAATTGTGCAGACACTCTTAAGTTCCACAGCCAACATGAGAACGTTGCTGGATGGCCCCACTGCCATCTGGTCCACCCTTTTGTGTCTCCTGGTAGCCAACCAGCTGGATTGAGGAAGATCAGAAGCCCAGGAAGAAAGATAACTGGTTTCTTTCACAGTCACTAGCATCTAAGGGGCACTGTGATTTTTAAGAGAACAAACTATGATCATAACTAGTAATTACTGATAGCTCAGTCCTCTGTAACTCAATCCAGGTTCATAGCCTCAAGAGGTAGTCCAGTTTATCACAGTTTTATGTTAAACAGTCCTCCTTCAAACCTGTTTTTTTTCAGCTCAGATTCCATTAACATTTATGAGAAGTTAATGTTTAGCATTCTTGTATGTCTGGCTCATCTTAAAGATCTTCTGCCATTTGGGGGTGTCACAACTCATGTAATCTGAGACCAGTGTGGTTAGTTGATGATTCAGTGTATCCTGTGAACCAGAAAAAGGGTAATGTAGTGATCTGTTGTGTGAATGTTCTCCATTTGTGGGAACACGTTTGTCACAAATCCAGAAAAATCCTGAGAGGAGAACAACAATGACATCTTGGTTTGTGTTTATTCAAAGAGAAAGGCACAGTATAAATTCCATCTTTGATGATGGAAAAGTCCAGCAACTGGGGATGATAAAAGCTGTAGATTTTGGGATTGGGGCAAAAGGAATAAAGTAAACCTTTCTGGTACCAGTGAAGACTGAAATCACCAAGTGTCTTGGGTCTAGATGCAGAGTGATCTTAGATGATACACCTGGATGAAACAGAACTCCTTCTTGACCAATATCTGACATCTACCAGCAGAAGTTATGGTTATCAGGAATGACATATTCCAAGTCAGGTGCCCTAGGGACAAGTTTGAATGAGGTTGGGTGGGAGCTTGAAGTAGTAGACGAAGGTCTCATGATAGAGGCTGGTGATCTTAGCAGAGAGACTCCCAGTATGAGTCTCTTGATGTGAGAGATGGGATGAGTTGAGAGAGGCTAACTACACCCTGGTACTAAGATGGAAGAGAAAGCTAACTCTGTCTGTGAAAGTTGCTTGCTTGCAGTCCTATGAGAAGACCAGGGCTTGGAGGGTGGATTGTTTCCCTTCTTTTGGACCCATCTTTGGAAGGTCCACCATGTGAATTCATATTAGTATGTGATGGAAGCTGTTTGCAATAGTAGGACAATCAATTATGATCTTGCTCTTCTATCCCACTCAACCTCCAGACATGCAGTTGGGACCCAGGTAGTTGAATCTCCATAGACTCAGTAGGTCTGGTAACTCCAGGGCATCCCTGGGCAAAATGTTCCTATGTCTTAGTCACAGAACTTCTTGGCCCAACTGGATGCTCTTAGCTTCAGCCCCCCTCTCTGGCTTTGAACTAATGTCAGGAATGGGGGGAAGGTGTACAATAGGTCTTTGGGCCAAGTTGTACTGAAGATGTTTATTGCTCCTGATTCCTGGAACGAGAAGGGTGAGATGAATTTCTAGTGGGAGTTGCCAGAAAACTCATGGATGGCTTCCAAAAGATTGACACAATTTGTCTGACCCCTGTGGGACTGAAGGTCCATTTGCTGAGGTCCAGTCAGTGGCTCAACTCTTAAACATCCCATTTGCTTGCCTGCTGCTACTACTGTGGTTGTTGCTATCATGATCATCTATTGGACAGAATTACCAAAGACAAGGGCCTTAATTCAGGGGGCAGGCACTATCTCTTTGATAGTGTTTTATCAAAACATGCGCAGGTGAAAAAGGACAGGGGTCTGATGGCACTTAAACGTAGGGCTGCTGTGCATATTCTCATTCTGTCCTTCTTATTGCTACAGCTGTTCTTTGGAAAGGCTGCAGATCGCACTGGAATTAAGGAAGAACAAAGACAACGCATGGAATTCTTCCTAAATCTTGGGAAGGAAGGAAGGAAGGAAGGAAGGAAGGAAGGAAGGAAGGAAGGAAGGAAGGAAGGAAGGAAGGAAGGAAGGAAGGAAGGAAGGAGGCAGGCAGGCAGGCAGGCAGGTGAGATGGAGAGAAGGAAGGAAGGAAGGAAGGAAGGAAGGAAGGAAGGAAGGAAGGAAGGAAGGAAGGAAGGAAGGAAGGAAGGAGGGAGGGAGGGAGGGAGGGAGGGAGGAAGGAAGGAAGGAAGGAAGGAAGGAAGGAAGGAAGGAAGGAAGGAAGGAAGGAAGGAAGGAAGGAAAGCAAAAGAGGGAAGGAGGGAAGGAAGGAAGGAAGGAAGGAAGGAAAGAGAAAGGGAGGGAGGGAGGGAGGGAGGGAAAGAGAGAAGGAAGGAAGGAAGGAAGGAAGGAAGGAAGGAAGGAAGGAAGGAAGGAAGGAAGGAAGGAAGGAAGGAGGCAGGCAGGCAGGCAGGCAGGCAGGTGAGATGGAGAGAAGGAAGGAAGGAAGGAAGGAAGGAAGGAAGGAAGGAAGGAAGGAAGGAAGGAAGGAAGGAAGGAAGGAAGGAAGGAGGCAGGCAGGCAGGCAGGCAGGCAGGCAGGCAGGTGAGATGGAGAGAAGGAAGGAAGGAAGGAAGGAAGGAAGGAAGGAAGGAAGGAAGGAAGGAAGGAAGGAAGGAAGGAAGGAAAGCAAAAGAGGGAAGGAAGGAAGGAAGGAAGGAAGGAAGGAAGGAAGGAAGGAAGGAAGGAAGGAAGGAAGGAAGGAAGGAAGGAAGGAGCGAGCATAGGCTCCATTAAATGAGGGTGCCATGGTCCACCAAGTCAAATGTCCTGCCCCAGCTAAGGAGTTCCCAAATTGCCTGAATGGACCAGGTGAACTTCACGCAGGGCATGGATATTGCAGGAGAAAAAAGGGACATGAAAAAAGGGCCTCCGTGCCACTTTCTGCCCCTCTTCTCCAGCGACCCAGCAAACAGCGCCACCCTCTCCTTCCGATGCCATCAGGAGCGAAAGGCCTCTGCTGAAGGCCAAACCGGACCCTGGCAATTAAGAGCGGTCACTTGACAGCTGTTCAGGCAGACATGTGCCACAGCAGTGATTCGGACCTGTCAGACATCATTATTATTGAGCGGCAGGATTAACTTGTGCTTAAACCAGAACCTGGGGGAAGCCAGTAATTAGCCTGAACCAGAGGCATTTGCCAAGGAAAAGCCAGCAGGCCGGCACGGGAGGTGCTGAGCGCATGGTTTGGGTTGGGCACCGAAAGAATGAGAGAAGCAACAGTTATGGAAATGCCCAGAAGGAGAGGAGTGAGGGCAGGGGGAGAGTAAAGAGGACGATTTGGGGACGGCGTGAACAGATCTGATTGTTCTTGGAGACCTTTAGCATCCAGTTAGGCCCTGCTGAAGGTCTCTGTCGTCAGCCCTGTATGCGGTCTTGGTTTACCATGTAGTGCATGGATTTACAAGCAAAGAAGGACATGTTCCCATTCCTCAGAAGGGAGTCCCTGGTCGGAGGCTCCCAAAAGCACAGGAGGGACAAAGCAGCAAGCTGAATCCCAAGAATTAAGCTGAATGTTTCGGCAGCCAGGTTTGCTCCTCAAAGTCTGGAGCGTCCGGCCCTTCCACCGTTGACCTTCACGCAGAGGTTGGGTTGAACTCTGGATCTTCACGATCTCATTTCCTCCAAGGAAACTTGTGAAATATGTACACAAATACACCCACATGTGCATTTGGAAGGCTGCGATCTACTTCACCAGCCTGATAACGTTCATCTGGAGTTCCGCTTCTTCCTTTAGGATGGAAGGACAATCCAGCTGTGATATCCATAGCAGGGTTGATCTGCTTAATCAGTGCCCATTTGCAACCCCTGCTCTTCTATCGGTAAATAACCCACCAACTGTTTTTTAAGCAAGGATTCCTTCAGTTTCAAGCATCCTTCATCACCGTTGCATCTGTTCTTCATCTGAGCACAGTCTAGATGACCTCTAGTAGACCCTGCCAAATCTTCTCGTGTTTGTAAACGTTCAGGTCTGCCGTAATCTGCCTGATGATGTCTCCAAAGTTTTCTTCCCTTACGATAGAGGCTTCTGTTTTTCTACCTTATTCCCAGGTAGTTTGAGAATTTCTTCTGAATTTCTCTTGGGGTGCGTTTCAGCCTCCTTTCTTGTTTAGGTGCTGGAGAATGCTACTCCTGGTAGTAGCGTTGGGCTACATATCTTTCCATCACTTGAATTCTCTGGGGATGCTCTTAATCTGAAACAGCCCCAGGGGAGGAATGAACTCTAACCCTCCTCGGGACGTAGTAGGAAAGCGAGGCGTCAGAGAGGTTACAGACTCCTGGAGAGATGGCTGGCCAGTGGAAGTCCATCCTCCACAGCTCTGTTATGGGGCCTGCAAGAACCCACAAGCATTTCATCTCAATGCTGTCTTCCCGGGAAAGGCATTTAAAAAAGCTATTTTAAAAAACTGAAAAAGAAAGAATGGGAACTGTTTTTCTGCACAGCCCTGAAGAACTTGTCTCGTCCTGGAGCTTTCAAATGAATACAACTTAGAATCATAGAATTGTAGGGTTGGAAGGGACCTTGGAGGTCTTCTGGTCCAAGCCCCTGCCCAAGGCAGGAGTCCTCATACCATCCTGGACAAGGTTGTCCAATCTTTTTTTTTTTTTGGAAACCTCCAACGATGGAGCCCCCACGACTCCAGGAGGCCAGCCGTTCCATGGCTGAATAGTTCTCACTGTCAGGAAATTCCTCCTTGTTTCCAGGTTGGATCTCCCTCTGACGAGCTTCCACCCATTGCTTCTTGCCCTACCCTCAGGTGCTATGGAGAATCCATCAACACCCTCTTCCCTGGGGCAGCCCTTCAAGTATGGGAAGACAGTTATCAGGTCTCCCCTCCGTCTTCTCTTCGTTAAGCTAAACATACCTAGTTCCTTTAGCTGTTCTTCATAGGATTTGGCCTCCAGACCCCTCATCATCCTTGTTCCTCTTCTCACTTCACGCACATTAAGTTGGTACACCATCATCAAATTGAGACCTCATCTACCCTAACTTTCCTAAGGTTTGATTGAAGGAATATTTGGGGACAGGGGAGGGAATATTCTCACTGTTTCTTTCCCCGAAGAGAACATCTAGCAGCTTTCGTCCTCTCGCCTTTGAACTACTGAGAAAAGCCGGTTTCTCATTTATCCCAAACAATGCACGGGTATTTTCCCTGCGAGAATGCGTGTGGGTGGAACCAGCCACCCTTGTAATGTGCGTCAACTTGCGTTGCCAGGAGCAACAGAGCTCCAGAAGGCTTGGTATGCATTGGAGGAAACCAACATTCCTCCAAGATTCTCTCGAGAGGTGAATTGAGAACCACGCAATAAGAGCTAAGTCCATTCTGGACTCTCCAGCCATCCATGGGAATTGGGGAAGGGAAGTGACATCACCTGTGTCGTCGTCTAGCATGTAAATGATGTCATGATATGTGTGATGTCATCATGGCTCCCAACAGATCCCTCAGCATCCATCTCCCTCACTTAATGACCCACACCTCTGAGTCTATGTGGTCTCCACTCCCGAGCTATGCCTCTCACAACCCCGGCTAGCTGAAGGTGACTGTGACAACCTTAACACTGCTCTGTGTTTCCCTGGGCAAACCCCTGTGGAGTTTCTCCCTGCCGAAGTGATAAAACCAGGATACACCATATTTCTTCGACCCAGCGCCCGGTTGGGTTGAGAGAAGAGCAAAACTGGACTTCATTTGCACTGAAACGTGGTTAAAAATCAAGTTAAGGCAGGGAGTCTCTACATAATTAATCACTTTCCTGTTGGGACACACTTGAATTCTTTGGGATGGCTGAAAGATGCTCGAGATGTTTCTAAGGAGAGGACGGAACCTGCTTTCCACCTCCCGGGTATCTCCATCACTGTCCTCTTAAAAGAAGCAGAGCAGAAAACCCCCTTCCCTGGATTTGCCCCCCATGCTTAAACCTGGTTTTGTTTTTTATGGCTTCGTGTTTGCTTGGGATTCAGTACAGTGAAAATGGGTGGGTGCAAACAATGAGGGCGTTGGGCAAAGCTTAGATGAAGCATCTGTTAATGCCAGCCTTTCGAACCTGGCACCTCCATCTGGGCCTCCAGCTTCAGGATTCCCAACCAGGTTGGCCATAGGCCTTCCTGTCTGGGGAAGATGGGTGTTGTAATCCCAGCATGCCCAGTGGGGGCTAGGCTGGGGACAGTTGGTCTAATTCTTCAGAAAATGAGCCTGTTAGAGAAATTCACCTGGATTTCTGAATGTATGGATTAAAAAGGGCTGTATTTGGGGAGGAAGGAACCACATTATGCAATTTTGAAGGGGGGAAAGGTATTATGTCTGTAACTGTGTAAAGAAGATCGGAAGTAGCTTCTTTTGGTATTTCTTTTCCTTTCTGTTTTTCTTTCTATTGCTTTCAACACTTTTTTTCCCCTTGATCTCCTCCTCTTTCCCCCGGCTGCTTTCGCCAACTCTAACCCACCTCCGGCAATTTAATTTACTAATGGTGCGCTGAAAGGATGTCCTCAACACTGGCATGGCGAAGAAAATTTGACATAAGTGGGGAAATCCACTTCCTCCCCCGGACCAGCTGAGCCAGAGGTACTGGTGTGAGGAAACGATGTCGAGTTCCCTGCTGAAATTTCATTATGCCAATGCCTCACTGATTTACTGAGTTTATGGATAAAATCCCTTTAAATCCCCAGCAAGCCCCTTGCACAAAAACGAAGGATCAGTGTGACTCCCAATTTGCTCACGGCCGGAATATTTTCTTGAAGCTCGTGCCAAAATCGGTTTTTGACTGCAACCTTGTTTTTTCCCCTTCTTCTTTTTTTAAGCTAGTAAAAATACTCCCAACTGGGGCCTCTTATAACACAGACCATTTGGGACTTGCTGGGTGGTGGAAGAATAGGGAGGAAGCGTTTCGCTCTCCAACTTGGTGTAGATTTTACAGCAGGAATGACAATGCTGCGTTTTCTCTGAAAGGCTGCAAAATGCTGGAGGAGTGATCAGTGAAAGGACGGGGAAGAACCGGGTGGATTACACAGCAGAAGCTACGAGAGATGGAGGAAATTCCTTTTGGGATTAAAGTTATCTAAATTGTAGAAGAACCAAAATTCCACCACCCTTAGAAATGGGAGTTTCGTCTTTGCCACTGGCCAACGACACAAAGGCGTTATCTTTGGGGAAACTGTTTGCAAGAGCAGCGCACGTTTAACAGCGGCGGCCCCAGGAATGCGCATGGATGGCAACACGCGCCCAACAATACATAGCAATTTGAATCTCAAAGTAACACAGAAACTAGACCAACTGAAAAAAACTGGAATGGACAGGTTGGTGACAACAAGATGCCGAGAGAAACTGAAATTGACAGATTCACCAAACAACAGGCGAGAGGAAGAAAAGCCAAATTGACAGACCAACAAAATTAAAAACTGAACCCAACAGATGTGCCACCCCTGGACGAAGGCCCCAACTTGGAGAGCGTGATACAGATTTTGTCACAGAAGTGTCTCTTCCGAATCTTAAAATAAAACAAGAAGTCACATTGCATCAGTGGCTGAAAAGAAGCTGTATTTCTGATGCGATGGGCAACATCTGAGAAGATCATGTCCTCAGTCCCACCTACCAACCCTCTGGAGGGCTGCAGGAGATGATCCAGTGATACCACTGGAAGACGTGTGGCCCAACCTTTTCAGCACTTCTTGAGGTGGACCTTAAGGGTAGAGGTGGAAGCAGAAGGTCTCTCAGAAGCTCTTGGCTCCCATTTACCCTCTTCAAAACATCCTCAAAGACAGTGAGATCTCAGCCTGCTGAGGCACCACGGGTCACATCACAGATGGAATGGGGACCACCACCCATGTCATTCCTGCCTACCGAGTGACCCCCACCAGATTGCCCCAGCTCCTCCATAGAAAAAAGAGCATCCACTGAAACACCAAGAAGACAGAAGCACCTACCTGAAGTGTCTCCTGGTATTTTAGGTGGCGGTGGTGGACCTTCAGCTTTTTTCTTGCTACCACCAGAAGTCGACGGTGGCAGCAGTGTGCTGATCCCACTGGGGTGGTTCCTAGGTGCACCAACCCCTGGACCAGGTCCTTTGGACTGTACGGTTGAAGAAGCAGCTGTTGTGGTGGTGATGGTGATGGTGGTGGTGGTGGTCATACTGCTGGTCACACTTTCCAAAACTGAGGTGGCAGGGCCATTATAAATCCTGGGAAGGGTGCTGGTCTCCAGGGCTTCCAATGGGCTTGTGGATCCCCATACTATCACCTCAGTCTCCAGCGTTGGCTTGCTATTTGCTTGGAGGAACCTTTTCCTTCTTTTCAAGTAAGTCTGGGACACGGTACTCCTGTCTGCCAGGGGAGGGTTTGGTTTCATGTGGGTGAAAGACGGCGTTCGCCTGCTTTCCCAAAAGAGGTCCGCGACATTACGTAGCCTTTTGAAATGGTATAGGTTGGCCAGATGTCCATCGGATTGTTCCAAGTAGGGGAAATCAAGGCTCCCTGGAAGCCCAGGCTTTCTGGCTTGTGGTCCAGACCTAAAGCTCCACAAAAGATGGTGAGGGAACCCATGCCAGCGGGCAGGTCTCTGCAAAGACTGGTGCCGATGGTCTCGGCCCAAAGATTCACAAGATGAGAAATCCATGGCAAGTTGAAACATGGCTATTAAAATCCAAGCATGGCTTCGTACAGGAGAACCTGACCTGTGGACAGACAGGGAAGTGTGTTAGATTCAGACGTACCAGAAAACCCAACTCTAGTCATGCCTGTTTCAAGACCGCCGCAGTACAGAGGAGTAACCTCAGGTGGCACTTTTCTCAGCATCGAGGTCAACTGGGTTTCCAACCCTCGGGCAGCTGATAGATTGTTTCTCACCCAACTTGTTATAAATATCCTAGGTCCAAAATAAGCCTGTATCTCAACCACAGACTCTGCCCTTGCAATCAGTTCCCCTCTCATTGTCATTTTCTCCCCTGGTGTTTCTATCTTCTTCCCTTTGAAACGTCCTTATTTCATATTCTAATCTATGATCCACTGTGTCTTTGACAGCCCCCCATATGGGTTTATCATGCAACTCCACCAAGCACCAACCCTGATGGCATTTCCATAATGCCTACTGACCAGCATTGGGGTCTCTTCATCCAGTCTTTGCCTTCTGTCATGTTCCACCTCTGCAACCTTCTCCAGAACCTACCTTACGGCTCACCATTTCAGCAGAGCCTTCTCTGAGCCACCCTTGGTAGGCCTTCAACTAATTTGTCTGTATAAGTGCCCTCCGCTCATCTCATCTCCTCCGCAAAATTGTATGGCTGAGAATCCTCTCAGCAGAATGCCCGTGGTGAATGTCTCCTCGCCTCCTCCTACAATCCTCCTCTTACGCTCAAACACAAGCACCAAAAATGCTTCTTGGAAACATGCTGTATTTCTCACTGATTTCTGTTCTTAGCCCCAGGCAGGTCAACCAGCTATATCTTTGCCCCTGCTTCATTTAACGGTGTGAGAAATCCACCTTATTTTCTCTCTTGGCTAAAGGATTCATGACGGAAAGAAGCAGAACCCATTCTAGATAGATGTACCGAGATGGAATCAACTCCTCCCAGACTCAGCTACTGTTGAACGGGGTCCTATTCTAGAACCTGAACTCCAGGCCTATCAACATAGGTGGGGAATAGAAAAGGCAACCTTTCAGAGCCAGAGGCTCCATTTTAAATGTTAAGAACATGCTGTGGGCATTTTCACAAAATGGTTGCTAAAGTGGACAGGAACTAATACTTAAAAAAAAAAAAAAAAACTGGGAATGAGAAGTAAACTGACAATGCCCAGTACTTTTCCTACCCTTCTGGATGTTGTCTTAAACTTTCTTCTCTTCCATCGATGGGCACATTTCCAAGCAAAGCTACCACCTTCATGCACCCCAAATATTCTTGGAAAGATTAGCACTTTGATGGCAGCCATCTCAGTGGCCATTATCTCCAAAGTAAAAGGGCCTCATTATAAGTAGGCTTTCTAGGGCAGGGAGACCAATGTCCATGTTCAGGCTAACTCCTACGATGGGAACTCATGAGGATGTGAGCACTCCAGAGTGCAGCAAACACTTTCCCCATGTTGAGTGTGTCCATATTGCAGAGGAAGTTGTGTTTGATTCTCCCTTCCCCAGGAGTTAGCAGTGAGATACAGGGGTCTGTGTAAATACGACACCCTAAGGCAGTGTTGTCCAAACTTGAGTGGACTTCAACTCCAGCATAGCTGGCTGGGAAATTCTGGGAGTTGAAGTCCACTCATCTTAAAGTGGCCAAGTTTGGACAACACTGCCCTAAGTAAAGCTGGGTTATTCTTTAATTCCAAAATCTGCACACTGCTAAAGAACTTCACGCTCATTAGTTATTTCCTGGAACCTATCGAAGGACCAAGTTTCTCAAAGTTTTCCCTCCCCCTCTTGGCCACAAGGCTTACTGTCATGTCTGCTTTGGACCACCAATGAACGTTGACAGAGATGATTGGATTTTGGAATTTGAGATCTGGTTTTTTTTTACAGCTTTTGCTACTCGACGCACAACGGCCTTGGTATCTCACGGGCGACATGCGATGGTTCGACAGGATTTGACATTTTAGAAAATGCCTTGTCTGCCGGGAAAAATGGAATGGAAAGGAAGATTGAGAAAGACCAGTGGATGGAAAGAACTCCATTTCTCCAACACCAAGGAGGTGCAGCAAATTCAGCCTTTTATCTTCAAGATTGGACGTTTGGGCAGAATTGCTGCCTCTGTGGGTCTCCAGCTCTACTTGCTTGTATTTACTTGAAAAATGGGGCACTTTGGTCTGACGATAAACCGAAGGCCTACTGTCTGTAGAAGCAGAAGGAAGTACGTTGCAGCGGAAGGGCATTACTATCAACGGACTAACTCTTTGGAGGACAAACTGCTAGCACGTGAGCTTCCATTTTTGTGGTAGGCTCTTTCCTTCCATGATCCTCCTCCTCCCTTGCTCTTTTCTGCAAAGTCATTTTGACTCTGTGCCCAGCATCACTATTTAATGCTCTGGAGATAAGCCCTCTGCAATCTGATAGGCTATAAAATTCTGTTTTAATGAAAAACGCTAGATGGCCAAGCCTGATTGGGCACGAGGCACAGTCCAAGCTGGCTCAGATCCAGACTCCGTCAAGAGCAGCTCGGGGTCCCACACTTGATGGGACCGCAGAGTTGTTTCTCCCCCAGCCTCATTGTCTTGAAAATGAAAGGTTGGCCAGCTCTATGGAGGTTTCCTGCAGATGTCCCCCGTCCTCCGAGAGAAATGGGGAGAGAAGAGAGCCATGGAGATGGCCTTGAGGAAATGTTCAGAAGCTGTTCCAGACATTCCTCAAGCCCTGGGAAAGGAGATGGTCTTAGGAGGAAGTCCAGGCTAGTTCCTCCCTGATTCAATGGGGTGGTGGGAAGCACAAATCAGACATGCAAGATTCTGTAGGAGTCTTGATCTGGAGAACCTCAAAGTGTTGAGATGTGATTGGTGCTTGAGGATCTGGTGGTGGTGGTGATGCTGGGGGTGACTACAGTTTTGATTAGATGCCCCATGCTCAGGACAAGGTGTGCAGCTCAGAAGTCAGGAGTGTTGCTAATCTGCAACCAGTGAGGGTCAAGGGGGTCCTCACAAAAGGCCCCTTGGCTAAAGGACCTACAGATCCACACCCATGTCTCTCCTGAGTCTTAGCTGGTTCAGCCGAGAGGAACAGTCTCAGATCAGAGGCTCAAATCAGAGACTCCATGAGACTGGGGCCACCTGATTTCAACCAAGGGGCAGTGACTACCCCACCCTTAACCAGCCAGCGAACCAGAGGTGCAACGTCAGAATTGGGCCAGCTGTGGAGGCTGAAAGACCTCTTTAGGGAGTGAGGCTAGACAGGGTTTTCTGCATCATCACCATCATCGTCATCCTCATGATCGTCCTTGCCATCATGAGAATAAAGTAGAAAAACAGAAGCCTCTTTTGCAGAGGAAGAAAACGTTGGAGAAATGGAAGACGGGTTTCTTCACGATATTAATATTAAGCTTACTTTAAGGCAAAGCCTGCAGTGCTCACGCACTCCCCGTTGCCAAACAGCGGGAACCGCCCCTCGCCCCCCAATTTCCAGCAAATGCAGCCCTGAAATTCAGAGGCACGCTTGCCTTGAATTTGGGGTGGATTCTAAATCCCTTCTCTTTTCCAAAAACACCCGGGCAGGATTCCAGTGATTTACGCTCACCGGCCAGGCTCTGGAGCCTAGGTAAAAGTAATTGAAAAACAGTGCGGGGAGCCGTTGCACGTCAGCAGGTAACTTCTGAGCCCCGCCAGCTAAAAGTCAGCAGTTCAGGCTTCCAGAGAGAACATGAAAACAAGTCGTGTCTTTAAAAATTGCTCGCCCGGCTGTCATTTATCACGGCGCGTCAAACTCAAACCCAAACAGCATCTAACTTGTTTAATGCGATTTGAACATTCCTCTTCCAAGAGGGGAGGGGGGAACCACGCACACTCTAGTGCACTTGATGCACGTGTGAGACGCACAATCTCGGCTCACTATCGCGTCACCCGCAAACATCACACCCTCTTCCCCTCCCAACCGTGGGGCAGGCCAGCTTTGCTTCTCCCCGCCTCAGTGAGTAAATCCGCAGGAGCCTGACTTACAGGAGCTGCACCCCAAAACCCCATTCGACGCGGCTCCCCAACTCACTCTTTTCCGGGCTTGGCACGAGCTCTTGAATCCTAAATTAACCAAAGCTTGACGCCAATCTTGAAAGATGGCAGAAACTAACACACTGGGGAGAGGGGGTTGTTCAGTGCACTGAGCCCCCCTCCCAAATCAAACTAAGTTAAAACTAGCCAAGTGTTGCATGTTGGGCCAAAAGGGCTACTCGGATGTGGATTGTGATGGTTGAGCGCGCCAGGCCAATGCAGCCGTTGGGCAAACCATGGTTAATTTAGTGTCTTCCGCGTCACGGCCTCTGCTGCCCCCTCGTCTTGCTCCTGTTGCTTGTTTCCTCTCCTTTTGGCCAGAAAAAACTGGCTAAATTTTGCATTTAAATGGGAATGGAAGAGTCATCTCCCCACTGGCTCCTTCCCCCTTCTTGGGGGGGGACCCCGGAGACCACAGGAGCCTCTATCAACTAACCAGGCAGCGAGAACTTTTTCTGCTGACTGAACAAGCGACTACCTTTGCTTTTTCTGGCCCATCTTGAGATTCCTCAATCATGCCCGTCCACCCTCTATTTTGCAGAACAGGTGGCCCGTCAGCCCAACGCTCCTCTGGCCAAATGCCCGCGATGGGCTGGGTTTCTGGGTCATGCACAGTTGGAGAAGAAAGCCCTGTCAGATGGGGAAGATCATCTTTAGGGAACACCCAAGTCTTCTGTGTGCTGGGTGTTGGCATTTGTGCCTGTGTGCACGTACGGGTGAGAAAGAGTGAGTGCCAACAAGATGTCTTTCTGCATAAAATAGGGATGTGTGGGAGTTTGGGGTTGTCTAGGCAACACACTATTAATTGGTTGGAAGACGTGCAAGGAAATGGTGTGTTCCAGGAGCTGGTCCTACCAACCACGTAAAGCCACGGGACCCCTTTGCCCGTGCCTGAGATGAGCACCACATCAAAGGATGAACAACCCTGCCTGTGTCTTGCCCAGGTTAGAAGTGCCACTTTCCCGCGCGTAATTCTCTCATCTCTGCAAGGATCTGCTGATCGTTCTGTTTAAAAAGTCTGCTTGAAAATTAATGCGTTTGGGTGCATTTGCTCCCAAGCTACGGATCTTTTTCAAGAAGAAACCTTAACATTCACATCTCTCTTCTTCGCCACCTTTTATCCTAAAACATAAAGGGAAGAACAAAGACCACCCAAACTGGCTGGGGTGGGGGGGAGAGGGTGTTTCCAATCAAAATTTTGGAGTGTCAGAAATGCATCGCAGCATTCAGAGAAATGCAAAGCTTGAGGAAAGAAAACTGGAAGGATTTCAGCACTCTGATTAACCGAGAATATTAATATAACCGAGAACATGGTCAGGTTGGTCCATGTTCTGAAGGCAACGACACAACCTCTGTAGATGTTCCTAACCGTGGCCCAGTTAATGTCCACGCAGAAAGACTTGGGAATGACAAAAACCACTTGGCGGGTGCAATCAAACAAATGCCGTCAAGAACAAAATTAGACCCTTGTTTTTCTGATAATCTAGTTGCATACTTCAGATGCTTTGAACTGCAGCCCCCATAAGCTCCAACTGGTCCAGCCAGGATGGCAATGTTCTGCTTTGATCCAAAATACAACAACATTCTTCCTGGAAACTGAACTGAGCACATTCACACATGCGCAGCCTGGCTGTTTTGCAGAGTCCTGTTTGCTCATCTGCCACTCGATGCCCAAGATCTTTTATTCTCCTTCAGACTCAAGCTGTTTGTCAAACACGAGTTGAAATCAAACTGATCTGAAGCACGCTGGGTTGGAGAAGGAACAATCTGTTGTTTGAATGTCAACCTCCATCCTTTCCAGGCAGGGCTGGAAAATGCTGGAAGAACAGCTGAGAAACAAACCCAGATAGGCAAATGAAGGTCTGCCTCTGTGGAAGACAATTTCCTATTTCAAATTGATCTGACTTGGTGGAAATCATGTTCTTACCTTCTTATGTCCTCTAGTAATAAAACCAGCTAATTTTTTTAGCCCTTCACAGTTTGTAACTGCAAGAGGGTGACCTTTTTAGATCAAAACCAAAGGAAACTATTGGAATCCTTCAGCCTTGGGGCTGGATTTCTCATGTGATCTGCTTCTGAGCATTTCACAATCTTAGGGTTCATCCTCATGTTCCCCTAAAACGCCTCCTGGCCACTATTTTTAGATGGCGTGTTCTCATGACCTTGTCTTCATCTCAGCCCCAGCCCAGCCCAGCGGCAGTTAAAGTCACCTGTAACGATTCTGAAGTTGTGTTTCCCCTCGTCTTCCAATACAATTTTTGCTAGAGATCTGCTCCAGCACACTTCATAGATGATGCAATCAATGATGAGATTAGAAACTAGGATCTAGCCAGCTGCTGTTGGCCACTTTAGGCTGTGGCAGACACCCCCCTCCCTTTCAGAAGCTGGACCCTGTCCTTTGGCCTGCAGGATGGCCAAGTGGGGTTCCCAAAGGGGCTTGTCAGGAGGCTCCTTATATGCATGTGTTTAGGGTTCTTTTAGAAGAACGCTAAGCCCATCTTCAGGAAGAGCCTGACAGGTCAGAGGTCCAGAGCATCTCCATGGCTGAAACCGGTTAGTCAGCAGCTAAGCCAGCTGCTGCGATCATCTCAGCCTTGCTCCATCATAGGTTAAGGAGAGGAGCTGATGGTTGTTTTCCCCACTAGGAAGGGACTCTTGATGGAAGGAGAAATAAAACTTGGTGAATCTACCAACAGCTTTGCTTAACTCGCCACACATTAGGCCAGTAAGGAGAGTGCCACTCATTGGCCTCTCTACTGAGGAGGAAGAGAGATCAACAACAGGAGTAACAGAATTTATGCCAACATACTTTTCTGCTAGTTCAGAGAGTGGAGCAGAGCAATTTAACAGGGCCTCCTGGAGTGCCCTTAAGTTCCTTACTAGAAGTAACCTATTTTCTGGGTTCCACAACACCCGGGGGCATAAACGAACCAATGGGTGGACCTACATACCACGCTAATCCCTGAAACAAACAACAAAATCCCTAACCCAAAGGAGCCACACTGAGCAGGGCTTCAACTGAGCTGATTAGTGGGTTAAGGCAGAGGATCCTTCGATAGAAAAGAGGGCTTTTCGGGGCATCTCATTAGCAACCCGTCGTCGTAACAATCATGAAGCCAAACCCTTTGGGCCAGAGAATTTTAAAATCAGCACGATCCAGGCTTGCTTACAGGGAGAGATGTTGCTTAGGAGTTTTTGGTTTGGGCTGTACGTGTTTTCTGAGCAAGCCGCAGGCTGAATTTGCAAGGGCCTTCGTGCCCCTTCCATCTGTCCCAGGTTTACATGCGTTTCTTCCTCTCCTTTGTTTCCCAGCAATGAAACGTCAGAACAGAGTTATCGTGCCTCTGGAAAGGCAACGTTTCATCTTCAACGGCTGCCAGGCAGAACTGGGCTAAGCCATAAATAAAGAGGAGGGGGGCAGTTTTCTTCTTTGTGGATCTAATTTCATCAGGAGGAGGAGGAGGAGGAGGAGGAGGAGGAGGAGGAGGAGGAGGAGGAGGAGGAGGAGGAGGAGAAGAAGAAGAAGAAGAAGAAGAAGAAGAAGAAGAAGAAGAAGAAGAAGAAGAAGAAGAAGAAGAAGAAGAAGAAGAAGAAGAAGAAGAAGAAGATGATTTTCTATGGGTGGTGATTCTGGCCGTGTTCACACGACCTGCATAACCTTATCTCTCTGCACAATTTTGAAAGTGGCATTTCCAGAAGGTTAGTGCTGCAAAATGTCTTGACGAGAGGAAAGTGCCTGCTGAACGCAGTTGTCCTTGCCATATGGAAGACAACACACACAGCAATTGAGAGGCCTCTGCTGGCACATTCATCACCACGTTGGAGGCCCCACATCTGAAGAACATCTGAAGAGGGCCAGCGAAGAGCGAATACTTGCCATAGTTCTAAAATAAATACATTTGTGCATTTTTCCCCCTCTCCCTCTCTGCAAAGGCCAAGGGAAACCAGTTCCATAAATTAATGTAGATTCCAAGGTGAGTTCACCAGGATAACAAACAAAATTGAACCATGAGAGGTGTTCAGTCTGCCTTAATTATTCAGCCAAGGTTATTTCACCAACAGAACAGCAAGACTGACAATAATGGATGCTTGCACCTGTTCAAGTAAATGTGTACATTTACTGGCCTCAAGCTCCAGTTTGCACTCTTGAAGTATAGCAGGCTTTGCTTTCCCACTCTCCAAAGCCAAAAAATAATCAGGAAACTCATTCAACAAATGAATCCATTTTTCTCCTTTTTTTCCTATTGCACTGTGATTTAAAAAAAAATAGACAAGAAACGACTCCATGTTATAGAATACCATTACAAATGAAAATGGCCTCACTAGGCCATCTCTCCAACTTTTCTGCAGTAAGTGTTGTCGCTCTTCTTATATTGCAGCGTGAGCAACCTGAGCTTTCAGGAATATCAGGGACCTCGAGCCTTCCATCAGACTTCAATTGCTGAAAAGCATGATCTCCCACCCTACTGAGGTATAAAAGGCATTTTAAAAATAGAGTAAGTCCAAAAATCAGGTTTAACAAAACAAAGACACATGATCAAAGTTCTTCAATACAAAACAGAAAATTCTGATCCTGCCTATATGTAGACCCAAGTCTACACAGGACACGTTGTATCCTCACCCCAAGACAACTTCCCTCAGTTTGCAGCTCTTCTTCCTTCAAAATTTGTTAATCCCCCACCCACCCCAGCAAAAGCTTGTCTACCTCTACAATATAGGGAAGACACAGTGAATTTTGTGTAGTTTTCTGCAGAAGTACTGAATCATGCAGACACTTTTTTTTATTATTGGTGGCACATCCTCCAGTCCCCTAGAAAACCTTTCTGGGATCTCCATATGAGGAGAAGCTATTTCCACAATTGTGATTGATTGATTGATTGATTGATTGATTAATTGATTGATTGACATTGGCTTCTCTCTTGCTCAGTTCCCACAGACTCTTATCAAGAATCTGGTAGAAGCTGAAATGATGCAAGAACGTAATTCACATGTGATATCACTTACCTCCCCATGCAGACAACCATAGCCCACTCTGCATGGAAATAAACCCCATGAATCATCTTCTTTAGCCTACCACATTTCCCCCTAATATTATAGATGGACCAGGTGAAGAGAGTAACTGATGATAGGATAAATCATACTTGGTGGGAGAAGAGACCCCAATGGAGATGTATGCTCCTTAAAAGGCAAGTGGCTGGATTCATACAATCTGCTGAGCTACAAATGCTTAATCATGATTTATTGACTGAACTGAAAATGGTATGAAGGAATGCAGAGATACCTTGAGGAAGGAATACAGGAGCTGCTAAGGGATGAAGTCTTGAGAAAGACCATCAAAATGACCTTGCCTTGATTCTGTTTGGTAAGAGAGGGGACAGAGGGAAACTGTTGCTGGCTTTCAAGACTGATATCAACTCTTCAAGGTGGCCAGGTCAGGAAGTAGACACCTCAAGGATTACCAGAATGCTACTTGATTGTTGCGGGGTACAATAACAAAATCTCTATGCCACGAACCAGAGAACCATCGACAGTTTCTCTCTCACCCCCAGAGCTGAGACTAAATTTCATACGTCATGATCAGCCAAATATGCAGCACAGAGGTCCTTGTCTTCCTCCTGACCTCTCTTTGTCTGGAAGAAGGTTGCCCCCAAGCCCCAGGTTTGAAGAGTCTGCTTGGGCAAGGGGTGGAGCATGCATCGCCAGGTCATCATGCAATGGACGCAAATTATATATATTTAATCCGCGTCATGTGCAAGACGATCAAAAGGGGCCATGGCACATGCTGTGTCATTTTGATGGCACCATGGCTTCCAGCTAGACCTGTGAAACTGTAATCCTTTCATGAGTGTGCCAGCACTAAGGCGTTCAAAGAACGTAATGCCCAAGAACCTTACAAAGGCTGGGAAAAGTTCCACAGATTCTGAGCCAGGTCAGCTGAGGAATTCTTGGCCAAGCGCTCGACTCCGAGCCAAGAAATTTGTCCATCAGTCTGGAACAGGATTTGCACAGTGAGCTTCGGCTGGCTTCCTCTCCCCCCCTCGCATGCACACGTTCGCTGTTCCACGTCATTCTCTATGTTGTAAAATTCCTGTGGGTAATTTCCAGTTTCGTTGGCAGGCAGCACACTCCTCGTCAATCCCTAGATCCAGATCAGAGCAAGCACAGATGCCATTCAGTTCAGCTAGCAAAAATATCACTTGATGTTTATTTATTAAACATCAGCAGACATAAAAACAGGAGAAAAGGCAGGCAGAAACACAGAGAGGGAGAGAGAGAGAGAGAAAGAGAGAGAGAGAGAGAGAGAGAGAGAGATGAATAACAGGTAAGAAATAAAAGGCCAATGTCAACAATCTATCATCTATCTAGTATCTGTCTGTCTGTCTGTCTGTCTATCTATCTATCTATCTATCTATCTATCTATCTATCTATCCATCCATCCATCTATCTATCATCTATCATGTCTGTCTGTCTATCTATCTATCATGTCTGTCTGTCTGTCTATCTATCTATCTTTCTATCATGTCTGTCTGTCTGTCTGTCTGTCTATCTATCTATCTATCTATCTATCTATCTATCTATCTATCTATCCTTCTATCATGTCTGTCTGTCTGTCTATCCTTCTATCATGTCTGTCTGTCTGTCTATCTATCTATCATGTCTGTCTGTCTGTCTCTCTCTCATCTATCATGTCTGTCTATCTATCTATCATGTCTATCTATCTAGTATGTCTCTGTCTCCCTCCCTCTCTCTCTCTCTCTCTCTTATCTATCAATCAATCTATTTTCACAACTTTCCTGCAACCCCCTTGGGTTTATTGTAAGACAATAGTGGATGTAACAGAAACCCAATGGAAAGGAGAGAATTAGTAGAAGATAGTCACTCCTGGATACGAATGTCATAGAAAGGATAGGGCAGGGTGATGCTCTAAAAGTGACAAATGTAACTTACTAGAAAACAGCAAAAGACCAGGTTCTCTGATGGAATCACCAAGGATGGTATTTAGATCTAGGATCTAGTGCTGGCACCCACCTGATCAAGAGGTAGAGGTGGGATTGAGATGTTGAAAGAAATCAGGGAGGCATGCAAAGAAAATGGAGACTTGGATGGACCTCACACAGAGTGATACATTCATTCTCTGTCCACCACAAAGGAGCCAAATTCCTTAAATTCCCTCAACGATGGTGCCTTTGGTTTTGGACCTGATGGAAGGTAACTCTAGACTTAATGCTAAATGGTGCCCATGATCTGTGGCATCAACAGAAAACTGACCAGAATGCTATGGCCTTTATCGTATATGCAAATGAGAAACTCGGCCAGGATAAAAGGAAAAACTTCTAAAAAATTAGGGAAGCGGTGAAAAAGGAGAAAACCCAGCCTGTCTGAGCCACTTCCAAATATTATGGACTTAAAATATGTTTTACCCCTCATCACCTTGGCAACAGATCTTGCATTACCTCCATTAATATCATCTTCCATGCTCTACAGTTAATATGCTATTCAGCAGGTAGTGACAACCAGATACAAACTGAACTAGAGGCTTTAGACTGGAGGACCCGGAAACTCATGATAACATTTCATGCATTTTACCCCAAAAGTGATACAGATAGTTTGTATTTACCAAGGCAGATTGGGGTCTTCATTTGTTGGAAGAGGAGAAAAAAGTGGAGGGTGAATTCAGAGGTTTAAATGATTACATTAAAGCAAGCAGAGATGTTAATAAACATCTGCCAGGAAAACATTTTGAAGGTGGCAGAATCAAAGGCACGCAAAACTGAATGGTTGAAACAGCAAATGAAAACTTGGAAAACTCAACTTCTGCCTGGTCAATACCTGAAAGAAAGTGAAGGCGAGAGGAACAGTAACCAAGCTTGGCCTGGAGGAAACAGAAGGATGGAGACTTGCAATACAAGAAAAAGCACTAATAACAAAGGCCATAGAAATAAAAATGCCTAAAACTAGAAATAAGAGCAACTGTAGAGTATGCAAAGAGAAAGACAAGACTGTTGACTACCTAATCCGTGGTTGTAGCAAAACTGCACAGACCGATTATAAGACAAGACATAATTGAGTGGCAAAAAATGGTGCATTGGAATTGATGTCAAAAAGTGTAGATGTGACCCCCAAACAACATTGAAAAGGTGCTCTGGGAAAGATAATGAAAACATTTTATTGGACTTCTGGATGCAGACAGATCAACATCTACAAGATAACGTGCTGAACCTCAAACATGAAAAGCAAACTTTACTTACAGATGTGGCAATACCAAACAACAGCAGAGGAATTGGAATTGGAAACGATTGTAAAACATCAGGACGTGACAAGTAACAGACTGAAATTATGTAAAAAAAAGGTTTTCCCATAGAGCGTTAGGAGCTGTAACACTAGAATTGTCCAGACAGCTGAAAATGTTAGAATTATTCGACGTCACGACATTCAACTTACAAAAAACCAGCTTTGTTAGGAACCCTGTATGTATTATGGTGAGACTTGGGCAATTCTTCGATGTCAAGGTAAAGCTTAAATTGATCCTAAACTACTAGTACTTGCTGAGCATTCTTCAGAAGAAAATACATCATAATACAGCAGCATTCTTTTGTAAACACTGGCCATGCCTTGATAAAGATTTATTAGTAATTATTATTATTAATTACACATATTTACCGAGGCATGCTACAAGTCAGAAGGACCCCAGAACTTCAATATTCCACCTAATAAGGTTTGTTCACAACTGATAAACAACTTATACAACAACTAAGATGCAACAACCATGGATACATGTCCTGTGATATGACCAAGGGCATATCTGTAATTGGCCATTGTGTGAAACAAAAAGCTGGACTAAGATGGAGCTTGGCAGGGCTATGTTTATGGCTCCCTCTCTCTGATCCACACACAGATATTTCCTTCCTTCCTTCCTTCCTTCCTTCCTTCCTTCCTTCTTTCCGAAACAGCTGAAATGAAGGGGGGGGGGAAAGCAGATGGAGAGAAGGAGGTGGCTGCACCTGCGAGGGGTGGAAAGAGAGAAAGGAGGAATAGAAATGGATGGAGATAAGGCGAGGGGAAGAACAAATGGGCAGGACAGAAAGGAAAGAAAGAGAAGTCTTGGTTACAAAAGGGTTAAATTGATCAGGCAGGCAGAATCCACTCTGTTGGGTCTGCAAAGGCAAGCCCTTCCTTTTCAGGCATTCTCCCTATTTCAACTATCATATATTGAGGACTCCTTTTTCTTTTCTTTTTTTTGAGCTCACATCCTCCTGCAGCCAAAACACAGAAAGCCCTGCGAAAGACGGTGGCTTGGTTTGGGCCCATAAATCTGCCGAAGTACAACACTTCTTCGGAGAAAAACAACCACCGAAAGAGCAACGAGAAAATCTGCAGAAAAGGAAAACATCTTTAGACATAAAACTTCCCCGCAGTGGGAGGACGTTCTCTGAGTCGAGGATTCGATCTGGGGGAGAGTTTTTTTGGGGAGCGGGGGAAGGAGCATGGCTGGCTGGCACGCCAAGCATGTTAACTTCCTATGATCAAGAAATAAATGGGGAGGGGGCCAGGAACCACTTGGCTGCAGCACTGTGTTTCGCTGGGTCAGGCAGGAGCGATCTAATCAAGAAGAGAGCGTCCATTAAGCAAACAGCAGGATGAAAATGAAAGCAGCAGGAGGCAATGTTTCCATCTGGCTAGAATCTGAGCACACTTGTACCAGTGGAGATGCGAATGTAGGCATCAGATTGGAGCAAATGAGAGAGACAGAGTTGGTCCCCTTAGAAGCTGGGGTTAATGCTGAGTCAAGGTCTGTTGGCTGGGCTGAGCCCACAGCTCTTCAAGCTTCATGCAAGGATGATGTGGGATTTGGCAACACGCATCTGGAAGAGGGAAAGCGTCTTAATGGATTGGGGAGGCATCTTAAAGAGCCGGCAGCGATGCCTGTCACACCAAACTCAAATTAAAAGGGGGGGGGGGATTAACTTCGCCCCAGCACTGTTCTGATCAATCTTGTTGAAAGTTATTGTCAAATGTTCACATGAGGTCTCATGAGATCTCATGTCAGAATGCTGAAATTGTGTGGGATTTCAAGGGAATGTGAGTTTTTACAAGTCGTACTTGGGGAGGTGAGAGATCTCCAAGGAGGGGGCCAAGACTGTGTAAATCTCATGAAATGTGGCGAACTCCCAAGCTTTTGGGCAGCTGTAAAATTCAGTACCCACAAACGAAATGACTGCTTTATACACAAATGCCATTTCATCAGATTTTCTTTCTACCCCACAACGGTGTGCCATTTAAGTTTTCAGATGGCCCCTTCAACGTGCTGGAATACAGTGAACTTTCATTCAGTAGTTGGCTTGCAAATATTTCATTTTTATTGGGTTTTGCTCAGTTCTTGGGGACATAAAACACTGTGAGTCCGTGAATCAATTGAAACAAGGACGTAACCTTGATTCTCCCTCTGGTACCAAATGTAATCAGGAAATGAAAGAAGGGCTCTATTCTGTATTTCTCTGTATGAAACAGCAGGAGGATTTTACATAAAATTATCTTTGCAAATTCCAATATGGTCTGAACAGCTCTTGATTTAAGGTAACGGTAGCAACTCATTCACATCAAGGTCGATTCCTGGGGATATCAAGGATACATGTATGCATTTTTCTTGGCACTAATAAGAAAAGAGCTTGCCATCATTTTTTCCCAGGGTATTTCTTCCAACTTCCAAGTCTGTCCTACAACCTTGGGGTCCCCTGATGGTCTCTCATCTGTGGTGTAACTAGGCCCAACTTTGTCTAGTTTCTAAGGCCATAGCAAGGCAACTACAGATGCCACCAACTGCCATGCCCTAGAGATAATCTTCCCCAAATTTTCAGACTCCCCCACCAACACAGCTGGACAACATCAGGCTCGGGAAAGCTCATTTGTGTCTCTGGACAACGTACCACTTGTTCTTTTGAAATAGGTATCTTGAGAGAGAACAATTCGAAAGATCTGTTTGGGGAAAAATATTTAAAATGATACTTTGCGTGTACGTGCCATAAGTGTTCAGATTTTTCAAAAATGCAAATGGATCAGATTATTAGCATGACTGTTCCTTGAGAAGAAAGAAAAGTCAAGGAAAACATGGTGCTCAAGACAATCAAGGTGGGGTGGGGCAGGGGGAGAAGTAATTGATCTTGTTGGTGCAATTCAACTTGTTCTGATGGGTTGGGGAAAAGATATCTGTGCCTGGATTTCTCCCTAAATGGAGAATAGTCAAGAGCAGATCCAACCATGAATTAATGAATTAGTTATTTTAATGACTGTCAACAGACCTGATAACCAAATTCAAGTAGGAGCTCATCGTATTTTTAATAACTATGTTTGTTCTTGTCTGCACTGAATATCGTCGCGACACACCTCAGATTTCCCACCACGGCATCCAGCCAAGCTTAGCTGATCTTGAAAGTCAAGCAGGGACAGACCTCGTTAGACGTAAGATGGGTCACCACCAGACTGGGAAGACAAACAGGCAGACCCACAAAAATCTCCCAGAAGAAAGTAATGTCAGAGCATGAAAATTTCATGATGGGGATCTTGAAGTCTTAAAGAGCTTGAAGGAGACACTGGGTCGACTCTTCTGGAAGGATGACCATTTCCCTTGGTTCCTTTTCCAAACATCAGCTGTCAGATTGCTCTCCCCTATTTTTTGCCTGCCAAAACTGAGATACAAAAGGCACTTTTGGAGACATTATGCAAAGACATAGTATTCTGGAGAATGCTGGGGAAGGTAGAAGGAAAGAGAAGAAGAGGATGACCAGCAGCAAGAGGGATGGACTCAGTTAAAAAGGTGATGGGGGCACCATTGGAAGATCTGAAGGACCAGGTTGAGGGCAGGTCATCCTGGAGAAGGTCTGCCTATGGGATTGCTAAGAGTTGATACTGATTTGATGGCACATAATCAATCCTTTGATCAATTGGAAGAAAAGTGAAGAAAAGGATAAGCTGCAAAGTGGATGGACTCAGTTACAGTGGCGATGGGGGCACCGTTGGAAGATCTGAGAGATCAGGTTGGGGACTCATCGTCCTGAAGAAAATCTATTTATGTGGTCTCTAAGAATCAACATTAACTTGATGACAGATGATCAGCCAGTCAATACCAATATTTACTGATATAGTACAAGAGTTTGCTAAATTATCAGGTTACACAGTTAGTTGGCGTAAGTCTCATATATTTCCCATAGGCTGTGATGTATCTATGGGAATTTATAAAGACCAAGGTTTTATTTGGCGTTTGAATTCTTCAAATATCATGAAATAATTATCCCAAGGAAAATGTATTCGCTTGTAGATGTAAATACACCCAACTGTTTATCTCCAATTAATATTGATATAAATAGATGGCTAAAAATGAGCTTCTGGAAAAGATAAATGCCAATAAAAATGTGCCTTACCTCAAGACTACTCAGAGGAACTCCCAAGTTGATGTTGTTCAGATATTTTAAGCAGGCTGATTAATGATAAGGGAAGTTTTTATGGGAACAACGAATCCCTAGATGGTGGGCACTGTAACTTTCGGCTTTATCGTCAGGTTTATATTTTGACCTCTCTTCCTGTATGGGATCCAAGACAACCTGTGCAAAATCCATGGTGGGCACAATTATATCATTGCTAGGTGATACCACCGACATCTTTGCAGGCTGTGGTTCCTTTTAAGTCAAAATTCACTTGCATTTCCAGCGTATTTGGAAGATGTTGGGATGGAAGGATTATACGGACCCTCATTCCCAGGAAAAATTTATATTCTGGGATAATCCCATTGTGAAAAATGCAGGTAATTTTTTTTTTTTTTTTGGAATTCATGGGTTTAAAGAGGTGTGAAGACTCTAGAAGATCAGCTTATCGCTAATCCAATTTTTCAATCATCTGCATATTGCATGAGGTATTTCATTTGCCTGAAACTGTGGAATGTCAGGATATTCAGTTAAAACATCCTTTGATTTCACAATCTGGCCCAGACGAGTTAGCAGCATCGAAAACTGAATTACGGTCAGCACTGAAATGTGTTTTGGACCATTATGAATGTACTTTTTTAAAAAGACAAGAGGTTTTTTGTTAAAGCGGATAATGGCGATGTGCAAGAACTCTGGAATAAAGAGTTGGGGTATGTCATACTGATTAATCAACGGCGCAGGCTCTTAAAGAGTATTGAATATGTCTCTTAGGATAAGATGAAAGTAACGCCAGAGAAAATAATTTTATTGGACGCTTTTGTGAAGATCACGACGGGCTTGTTTCACCATCATTCTGTTTTAATCTTCATAAGTTTGTTGACACGGTTTGGGAGGAGCCACGTGGTTTAAAGATGAGATTTTGAATTATATACAAAAAATGTATCACTACATGAACAGCTATGGATATACAGGCAAGATTGATGATGTGGGTTCACGCTCCTCTTCTGAACTTCCCTCCCTGGATGTAATGGAAAGAATGATCAATCTTACATTGCGTGGTCAAGGTCTCATGCCAGGTTTAAAAATGGAAATGTCCTTTATATATATTAGGTGCCTGTTTCCTGGTTCCTTTTTCTTCTTTTTGTTTAGGAAAACGTTATAAATTAAGAAAAACAGGAATGATACAGCTCAACCCCCCTCCCCATGACGAGGTGGGCTTCCTGTTGTCTTCGTCTTCAGGACCTTTCCTTGACTTCTCAGACAAGACTCTGCTTATCTTTTCAAGATGAGCTAAGTTCAAGAACAATAGCTAGCATCCACAAAAGATTTCTCCAAACTGGGGGCACGATGGAGAATACTATCTTGGAAGGCCAGCCCACAAACGTCTAGAAACGTTGAACCAAAAGCAAGGTGGGGCTTGTGCTCACTTATGAACACAGTTGCAATCGTCCCTGTTTAAATCTGAATTTTGGGGAGAGGGGCGTTATCTTTACCCCAAAATAAATAAATAAATAAATCACTTCCTAGAGATTAAAAAATGTCCCCACAAAAGGGGAATCCTGCCCTTGTCTCCCCCTTCCCCAATTTCTCTGCAGACAAATCTGGGGGAGCATTCAAAACCCTGCTCACGCATTCAGTTACAGCTGCACGTGGGAATCGTTCCCGTGAAGCTGAGCAGAGCACATCTTTGGCTGTGCCTGACCAGGACTGTGCCGTGCACCTCTGGCAAAGCACTCCCCAGAGTTTCAAACTTTGGTGGAGCATTTTTTCCAAACGGACAATTCAAGGACTGACTGTTTATGGGGGCAGGCTAGAAGGAACCTTTTCCCATAAGAATCACACCCTTTCCTTGGCACACAGGCCAACGAACGACACAGTGGCCTCGATTTTTATGCACGGATGGGTGGAGAGGCACATAACTGCCCATCCGGTCTGCTCATCTTTCGCCATCTCTCCCTACAACACTGGAGCATGCGGCCCTTTCTTGCAGGGCCTCTGCCTGGAACCCGGCCTGAAGGATCTCCCCAAACACTGGTTGCCTTGTCACAGTGCGGACAGACAGTTGGGGTTTTCATCAGATCGAAGGCGAGCCCCTCCCTCTGCCTCCCCGACGTTCAAAATTTGTCTGGTTGAAACAAAGCGATTTTGTGTTCCCTGAAATGTGCACCTGCCTCATCCATTCAGTTCCTTGGATCTCCCATGACCCCTCCTTCATCTCTGGCACATGAAAGGTTGCCAGACTGGTAGCAGTTCGTCAAAAGGGAGAGCAGGAGAGCCTTCCCTTACTTGGAGGGTCGGCAGACAAGTATTTTCCATTTCCATAATCTGAAAGCATTTAGGAAAGACGGGGCCTTTCTTTTCACCTGTCAGGATTCTGGTCCTATGACCTACCATCCAAAGTTCACGCTCAGAGCAAAGCATGGGTGCTGATCTTCTCTAAAGTCATCCAAGGGCCACATAAAGCCCACATCTGACCCGCCGCAGCGGCTGATCAGCCTTGGAGACCCAAGGTCCCCTGAAGAGCACAAAGATCAGACAGTCCAGAAACCAAGGCCAGGCTGCGGGAGGCCAAGCAGCACGTTCCTTGGCTCGTTCCCCGAGGTCAAGCAGAGAGTTGAGCAGCAGGGAGGCTCAGTTTCCATGGGTGGAATCTAAGCCAAAGGATCAGTAACACTGTCGATACGGCAAGACCAAGGACCAGGTTTCAAGGTGCTGAACTCTAAGTCCCTGGTGCCTGCTTTCAGAGTGCTCATAAGAAAGAGCCTTATTTATATGTAATCCATTACTCAGAAGGAGTTCTGTCTGATCATTGCCACATCACCACTTGAGTTCCTCCTCTGTGCTGGCGGAGTTCTCCTGGCTGGCAGGTGAAGATCTCCTTCTTGAAAGTAGGAGCCCCTAGTTTATTCTGGCTCAGAATAAATCCCAAAGAACCCTTTTCAGAGCAGGGACCTGCCCCCTCCTCAAGTTGCATCAACTCGCCCCCAGAAGTGAGCCCAAATCCTATGTAATGGTACTGGGAGATGGGGAGAAGAGACGCTGACTAGGGAAGAGTCAGATAAGAGAGGGCACAGCCCGCAGCTGTATAATGGGTAGAGAAAGAGGCTCAGAAGGGACCCTCCCTAGTTTCTCAGGCTGTAAAGGAGATGACGGGAGAATTGAACTTTCAGACATGCAAGATTCTGTTAAAGTAGCTTTATAATAAAGTAGAATTGGCTCATCTAGTCATGTTTCCTGTCTGGTCTACCCCGTAAGGCTGACGTCTTATCACTCCATTGCATCATTACCTCACTGACTCAGGCACTGCAGTCCTTGGATTTTGAAAAAGAAAGCAATACCAAGGGCGTGCAGCTCTTGGCTGTTGAAAAGATCACCCAGACCTTAACGTGCACATCTCAACCAGATGGGGAATGGGGAACCACAGCAGCAGTGAACCACCTCTGAACTGCAGCATCCTTCTGAATTGCCCTTTCTCCTCTCCAGCTAAAAAGGGCCCACTTGGTTTCGCAGAACAGGTTGAAACAGGGCTGGTTTTGTCCCAGAAAAGCTGCGGCGTAGAGCAGGTTCGGTTTGGGGTCTCCCCAAAAGGCAACCTTCATTTACATCCTTGCAATGCTACCCAGAGGGAGCCGGATCATCACGTCCTTGCAGCGTCTGCTGAAGGGCCTCTCGTCCAAGGAGAAAGTCCAGACAAACGCATGACTTTCAGCGAGGACGAGAATAGCTTTGCTCACCCACCGCTGCCTTGCCGCTCTTACGCAATAATTTTGCTTTTAAACAACGGGAGATGAAACCGAAAGGGCTTCTATTTTTATTTTTTTATTTTTTTTATATATATATATTTTTTTTTAATCTTTGCCATCATGAAAATATAGCAAGCTGGAGCATTACAGCCACCGTTGTTTAATATCTAGGAGGACAGGCTGAGAATACAATTAATCTTAGAGCTACAGAGAGCAGCTTCGTTGCCGAGGGAAAGGGAGAGGGGGGAAAGACACAAAACAACATAACCGGAAGGCGAAAAATGCAACGTTGGGATGTCCAGGAGCTGATCAAGGGGCTGATCAAAAGGATCCCCAAAGTGATCCTGGTAGGGGGAAAACATCCCCAATGATAGCAAAAAGTTGGTATTTATTCACCCCAAGATCTGGCCAGCGGTGATGTTCCCTTTTCTTCTGTTTAACAGCCAGACCCTTCCAGCCTATTCCATTTTCCAAGGATTTTTAATTTCTTTTTTTTTCCCCAAACATCCAGACTTCAAAGCTGCCTCCCCCACCGTCTGTACTTCAGCTGCAGGAAGTGGGTCACCGATACTGAGGATTCCTGGAACGGAGGTAATGTTCTTGCATTAATTTAGCAACCAGTTGGTTATCTGGGCTACATGCGTAGATGAGTTTTACCCATGCAGTGATCTAGCCCAGAGTTTCTCAGCCTGGGCAACTTTAAGATGGGGGGGCTTCAACTCCCAGAATTCCCCAGCCAGCAAGCTGGCTGGGGAATTCTGGGAGTTGAAGACCCCCATCTTAAAGTTGGGCTGGGCTCCCCACGGAAGCAGGAGAGATGGAGAAGCAGAAGGTGAGGTCCCAAGAGAGGCTGGTTCAGACGGCCACTTGGGCTAGGCTAAAAGGGAACTGAATCAGTTGAACATCTGCACGTTACATGAACCAGACTGAAACCATTCAGCCGTTGCATGGCGGATTTGGTGGGGGGCAGCACTGTGAACATAGCCCATTGATTCTGCATTGACCCGGGACTAGGAATGTGGAGTGAACCCCGATCCCAGGAAGCTCCAGAAAACAGACCCTAGCAAACCCGCAAACCCTGGCTGGAGGGAAGGGAGCAGGCAGAAGGGCCACTACAAAACTGCCCCTCTAATCCACAAATATTTAAGAGCTGAAATCAGCCCATCCAGAAAGCCATCTCGGTGGATTCACCGTTGAAGCGGTTATTTCCCCTTAAGCAATGATTTCCCCTTAAGAGAACGGTCGCTTCTCACGAGGTAGACTGGAGGCTCCTTTCGAAAAGGACCGTTTTCTATTCACAGGCCTTTCTCCCCTTCATAGCCACTGATGAGGGAGTAGCACGGGAAATTTACCTTTAGCAGTTCAAAAAAGCCCTGCCGAACCTGTTCTAAGCCTGTGAAGTCAGCTCTTTGCAGGTAGTTTATTTGCAGGTGATTTATTTAAATGCTTTATCCAGCGCTTTGGGGAAGAATGGTTATCATCATCATCATCAACATCCAGTAAGATGGTTTGCAGACCTCTGTAATCATCCTGCTTTCATGCTTGCGTTCAGAAAAGGCACAGCACAAAAGGAAAAGCCATTGCGAGAGAAGAGGAAAAGCGAAAGGAAGAGAAGAAGCAACATTGCAAAGTTGTAAAGAATGCTTTCTGCTCTAGAAAAATGAAGGAAGCAGGTAGTCCTTCCAAGCCAATCAAGAATGGAACCGCATTTCCTCTTTCTTTCATTGCAAGACCAGGAGAGAAGTCTCCTAGTACCTCCCTGGAGATGAGACCAGACCATCTCGCTATGGCCAATCATCTACTGATGGGTGGAAGGTCCTCCTCCACTAGTATCTCCAGCAACTTTGAACCTGGGATTCTCCTCCATGCACGGGTCAATCCCCTTCCAGCATCAGCCAAACTGGTGGTCCTCACACCATCTTGCTCTAGCAAAGTTGAGTGTTCCACTTCACCCTCATCCAAATATCTCACTGTCCACTGGTTGGATCCTGATCCTCACATTATGACAGCTCACACACAAAAGCTTCTAACCCCTTTCTTCCCGACATATCTGAACTTCTACACTTCTAGACGTTTTGTTCTGTTTTGAACCTAAAGAGGCCTAGAAGGTGTCACTAAAAGGCTCAGCTTGAGGGCAAGCAAATCTGGAACTTCTAGGTCTTTTGGGTTACGACTGGCACCTTCCATGAACCATGGACCAGGAAACTGATTTGTTCTGGTATCCAGGGGCAGGTGAACACCCAGTCTAACCTTGCAACCCAAGTCCAATGAGATCCCCGAGCAAAGAAAGATTAGGCCAAAATCTCCCTGTGAATTTCCCTGACTGAGCACGCACGTTGCAACCACAAAGATCCCAAGAGCGCTCGCCTCAATCCGTTCCTTGATCTGATGACCCTTCTCTGCCCCTTCTCCAGACCTGCAACATTGCTCTGAGGCCAGAATTTTGCACGGTGTCTGGGGTGCGGCCACCCATAGATGGCATTAATTCCTGCTTCCGCCTCCGACCCAATACGTAGGCCCTTCTCATGTTAGTACCTCCTTCTCCCTTTCCACCGACTTGAAAAAGAGATCCCGGTTAGCCTTGATTCAAGATGTTATTGATGCAACAGAGGCTGACCTCTGTACAAAGCATAACATGAGAGTTAAAACATTATTTTAATCAAAACCTTCTTCCAGCTGAATAGTTCTGTAAGCTCCAACAAGATGCCGGCACGAATTTCTCTAGAAAGCCTGATATGTCTTGGACAAGGACCCTGTCCTACAATGAACTCATAAAAACAGGAGGACATTTGCAATACAGGAAATATCTCAAACCAGAGGATGCAAACCATTCTCTTAAGCGTACGCTTAGAAGTTCTTTTAAAATTCAATCCCTGTATATCAGCCCACAAATCAGAAAATATTCTAAAAGATGGATGCTAAGTTGGGGTTTCAGAACAGCCAAGCCAAGCTCCAAAGGGGGAACAACCCATGTGTTTGCCCTAAAATAGCTGAGTAGGAAACGGCTTCCCTTGCATTCCCCAAACCCTCAAGAAGTATTTTGTCTGATGCAAGTTAATCTTCATATAAAAGAGCAATTTTCATACTCTTTTTTGGGAGGGGGGGGGACTCGTGGGGAAATGCCAACCACATCGTAGACTCCATTTGCATTGGCCAGTTTCCAAGGGCACGCTCAGGACTCCACTGGCCTCGTTCTCGCCCTCCTGAGAAAATAAGGTTCCTCTGCCACTCGAGTCCGTTGCGGTATTGATCAGTCTGACTTCTCTTTCCTAAATGACAGGGGTATTAATTACAGGTTATTGAGCCACCCTCTCGCTCCTGCTCCTCCGATGACAAGTCTGGATTCTTGCAGGATGCAAACTGCCACCCAGACCTTTGCAGCCTCCAGAAGTCTTAGAATACGGGGAGTCCTCAGTTTAAGAACGAGTTCCGTTCCCAAGGTCCGTCCTTAAGTCGGATTTGTACGTAAGTTGGAGCAGTATTATTGTATAATACCGTATGAGTAGTATTGTGTACTGAACTTGAACCATTGTGTATTTAACTCCAATTTTGCTACAACAGGCTCTGTTCTTAACCGCGGGTCATCCTTAAACCGGGCGTTCTTCACCCAGGGACTACCTGTAATCCAAAAATTCCCAGCCACTTATTGCTTCTAAGGCCCTCAAATGTTTCCTTGGGAAACTTGGGGAGCAAACATGTTAACTTTAACATAACCATCTTAACATTAATATTGAGAGCCAGGTTGGTGTCAGGGTTAAGGTGCTGGACGAGAAACCAGGGGAATTCTGGGAATTCTAGGCCTCCTTTCCCCCTCTATCAGCCCACCCCACCCCACAGGGTGGTTGTCCTGGAGGAAAATAGGAGGAGGGGTTGCATTATCTACCCTGAGTTGCATAAAATCAAGGTGGGATATTAATAATAAGTAAATAAACAAAAGCAGGTCATTTTTAATGATGGTCAAATGCCGGTTCAAGATTCTTCTTTGGTCCCGGTCCTGCCTACCTTCTGAGAGAGCTCTGCTGAGGCCCTTCCCAGAAAGACTGGGGTGGGGAATGGAGAATGCAGCCTGCTGGAACTGGCCAGATTCACACAGCTTGGAGGCCAGCAAGGGAGCATCGTGGGGCAAAGCAAAGACCTAGATGGAAGGAATGTCTGGACCTCCCCCCTGCCTCGACCAAGGCCAGCAATGCAGTGCTAGAACTGGGGAGAGACGGGGAGTTTGAGCTTCTCCCCATAGCTTTGGGCAGCTCTCCCACGGATGCCCACCTGGGTGGATTGTGTTCTGTGGCATCTCCGACACTGACGGATGTGGCCTGCTTGAAGAACGAAAGCGTTCCTGGGGCTGGAGGATGAAAAATGCCTCCTGCCGGCTCGCTCTGCCTGCTTTGCAGAAGCCCTCCGCCTCCTCGCCCGTGCGTATTGTCTGCCTAACCGATTCAGAGAATTGCTTTTGACTGAATTTCCCCTGCAACGGGAAGACACGCCAGGGTTGAATAAACTTGGTGACAGATGCAAAGAATAGTTTTGACCCAGGATGGCTTGTTTTCTAGGGAGGCAGAGCCCCGCAGGAGCAGCCCACCTATCAGGACGGGGATCGTTTCTCGCCCGGAGCAAAACTGCAAGGTGAACGTCACAGCTTCTATTAGGGCAGACCAGCCGAGCAGGACAGTATACATGTTCCTCATTTTAATGGGTGGAAAAAAGCCACTGGCAATAAACGTTGACAAGTCAATCATGCAAATATTTATTCTGCAGTTCCTCCCAGCTCCTCTGTTTTCAACCTGGATGCTGCTGCGTTCGCCTTTCTGAATTACAACATGGTCCCCTTTCCAGTGGGCAATGGTGGGTTAAGACGAAGCATAATGTCCCTTTCCAGCACGGAGGAGACCCGGGAGGGCAGGTCCCTCGTGAAGCCTCTTCAAACTTGGAAGCCGAGGCAGATCCTCAAAGGACCCCATTTGCACTGGGAAGGTGATCAGCACCTTCCCGTCAACCACCACCAGAGTTGACAACGTTCATGGTGTCCTGCCAATGACGACACATTTGCCAGGCCTTTTCTCCAGAAACTTCTGCTTCCTGAATTTCCTTTCCAACAACATCGCTGGGGAAAGCTCTAGAAATGGCCAACGAAGGGCTGTGGGTCGAGGTCGTTCATGAAGGTTCCTAGCCAAACAGGGATCCTGGAGCAAAGATGACTAGCGCCCGGGTGCTTAGCATCGCCTATTAGCATCAGCACAAGTGCCTAAATGGATTGGATAAGAGAGGCTCAACAGAATGTGTTTTTTTACAGAAAATCACTAGGAAGAAGGAAGGTCCTTCTGAGACTCTGTAAAGAAACATCCCCTCAACCAACTGAGATTAAGCAAGAGTTTTATCCCCTTTTTACAAGTGAGTGAGCCGTTAGAATGAATGGAACCGGAGCAGAGGTAGGACCCCAAATAGCAGGGATGCAAAAGAGGAGGAGAGAAGGAAATCACAGAGGAATCACCCAGGCGTTGCTAGCTTCAACAGGGCAGACCTGCAATGTGGCTGATGACGCGGAAAAACGTGAACCTGCATGAAAGGTCATGCAGAGGCTGCTTTGACACATCCAAGACCCATCAGCCTCAGTCGGGGGTTCTCCAACATCAAGGAATACCTGAACAGTGGAGCGATGGACTCGGGGTGTCTGCAGGGAGGAGATCAAAGATGCCAAGGTGGGGGCCGCAAGCATGCAATGGGAGCCCTGCCCATTTCTACACGCGCCCTGCAAAGCGTATAAGTTTGCCACAAGAAATAGAGACTGCGAGAGCCTTACCCGAAAGGGTCAGGTCGGAAGCCCTCAAGTTCTTGGCCAGGTTAACCAAGACATCACAGTTGACACAACTGGGGTCCCTGGGGTTCTCGGAGCTTGGTGGTCTTCTTCCAGATGTTTTGTTACCCAGCTAGGTAACATCTTCAGTGCTAGCAAGAAAACCACCAAGCTCCGAGAACCCCAAGCACTCCACAATTCAACCCCGAGCTACAGTTATCCTCTTCTTGGTAACACAACTGGAGGCCCAGCCCCAGCTCACCTCTCAGAATGATCTACTACTACCAGGTGAAAAAAGCGTGCTTTGCCTCCCAAGGCCTCACAGGGTGTGGGGGTGACCCCCTGAAGGGTTGTGGGGTAGTGGGGCAGAACCCCCAGCCCTTTTTCACAGTTGGGAGGGGGAGGTCTTGCCACGTCGAGGGGAGTGTTGAAGTTTGCGAAGTTCACCGAGGAAGCTAAAGGAAACCGAAACAAGAACAGCCCAGGCGGCTTCTGCGAGGGAACCAGCCTCGTGGGAACTCAGCATTTTCAGGACGCAAAGCAATAGCGGCCTTTTCATCTGCTTTCATCTGCAGACCCAGCAGTTCTCAAGGGCACGATTGCAAAGGAAGTCCTTGAATCACAGGAAGGGTCGGATTGCAGAGAAGGAATTTCGCTCGCTTGAGCGCCCCCGCCCCCTGTGGCCCTGAGACATGCAGCTCCCCCCTCCCCGGCACCCGTGTGAGTTTCTTTGGAGCAAAGAGGGTCCCTGTTATTCCAGCAGGGGAAGGGTGAATGTGAGTCACCCTGACAGTTCTTTCCTCTCCCCTGGTGGGCCCCCCTCCCTTTCCTTCTTTCTGTGTTTGTCAAAAGATCCAAAAATATTGTACGGTTTTGTTGGGCACACAACTTTGGGGAACCTAATTGCTTCATGACTCAGGTCTTCGGCGTTATTTGCATCTCATTAACAACCGTCAAGGAGAGGAGAAGAAATTAAAAATGGGTGCTAATAGACGGTCGTAGGACCTCACCCCTTTGTCACGTCTCCGATCCCGCAACGGCTGTGCTTCCGGACAACCCAACGAGGCAGACGGTACGGTCCACCATCTGGGAATCCAAAACGGTAGGACCAATTGACGAGCAAAACCAGGAGTACAATGGGGACGATAAGACAGATGTGGAAAGAGGACATGAAGTCAGATACATGGAAACTTTCTAAGACTCTCACGGCACTTTAGATAGTGGCTCGCTTTGATGATGATAATGATATCAATGGTAGGTACCTTAGTGGACCAAGAGGGAAAGACTGTTTCAGGACCATGGACAGATCACAATATGTACAGGTAGTCCTTGTTTAGCAACCACAGTTGGGACTGGCAACTCGGTCGTTACGCAAAGTGGTTGCTAAGTGAAACCACGACTGTGCTGATGATCTGACTTCAGGTATCCTTTGCTTTATAGACCTGCAAAGGTCGTAAATGTGAGGATTGGTCATAAAATTACTTTTTCATCACCATCGTAACTGCAAACAGTTGCTAAATGAGGTAATCGCTAAACGAGGACTACCTGCGTGGATGTATGTATTGGTTTTCTATCCTATCTTGGGTACAGGAGCTCAAGGCAGTGTACACATGCTCCCTCCTCCTATTTGTCCTCATAACAACAACCCTGTCAAGTAGGCTTGGCTGAAAGAGAGAGAGGCTGGCCCAAATTCCCCCAGGGAGCCTAATCCAGCATCTTTATCACTAGACTATCCACACTGCCAAACAGCCAAGTGTGGAATATGGGTACTGGATATGGAGAGGGGGAATTTAACCCTTTCCAAATTCCCACCAGCACAGTATCTACAGAAATAACATGCAAACATTGCTACAGGCAGTGTGCTAAAATCTTGGCTTGTTTAACTTAGCTTCATTGACTAAATCCCAGTTGGCTGGATTGAGATAATATTTTATGTCGAAACCAGGCATGCTGCATTATGGCTGTGTTTGCAGGTTGAGCCAAGCTATAGCTGCTTTGCTATCATTTTTGTGTTGGGCTCACACAATGTGTTAATGAAGCATGGCTTCTGAAGCACAACGGTTGGGCTGACAGCACAGTCAAAGCCAAAACAACCCACAGCTTGGGTTTACACAACACTTTGAACCGTAAACAATATAGTTTACAAGCCACAATAGTCTGTTAGCCTTGCATAGCACAACAAAGCCAAGCAAACCGCAGCACAGCTTAGTGTAACGTGTAAGTCCACCTGTCTACATGAGGTCCTCTCAGGCACCAAGCTGTGAATGGGTAGATGCAACTAATCCATGCCCTCTCCCTGGATGGATTAGGGGACAGAACTACGAGACGGTGCATCTGGGCACCCCGGAGGTCTGAACTGGTATTTCCTTCTGCCGAGCTGGTGAGCAACTCCCTGCTTCCTAAACCGATTGTTAGCAAAGGCCCCTTGCTACCTTGAGACCCCATTCATCTGAATGGCACAAGAGAAAAGTGGGTCTTCCTTGCAGCAGCCCAGTTCCCATTCACCCCCATGCGTGTTGGTGTAATGGGAAGAAGGAACAACCTTGAGGAACAGGAGGAAGAGCCGCAGCCAAGGCAACGGTCGGATAAAAGAGGACTGAGTCCAGGGCAGGAATGTAATTTGAGAAAGTGTCTCAGATGTGACCCTCTCTGGTTCTCTTGAAGATAAAGGCAGGGAGGGGGGAAGCACATTCAGACTTGCACGATTCTGTTACTCTAATCTTATAATAAAAGTCGTACGAGCATGCATGACTCTGGTTTCCTAGTCTGGTCTACCTTGAAGGGCTGACAGACAGTTTCTCTAAGCCCTCAACTACTGGAGAAGGGTCTCTCAATGTAGCAACATCCAAAATAGCCTTTGGCCGTGTCAAAGCCTTCATTCCCCTAATGCAGGTTGGGAGCAACAGTCCAGGTTTGAGGCCAGAGGTCCTCTCTTGAATAACCATCTTAGAAAGACCCAGCCAGAAAGGAAGCACCATTTTGACCATTTCAGCTATTCTTACAAAGATCACCATGGCTGGAATCAAGCAAAAGGCTTATCCTGGTTAAGCATGCATTTGTTTAGTGGTTGGTTCATTCTTTGTGTACCTTGGTGTGTTATGCAAATCCAGCTGTGTCTGGTTAATTTATGGTACTAGGCTTCATGCAAAGACCGAAAATGGGTTAATTCAGAAACCTGGTTAAGTGTCCCACTGAAATGCAGCCAGAACCTCTGTTCAAGAGGAGAAGCAGCGATACATTTCCTGGCACCTAGCAGAAATAAACATTAAACCAAGATTCTGATCCTCATGGCTCTGAGGGACTATTTTAAATAGGGACACAAGGAATCGCCTTGTCCATCTAGTTCAGTGTTCTGTAGACGAACGAGTTTTAAACTCAGGCCTCTGAATTTTTCTAGATCCACATGGAAATAACAGGAATGCACCTTGCGGTATTGAAGAAAAGAAATGTTTTCCCCCCTCCTTTTATGCAAACATAGGAATCTTCCTTTTACTAGTACTTTTACTGTACTTTACTACAGCTGCCACAGCCAGGTTGCAAAGGTAAAGATATAACCGCTAGATGTCAGCAAAGATTGAGGAGCTGGGGGAGTTTAGCTCAATGCTTCCTCTAGTGGTTGGTCCAGTTATTGCAGCCCAGATCTAGTACAGCTACTTCCCATCAATGCTTTTGAGTTCTTGATTTATAGAGCTATAAAGTGATACCTGAAAGCTTGAATCCCATTGCCAAGTTTTGTCTTTCAGTGAAGCGCTTGGCTGGTCTCACCAGCCGATGGCAGACAAGTTCGGGCCAAGATCTGTAATGTCTTTTTTTTTTTTAATGCTTATAATAAAAAGCCTCTGAAGGGGGACCCAGCTTGTGCAGTCTGGCAGAAATGCCTGGAAGGCTTTGAAGAGGTGTCAAGCTTCCCCCGTGGCATTAATGGGAACCCACGCTCCGTAGCCGGGAGACAGCAGTGAGACGCAAGGGCGCCGTTGCAAAAGGAGAACTGGTGCTTTTCTCTTTCCCTGGCACTTGTCAGCAGTTCCAGTAAGAATAAAAAAGGCCATTCCCTTTGGCCATTCCCCCTGAGGTCCTAGAGTCATCCAGTCGTCCCTGAAATGATACAGTTTGTCCACATTAACTGTTATTTTGGGACAACGATGGTTGGACGATGCTAGAAGATGGTAGTGGTGGAATGGCCTTTATTTCCAGGGATCCCTCGGTGTCCTAGAGGCACTCTTACAAAGTAAAACTGGCTAGTGGACGAAGCTCAGAACTTGGTTTAGATGTTGGGGGGGAGGGAGGGAGGGAGGGAGGGAGACAAAGTTATGGAGGGGTGATAGACGATATTGGGGTGACCGTGAGAAAAGATGGTGGGGAGCAATGCCCCAGTTCGTCTGCCGGTAAACAAATGTTGTGTGTCTGGCCGTGTGGACATTGGCAGCCCTTTTGTAATTTGGCCAGTTCTGCATGTGGCTGCCATTTTGTGACAGCCCCCACAACTTGCTATGAACCTTTCAAATGGGCCTCACTGTCCGACCCACACCTAAGAACCACCTTGCCCTTCTCTTCCAGAGCCGAGCGTGGGGGAGAACTGCTGTTCAGGCCACAGGGTTGAGGGGTCAGATAATGGCCCTGCGTCTTTACAGGGCTGAGCCCTATCTTGGGAAAAACAGCTTTATAATTATGGGACTGTCCCTCTTAACTTCCTTCCTTCCTTCCTTCCTTCCTTCCTTCCTTCCTTCCTTCCTTCCTTCCTTCCTTCCTTCCTTCCTTCCTTCCTTCCTCTTCTCTCCTTCCTTCCTTCCTTCCTTCCTTCCTTCCTTCCTTCCTTCCTTCCTTCCTTCCTTCCTTCTCTTTTGTTTTCCTTCCTTCCTTCTCTTTTGTTTTCCTTCCTTCCTTCCTTCCTTCCTTCCTTCCTTCCTTCCTTCCTTCCTTCCTTCCTTCCTTCCTTCCTTCCTTCCTTCCTTCCTTCCTCTTGCAACAGTGGCAACTGGGGCAGGGCAGGAAAATAACGTGCTGTGGGAAGGTGGCCAATGTGTGACAGAAAGTAGGTCTGGACAGAAGCATGTGGGCAATTTCCAGATACTCCAGTTTGGAAATAACCTTGATGTCTTTCAAGTGCCTTTCCTCCATCTGATGTTTAATTCAACGTCATCACACCGGTGTGTCTCAGGCTCCTTCCAGGACGCCACTCCACCAGAGCCCACATGTGGCTGTCTCTAGCAAGGGTTCAGCCCTCAGAAGTGCACATATTATATCATGCACCTTGAAGGACGTCATGATCCCCCAACAGCTAACCTGGGTATTTCTCCCGCAGCATATTAGAAGCTCCTGGAAAGCAAGGGAACCGCATGCTTTCCGCGCACGCTCAAAGTACCTTCTCAACAAACCGAAGGAAGAAGCAGATTCCGGTCAGCCAGGCTGAGGGAGGAAAAGTGCCATTTTTAAAGTGGGGAGCACAGTCCCGCAGCAAACACGGAATCTGGGAAGGGGCACTTTTGCAGGAAACCCAAAACCAGCCTGTGCAGCCGACTGGAAAACTCACCGTCCCTTTAACAGCTTGGCAAAGCCCTCAGTTGGCCCAGCTTCACAACTCACTGCTGTGCCCCAACAAGGCAGACGATGCAGCTATCAAGGGAAGGAGCGTCCATAAAACTGCAGCTTCAGAGCTCCTGCAGGCTGGCCAGCCGTAACTGCAGCTGCCTTCCTCAGAGTTATGGCGGTTTGCAGATCGGCGCAGAAAAGAAGCCCTCTCTTTCCAGACACGGAGGGTGAGTGTGCATGTTTGGAGGCATTCAGGCACCTTCGAGGTGTCGTGCATGCAAAAGGATGATGAAGCAGCCTTGGTCAGGCCCAGATGCCTGGCCCTGGTTTTAACATGTTGGAGGAACATGCCAATATGGGACACCATCACTCCATGGTTGCTCCACAGCAGTAACGTGAAGCTGGGTTGGGGTTAAACCAGCCTGAATCCAGCTCCAATTCTTATGCCATCTCACCAAATAAGCTACTGTTTGGCAAGAGATAAGTTAGGTTCACCACATCCCTTGAACTCGATCACTGATTTCATCCAATGGCACCAGAATAAGCAAGCAGAGTTCACACACCACCAAGCTTTGCACGTTGCATATCTACAGCTCTTGAATCTTTAACTCTGGGGCATCATAGGATGGTCCTGATACTCTCCCCTGACCACTCATGTTGAGAGGACAGAGGACATCCCAGGGGACAGGAGACAGCTTCACCGGTTGGCCTTCTAGTGAATGTGTAGATAGCACCACAACGGCTTCCACTGGAAGAAGTTCATTGTCAGGATGAATGGCCCACAGGTGGCCACCATTTCTCTGTGGCCCAAAAGAAAAGCAGAGTTGTCTTGAGCTCCTGCTCACTTCTTTCTTAACCTACTCTTCACCTGCCAACAGTGCCAAAGATCTCTAGGTACAGAAGATACAACAAGGTAGGATTCCAAAAAGGACATATCTCTTCCAGCCACAGTCATCTTGGACCCATGTGGTTAGCCAGACCTCGATGTCCAACCCGTGGTATTTAGAAGCAGCAAAGGCAAGGGTGATTGGAGAAGACCCAGATGCTTGGAAAAATCAGAGGCCATTAAAGAAAGAGAGCGGCGGATCACGAGGTGGTGAGAGCTTACCCCTGATGACACAGACAGGAGCTGACAAGGACTCAAAGGAGTTAGAGACTCCTAGCAAAATCGATCTGAGGGCATCAGCGATGAGGAACTGGAGGTGGCCGGATGAGCAAAGAGCCACAGTTGTGACCTCTCAAAGGTGCAGAGGCAGACCCACATAAAGTACGTTGAAGTAGTCTAACCGAGAAGGTTCACCAGCAGCCGAGGCCAGCAAGGCCAAGATACCAAGGACTGAGGAAATGTTAATTGGCTTCCACGGACAGCTGTGCAAGATGGTATGCGTAACCCCCCCATCCAGCAGTCACAGGCTGAATGCACCAGAGGAAGTTCCAGCGAAGGACCCAGAGCCAATAAGGAGCAGCAGGACTATCAGTCTGCCTGACCTGCTGCCCACCCTAAGCCTCGGAGCAAACTGAGCAATTTTTGGCACGTGTAACATAGACTGCCTTTCATCTTCAACAGCCAACCAGCATCCCCGTGACTTCCAGGAACTTTCTCCGTGCACTCAACGTCCTTGAGACTCAACCCTATCCAAAGCTTGATAGTTTATCAACGAACTAGAGCTGATTACAGCCACGGACCAGTTTCAAAATAAAGCACGTGAAAAATAAAAATTAGAATAAAAACACCAAATGTTGCAGTTGGGGGTGGGCTCACTGGTGGGCAGTCAAAATGTGTCTACCTTTACAGGCAAAAGGCGGCTACGTACAAGGAAAGTGACTCATACTGATCTGATCACAATTGTGCATTTAAAAGAAAAAAATCTGAATTTCCTGGGTGTTTTACCAGGTAAGGATGATAAGGCGGGCCCCAGGATCCTTACAGAGGGTAGGATGTAACAGGGCACGAGCTGGCCAAACGTCCTTGTTCCTGCAAACGCAGATCCAATTGCCCGTGCCCGGGTCTTGCCCGTTCAGGAGGAACGGAAGCCCTGCCCTTTTTAAAATGAGCAATCGTCCCATCAGCCTGCAAGCAGATGGGTGGCCAGGCCCCTGTGCCCGTGTCGGCCATCTTCACGTTCTAGATCAGTAAGAGAAGCAAACGCTTCCATCCATCACTTTGTCCGACCCCGCTGGCTTCCAACAACATCACTCCCCTTATTGCCTACAAGGGAGGAAGAAACTGCTCCCTCTTTGGAAGGGGGCAAACATTTGGGGGGGGGGAGAGGCTTTTTCCTTGCTTTCTTCTTCCCATCCAGTATTAGATACCAAGTGCTAATGCTGGGGGGGGGGGGAGCGTCCCTATTAATCTGGCCCACATTTGACATTCTTTGCGATCCCTCCAAGGCTGCAACATTTTTTTTTCTTAATCTAGTCCCTCGTTTGGGTCTCCCGGCCCATCTCCACACCAATCAGACTTTTGAAAAAGGCAGACTGAACCAGCTGCTTTTTAAGAGAACAGCCATGGGAAGCCGGGGGGGGCACCTGCAAAGGGCAAAACAGGGGTGCCTGGCTCAAATCTTCACCGGACCCGTTTCGGCTCTGACTGGTTTGGGGATTCCTGAATCGCAACTTGGATTTTTGTTTTAAAATGTAAACAGCCTTTCTGCCCCCTGCCCTTCTGCACATCTGTATCTGAGAGGTGGAGAAAATTAGCGCTGCGCAGAAAAACTCTGCATTTGGTTCCCCCAACGGACGAAAGGGAAGACGCTTCGGACACGGGAAGCCACGCTAAACTACGACGTCGCTTGCTTATTGGGAGTTCATCGTGATGCACAAAGGGACTGATTTAGTGAACCACGGTGATGACGGGTATGTTAGGTGGGCCAGGTAGGCGAGATCAAACTGTCTGAGAAGCAAGCGCCAAACGCCTTGAACCGTGATGAGGCCACCTAACCAGGTTAGAGACCAAGCCGAGCCGAGCGTCAGTTCAAAGGCCAGCCTTCCGAGTTCCAGGATACATAAATATTCATGCACCGTAAATCAAGCCTTGGGTTTGCAGCAAAAGAAGGCTTGGTGGCTCCATCTACTTGTCTCGGGCGGCTCTGACTCCTGCAGCCCGGTGGTTTTCAGAGGCTGAAATGCACTCATTTCCCATTTTCCGTTCCTGAAAAGTCCTCCCAACTGGCTCGCAGGCCTGGGGTTGTACGCTGGGCTAAGCCGGAGAGGCGTGCAGAAGCCAAACATCTCGCAGCTGCTTTGTGTGTGGAGAGTCCAGCTGGACTCTGGCCGGCAGGTTCCTGAGGGTCATGGGGCCAAACTACGCCGTCGAAGGCCGCTTGGGTGAGCAATGCCACGTAGGGACGGAAATGGGTGCGTGTGGCTCTGCACTGGGGACACGCTGTCAAGGAGCAGATCGCCATCGCCTTCCTCCAGAATGTGCTCGAACTTCCCAGGCTGGCTCAGCCCCAGGACTCCTGGTGGTCTCCTATCCAAGGACTATGCAGCCCTGACAAGGAGGACCAGAGGCAGCTGCCCGCAGAGAATGGACACCTGCCCTCAACAGCCGTTTGGTGAGCGTGCCCGCCAAACCTTCTCCTCCTCCTCACCCCAAAACTGCCCGTGGCCTCCAGGGGCTGCCTGTCCGCTCCCCAGGGCCAGCCTTCCCAAACATCTTCCAGCCAAGGCCTTTGCAGCCCAGGTTCCCCTTGCGATATAACGACAGGGGGAAAGGCGGGGAGAAGAGGCTGCTGGAAAAAGGAGCGTCCCCACCAAACAAAACACAAAACCATTCGCGTCCTCGGCCTCTCCCTCGCCTGCCGCCGGGCGGCTTCTGAAACGCATTCTTCAAAATGCAACAGGCATCGGGCCTCTTTTAGCTCTCCAATAATGCATCCCGCGGGGGGTCCTTCGCTCGGCTGTGATTCCCGGGATAAATCCTGCTCCTCTTTCCCCTCTAATAAGTTTCATCAGGGGAGTGGTTTCCCAGCAGCTGTGGGGAGGGGTCTCCCGGGACTGCCTGTCACAAGCAGGAGAAGCTGCTGTTCTCCAGGGTCAGGCTAAGCCTGGGGTGGAAATCCGGAAAGGAAAACCGAGGGGGGAACCCACCGCCTCTCCCAACAGAAACGCAGACGGGAGGCCAGAGGACAGGAAAGGGCTGGGAGGATTCTCCGTGCCCCGAGAAGCTCTTCCAAGGACAGAAGGGACCTCCCCAGGAGAAGCCTCCTTCAGTGGCGAAATTCCAATCAAGAGGACTCAAAGGAGAGACAAGGCGGGCAGGTAACGTGCGAAGGAGTGACTGGGGCCACGCAACCCATAGTGCCAGGCTGAACCCCAGCAGGAGGCCGTCTTCCCACAGCAGGCCATGCTCAGCGCATTGGAGACCACCCCAGGATCTTTGAGTTGCATCTAGTCCAGCACAAGAGTCAACATCAAAGTCTCCTGGCTGAGAAGGGCTGTCCAGACTCTCCTTGAACGCATCCAGTTAAGGGGGGGTCCACCACCTCTCCAGATCCTTGGCTCCCCTCTTCAACCGCTCTGACTCCTAGGAAGTTCTCCCCGACTTTCCATAGGTCTCTCCGTTCTGGTCATTGAAACCCCTTGTTCCACGTTGGGGAAGGGGGTGGATGGTCACAGGGATGACCTTGGAGACACTAGACTTAGCTGACGGTTGGGAAAACATACATTAAGCCCAGGAATCAGAGACTACAATTCACTAGAAGCACGTTTTTCAACCTGGGCCACTTTAAGACGTGTGGACTTCAACTCCCAGAATGCCCCAGCCAACTGCACTAGAGTAGAAGAGGGAGGGAGGGAGGGGAAAACTCAGCCAGGCTTTCAAGTTTCTGTTTCTTTATCAATAAAGCAGGGTCCCAGTGGAGTCTGTTCCCTCCCCTGGCCTACCTCGCAGGGCTGACAAATGGGGAAAAGGCCTTGGACGTCTTCTATGTAGTCTCCTGTCAAGGACTGGAAGGGGAATTGAGGCTAAACGTTCCCAGATCTTTTCACCTCTCTTTAGAGCATTTTATTTCTAAGCCTATCTCTGAATTGGTTCCCCTTTCCCTGAATCTTTCCTAAAATCTTTCCTGAAAACTGGAAAGGCGGGATCTCACCCAAGCAGGATAAAGCAGGAGCTATTTCTCATGACTGGCATACCACACTTCTGCTGATGCCTCCCAAAACTGCATTGGCCTGTTTCGCAGTCTCTTCACGTTGCTGGCTCACGTTCAGTTTGCAATCAACGACAACTCCAAGATCTTCTTTGCCAGAACGATCACAAAAGCTGAGTATGAGCCATCCTCTACCAGCACCATTAATTCTTTCTTTCCTAAACCGGCAACTTCACACCAGCCTTTTTAATGTTAGTCTGTTCCTTCTAGCCCATTTCCTTAATCTATCAAGTTCACCTGAATTTTATTTCCGTCTACCTGCATATTAGCTTTCTCACCCAATTTTGTGTCATCATGAAGTCTGATCATCCTTCCTCTACCTCTTCATCCAAGTCATTAATAAAATAACCTTTTTCCTTCTTCTCCTCCTCCTCCTCTACCTCCTTCTCCTGCTACGGTTTAGCATTTTACACAACTCTTTAGATAGCTTATCATTCGATCAATTTTGCATATCCAGAACATAACTTAAGTCAGTACTGAGGGTAAGCTTGAAATACAAATGCAGATTTTTCGTCTCAGAGGGCTGTCCCCGATGATGACGATGCAAGAGATCCACGCCAAGAGCATCAACCTTGGTTTGAATGCGCACATCCTGGTGAAGCATGGTTTGTTTAACTACAGTCTAATGCAGAGTTGGCGTCCCATCCTTTCATTCAGTTCCAAGAAAGCCATTAGGAGCGCATCCACAAACACATACAGGGAAGGGGCTTTCTGAGACGGAAAAGGGACAGTCTAGCAGGCTGTGGGCAGAGGAACAGCAATGGGACAGTAAACAGCCACGGTGGCCTCAGGAGCACACCTTCCCGTCCCCAAGGCTGCAGTCGGAAGAGACAGACGGACAAACTTTGAATGGTCGGCAACCCATTCTTTTCAGGGAAATGGCGATCACAACAGAGACCGAGAGGGTCAACAAGCCTTTCGTAAAATGTTTATATAACAACGAAAGGAAAATCTGCAGAAGGAAGGCATGTAAAAGCAGAAGAAAAAAACACACATTGAGATTTTTTTAAAAAAAAAAGTGGGAAAGGAGGATAACATTAGCAAAACCACAAATCAAACTGATTTATAAAACCATTCATCATTCCAGACATTTAAAATCAGAACTCAGATTCCAGAAACGAAAGCCTTGCTAATTCTGAATCAGTGAACTTTGGCTTTTGAAATCAACGCAATCTGTTTTGTTTCGTTTTCCTGCTGATCCATTTCTGCGAATTTTCTGAGACTAGGCTTCTGCTATTTCTTTTAAGGCAAGGAGAGGGCCGTACAGAAACGACATCCTTTGCCCCTTTACTTCTAGCCTGACAAGAGGACGGCGCAAGGCAGTGTTTTTCAACTTCCCTTTGCTGCACTGAAAGAGCGCAACGGAGTTGTCATGGTGCACTGGGAACGCGAGCAAACACAGGCAACTGGAAACGCCTTGCTGAATCAAACCAAGGTCACGCCACCTCGCTAGCATCCTGCACCCCAGAATGGCTCCAGAAACTTGCAAGCGGTTCTGAAGATGAACCACAGCGCTCTAGCAGACGAGGCTGTAGACCAAGGTGTCTCCCATTCGAATCTCGCCCCTACCGCAAAACGCAGAGAGTTTCTCCCTCTCCGACTAGATTCACCATCGTACTAAGCCATAGTTTGTTCAGTCGTGGTTTCTGGATACTCGACCATGGGCTAGCTTCACCCATGGTGCTAAATCTCTCTTTCGCTCTCAGCTGTTGGCAAAGTTATCCTTACCCCCAGAATGCCTGTTTTCTGCATCTTGGCGTCTCATCCAGCTGGCCAGTGTTTTCCCAAACACGATTTTGCTAGTGGAAACACTCCACCGTGTAGCTGCTCTAACATGGCCAGAGAATCAGAAGGACCAGATTTCAGAAGGGTGAGGCACTGAGTTCAAGGGGGTGCCCACTTCTCCGCCCTATCTGTTCACACAAAAGCCCTTAAAAAAAAATGGATGTGCAAACATAGGGTTTGATTCAGACCTTTCATGAACTCCAGTTCTCATTTCCTATTAAACATCCACCTGGGCTGGTTAATAGTTTCCTTTCCAGCTCTGTTTCAAGAGCATTGCCATGTGCTTTTCTCCCGAGCCCCCACAGCAGATCACCACGGCTCAGTAAATCACCCATCGCTGCTTCCAGATGCAGTCACAATCGCCTTTCGCAGCCGCTCAGTGAACGCCACAGCTCTCCGTGCCTTGCAGTAATCACACGCGCGCACGGCAAGTGTGCTGGGAAGGCTTCCTTGGGACTCGCCAGGGTCCCATCCCTGCCCCCCCCCCCCGCTTTCAAGCAGCAGCTTTTCTAAAAAGGTAACGTGGCTGGGGAGGGGCTGGGGGGGAGGGAGTCCCACTGAGCCAGAAACATGGGGCATGATTTTCTCCCTTCACCACTTGATCACAGAACGAGTTGCTTCCCTTAGTCCTGGCAAGGAGTGGGTTAACACAGAACTGGGCTGATTTAAGATTTTCTTCTTAGAAATAATAAGGGAGGGAAAAGCTGGGGGGGGGGGCGCTGTCCTTCCTGTGAACTGCCAATTTGAGAAATGCTAATCCTGGAATAACTCAGTGTTCCAACCAAGCCCTTGGGAATCCTGGATATTATTTTACAGGCACCTTCAAACCTGATATTCCATCATTCTCCCACCCCCAGGGCCCACGGCTTTTCACTCCCTGCCTTCAGCCACTAGATAACTTGGCAAACGCCTTTAAAAAAAAAAGAATCCAGAATCCAGCAAGGCGGCCTTTTTGGGTGGCACCTTCTCCGTCCCAAGTTCCTAGCGAGTCTCCAGAAGGGAACGCCAGCCCGTGAGAGGAGACTTCAGCCAAACACCACGAAAAGAGAGCTGCGTTGATGGGACTGGGGGAACCGAGCATCCAAGACCAACCTTAAACCCCCCACCCCCAAACAAACATCTCAATTTATCCCCCCCCTTTAAGAAAACAGGAAAGAAAGAGCTACATCATGTTGACAGCGGCTAGATATCACGCTTGGCATGAAGAAAAGACACTTGCTACCATCCATTATTATCAAGCCGCCAAGAGGGGGATTTGATCTTTTGCCTACACACTTTGCACACACACACATACACACACCCAAGATCTTGGGAGTCACTGACAAAGAAGAACATCTTAATTTAATCGCAGCTCATTCCCACACCCAGGGTGGAAGCAGGACCCCGGAGATCCCGAAGATTTCAGACATTCTGAGTTTAGCTCGAATTTAGATGGCCGGTCCACAACGCCGCCCAAGCCCCCGCGTTGGGATTAGCTGGGGAAGCTGGCCACGGGTCCCAACTCGCTCAGCATCCGGCTCGGCCCCGGCTGCTCTGCTGGACTGCAAAGGGCCGGGAGGAATCAGAGCCACTCCAGGGGATGCAGCGAAGGGTCAACCGATGTTTCCCCCTCCGAGGATGCTGCGGAAAGGAGGGCGGCAGCGCCTCCGTGCCCCCCGCGAGGCGTCTGGCGAAGAGCGGAGACCGGCTCCGCCAAGACCCCTGCCCGGGCGCACGCCGAGCGGCCACCACGCCTGGCCACGCGCCGGCTTCCCCACACCCGAAGCCTCCCGCAGTCCGGCGGGCCGAGGCGCGAGGGGCAGGGGCTGAGCCTCCGGCACACGCCCTCCCGCACAGCCGCAAGCGCCCCCGGGCACAGGGAGCGGGTTCACCTTCAAACGGTCCCTTCCGAAGGACCGCGGTTTACTCGCGCGCCTGGGGTCTGGGCGGGAGGGGGGTTTCCCCCAGCCCCCCCACTTGCTAGAGAGTTCCCGTCCTGGGGTCTCCGCGACAAGCGCTGCCAAACTAGGGTAAGGGGAGGCGGGAGCGATGCGCTCGCCAACGCAACTTCCCTCTCTCGGCCTCGCTGGGGTCCAAAGCCCCGAAGAGGCCGGGAAAACGGGCGGCGTGGCGCACGGCCCCTCCGGGCACATGTTTCGGTGTGTGCGAGGAAGGCTGTTGCATAAACACCCGTGCAACTTAGGGCTCGGCTTCCACGCGCCTCGCGACATGTCGGCCCCATTGTCCAATAGATGGGAAGTCCTTGGCAGCGGCTGGGGCGACACACGCGCCGCTTCGCCGCACACCATTCCGCTGGCTCCGCCGCCTCCCCTAAGGGGGTCGGCGGCTCTGTGGCGACTACTGGCTGGCGCTGGGCTTCGGGGAGCCGAGGGCCGCTTCGAGCCGGTCCTGCGCATCCCCCTGCCCCCGCCGCCCCCGCCTGAAAGGCGTTTGGGCGGAAGCACCCGAGGCGAGGGGCAAAGCGCTCTCACCTAAGGGGACGGGCTAGTTAAGCTGCTGCGCAACGGGGGTCGCCCGGAGGGGCTTGGGGGCCGCCGGCCACAGCCCGGACGCCCAAAGAGAGGGGGGGCCACGGGAAGCCCGCCCGTTTCGCGAGCCCGCCCGCCGTACCGAGCTGCCCACTTTCCCTTTTTGCAGGCGCGACGGGCGAAAAGTGGGAGCAGAACTCGCCCACGGTCTTCAGAAGGAACGGGGCGCAGCGGCGTCACCGCGACTGCCTCCCCCACCCTGACTGCTCCCCTTGGGCAAGCGAAGTTGGAGAAGAAGGTCGCCCGCCTCTCCTAACCCCGCCGCCGCCCTCCGGGCCGACCTCGCCCCCCCCCGCCCCGGCGAGCCTCCCGCCCGCCCGCGCCCACCCTCCCCTCCGACATCCGCGCGCGCGCGCACGAGCCCTCTCACCTGGTCACTAAAAACCACTGTATCCACATTGTCACGTCTGCGATCCCAGGAATTGGGGGGGTCAAATCTTCGCAGCCCCAGCCATGCGCCTCACCATGCGGGAGACAGGAGAGCGGGCGGAGCGGGGCCCGTGCGCGGGCCGGCGGGAGCCGGGCGATCCGGAGCAGGGAGCGGGGGGGGTCGCCGCCGCCGCTGAAGCCGGCAGGCAGAGAGAGGGCGACCCCCGCCCCGAAGCAGCGAAGTTTTCCCGAGCGGGCGGGAGGGCAGCAGGCTACCGGGATCGCCGCTCTGCCCAGTCCCCCCCCAACTGGGGGGAGGGAGCCTCCCCCCGGCAGCCCCCGACGGTCATGGAAAGGCGGCGAGCGGCCGGCGGGGTCCTCCTGGCGGCGAGGGGTCAGCCGTGGCCGGGGGGCGCCTGGGGTCAGCCGGGCCGCCGCCGCAGTCGCCGCCGCAGCAGCATCCAGGCGGTGCCCGATGATTGCCGGTCCGCGTGCCAGCCTCCGCCGCCCGGTCCGCTCTGCTCCGCTCCGCTCGCTCGCTCGCTCGCTCGGCAGCTGCGCCGCTGCAGCTTCGCCAGTCGCCGGCTGGCTCCGACGCTGCCGACGCCGCGTGGTCCAGCCCCGCCTGACGTCACCCCCAGGAGCTCGGGCGGGCATGAACCCCGTTATCGCCCCCCCGCTGGCGGTGGGGCGGAGGGAGGAGGGGAGCCCCGGGAACGCGGGGCCACCGGGGAGCTGCCGGGAGGGTTCCGTCTGGCCGCGTGGGATAGACTGCCCCTGGCTGTGGAGGCGCTCCGCACTGCCTAATCCTGCCTCCAAAGGTGGACTCCAGGCCCCATCCTTCCCAGCCAGCTGGCCTTTGGGGGGATGGGGCGGAGGGGAAGACGGCACCCCAATCACCAGTTTGGGGGAAAGGGGCGTTTTAGCCACAGCTTTGCCAGATGCCCACAAGCCACCCCTGAGAGCCTCCAGCCAGCAGCTGGCCACCCCCAGGGAGTTCCATGCCTTAACTGAGATTGGCATTATTTTTTTCTGACTCCCCCGAGCCTACCGCTGCCCCCTTTCGACAGGAACCGAGGAAGCCTGGGGGGCATCGGATCCCCACGGGGCTATGCCCACACAGTACGCCGAGCCACCAGCCAGCCGCCGCCAGCCCCACCAGCAGCTTAATGGTTCTCTCTCAACCAGCCCCGCGCTCAGTTCTACACGCCTCGCATGACTCCAGGAAAATGGCTGGATTCAAAAAACACAACTCCCTTCAGTGGTTTCAGTTAAAACGGGCAAATGCCCCCCGCCCCATCCCACAGGAGGGAGCTCTGGGGATCCTCGGCATCCATAATTCTGGCCCGCCGCCCTCTCCAATCGCTGCTTAGATGCCGGCCAACTTTCCGACTGGCCTTCGCAGCTGTGCTTTTGTAGAAAAGCTCTCGCAACCGGGGTTGGCAGTTCTCCTGCCGGATCCGTAGATCCCCGAAAGGTATTCTTAACGGTGCTGGAGGATGTCAGCTTTGGTGTGGGAGAGAGATGTAAAATTTGGAGGGGGGGACCTACTTTAGACTGACCCGAATCCAAAGTCTTAGAACAGCCTGTGCGCTGGGCAAAACCAGGGCTTCTTTAAACTATGGTTTGCATATCACAGTTAGTTAGAGGGGCACCTACGTTGCCCCAGCTGCCCACCGGTTGCACTAATAACTGTGATTTCGTCTGACACTGACATTTCATTACTGCTAAATCAATTTAACGCAGCTGGTAGGACTGAGGTCTCCCCATGTCATTGAATCATTCTCCCCCTTCATTCTCCCTAAAACTGACCATCTGGTGGCCAATTTGGGGGGGGGGATTGGGGGTGAGTGGGGGGAAAGGCACCTGAAAGCTTTTACCACGAGGCCAACATGAAGTCTTAAAAAGTGGCTGGTTTTGGGGGGGGATGGAGAAGGTGAGAAAAACAAAAGGGAAAAAGTTTTTGTGGCTTAGGAACTGCGAATATATTAGGTCCAAGCCCAGCATCCTTTAAGTGTGGGATAACAAATTTAGTATTCTTATTTGGTCATTCTTTAGTCCTAAACTCAGCTCTGTGCCTCATTTTTGATAGTCTAGATCAGTGTTTTTCCAACTTGGCCACTTTAAGACGGGTGGACTTCAACTCCCAGAATTCCCCAGCCAGCTGGGGAATTCTGGGAGTTGAAGTCCACCCGTCTTAAAGTGGCCAAGTTGGAAAAACACTGCACTAGAGTATATCTCGCTTCACGTGGGTTACCGTCCTCTCCTGTGCAAAAGAAACTCAGAAGTTTGCAGGTTTTGGGGGCGTGTTAGTCTCAGCAAAAAATATTCCTCTCCTCTTGAAGTTGCCTTTCTTTTTTATGGAGCAACAAAAGCGAAGATGACTTTGATACCTCTTTAAAGAAAGGCTTGAACAAAATAGGAGAGGCAGTAGAAAAATCCTTAGGGCAAATACATTCGCAGAGAGAGAGAAAAACAGAGTATCGAGCTAACCAACACATAAAACCAGCTAAGTTGTCTTTATTTAGTTAAAAGAGAGTCCACAAATTAACGGCAAGGGCTTGTTCCGCCTAATCCTCAAACTTGTTGTTTAAGACTGGAAAAGTAGCCCAACTCTGAAGGAGTCCTGCTTTTTTTGGGGGGGGGGGTAAGTTTGCTTCTGTGCACTTTTATATCTCTGATATATTCTCTCCGAAATAAAGCTTACTGCCTCTCAAAGCGTGGCATAAATAATACAGGATGTAGGAAACAAATCGGCTCTTCTTAAGTTTGTTTTATATATCAGAATGCGCCCCTTGGCTTAATTAATGGCTTAATTGCCATTTGGGGGCTTCCTGAGTATACAGACTTTTCTTTTTCGCTCCGATATGTCGATAGAAAGCTTTGCCAGCCCTTTTGGAAAGGCACAGTGGTGTGTAACCAGCCCCCTCTTAAATTCCTTCTCCTGTTCAGCAATTTTCCTTTTTATTTGTAATATTTGGGGGGGGGAGGTTCCTCCAACCCCTTTTCCAAGCTGGAGAATTTCCCCATATTGATATTCATCCGCCTCCCACACACTTCTGCAACCAAATCGGAGCTGTACCTTATGAAAGCTTTCTCTGTTTGCTTCGGGGTTAGCAAATATCCACGCCACGTCTTCGAGGGCTGTAAACCCTCTGTAAACCTTCTGCCTCCGCCCAATATGGGAACCAGTTTTTGTGGCTTGTTCGACCAACAGTGGCTTCATGGCAGGGGCCCTCTGCCTGGAACACCCTGCGCTAAGTCATGGCTTGCTTCTTTGAACTACGGCTGGCCGGGTCGAGGCAATAGTAGACCGTGGTTTGCAAGCCACCATGCATGGGCTTGCAGAGCTGCGTTATGTCATAGCTTAGAGCCATACATGGAAACAGCTCTCTTGCAGCGGCCTTTATGTCTACGGCAGGACTGCAAGGAAGAGGCATTTAGAGAAGAACAAGGGAGTAAGGCAATCAAAGAATGGGTGGATTCGCAAAACCGGTTTATCCAGCTTGACTGTAATTCCAGCAGCCCCCTTGTGGTTTAGCAGGCTGTGTGAACTCAGGTTGCTGGGTTAGTTTAGACCAGTGCTTCTCAACCTTGGGAACTTTAAGCTGTGTGGACTTCAACTCCCAGAATTCCCCAGCCAGCTCTGCTGGCTGGGGAATTCTGGGAGTTGAAGTCCACACAGCTTAAAGTTCCCAAGGTTGAGAAGCACTGGTTTAGATTGAATGAACTGGATGAGTCAGAAAAAATGCACATCATATTGCACAAACCCAGCCTTGGAGCATCCACAAGTGATTTTGGACATTCAGAAAGAACGGTGGTTCCTTAGCGCAGAAACCTATTTCGTTCCATTTTACCATACTTTAGTTATTCAAAGCCAAAGTGTCAGGAGCTTGTGCTGATGACACACCTGGCACCTTGCGTCCCCTATGGACTGTGCTAAATATTTAAATATTCGCTGACATCATATGTTCCCGATGAATCACCTTTTTTTTTTGGTCGCTGGTTACAGTTCTCGGCTAGACATTTTTGGGGCTTCGGCTGGGTCGCCCTGACTCTCCCGCGCGATATCAAAATTTAAGCCGTAATGAAATACGGACACTCACGGGTAACTTTAAAGGGAAGAGACCCACACAAAATTCATTCTCAACTGCATCCTTTTCTACTTCAAAGGGGTCTCACCAGTCTAGCCCCAACTCCTTCCGTTCTGCAGGGTCCCTGGATGATAGATAAGCAGGGGGTGATGGCAGACCACCCTCCCCTCTTTGGCCTCAGGATCCAGCCTTTGCAGATAGACTGCCTCCAAACAAGGAGGTTCTAATTCACAGGGCAAACGTTGCCTTTCCTCTCAAAAGCTTACTGGACAGAGGCATGAGTTTGCCCCCTGTCCCAGGCGAAACTGTTTTGAGGGCTGGTATGGATTTTATCACTGTGGTTTAGGAGCTATGGTTGTTACTGAGCATATCGTGTGAACCTAGCCAACTGGGGTTTATTTCGTATCATGGTTAGAAGAAACCAGGGCTGAGAGCAGTTGTGGAAACTCACCCAGGCCGTCTCTTAGATCCATTTCCTAAAATCACTCATGGGCAGATCTTCTCTGTTTCAAGCTACATCAACCCTTGACGTAAGCAAGGCAGGATGGTTCGTAAACCACGGCTTTGAGAATGAGGAGAATATAGGGGGAGTTTTGAGGGGGGGCCAGAGCTGCACTGGTAGGCTTGCCCCCCAAAGAAAGCCACTTCTGGAATTAACTCTCCAAGTCCTGGAGGATGGTTAGAATGGAGAGGTGGATCCCACATCGAAGCACTGGGAGAAAAGGTCCTCAAGGGTCCTCAGCCAATGCCCAAGCCTGCCACCTGCCGGTGCCCCAACAGGGCCTGCATCTGCCCCCTGGCAGGGAAGGGAGGAAGTGCAGGACCCTGATGCCCTCTGGACAGGCACGTCTTGGTCTTCTGCTTTGCGGGAGCAGAGGGTTGACGGGTGGGGCTTCCACGGGAACTCAGAGGGATGTCCTCGCCCTGGTCCCCAAGGAGAAGAGACCCAACTGATCTGGGAGGAAGTGTGGATGTGCGCTCAAGGGGCCCCAAATGTCATCCCCCACACGCACCAGCCGTGCCTAGAGCTTTCAGCAGGCTGCTGTTGGAATGAGGTGTTACAGTCACAAGTTCCGTCACCCTTTGGGAGGGAATGTGCAGGAACATGCTCACGAGGAGGACCATTTTAGGGAACGCCGCCCTCCCCCACCAGGCACCTTCTGATAGAACAGATGCTCAACTTGCAGAATTCCACTTGCCTGCACCCTTCGGACCTCCGCTGCTCTTTTTGCAAATTAATAAAAGCATCTTTGCTCTTCTTCCTTTAACAGCAGTCTGGGAGGTGGAAATTCAACTGGGGGAGCATGGGTTTCGTGAGGGAGATCTGAATTCTTGTTTCTACTGATTTCAGGACATGAGAGGGCATATGGTTAAAAGCCAACTCACCCCAACTGGGATTGATCTTGCCATGGGTTGCTCTCTGCTCCTGTGTGATGAGAAAGGTCATACGCTTAGCCTGGTCAATCACTAACTTAGTCAAATCTCCTGACGGGGCTTCCAGCAGCACACAATCAAACTAACTAGGTCAACATTCGCCAGATTCCAAAAAGAGTGTTCCCATCTACTATCTCCAGGAAGGGTCTAAGAGCCCATAAGCCATTGTACTCACAAGTCCAACCTCTCTAACTGTTCCTGTTGGTCAGGCACGCAAGGTCCAGCTCATTCTCCAGGACTTACAGTCCAGGGAAGAGAGAGTTATAGAAACGGCAGTGAGAAGGTGAGGAGAACCATGCCCTATCATTGCTTAATAATCATGGTGGCCCCCATCCTCAACATACTTTGGGATCTTCTAGTCTATGGTAGAGGACACAAAGTTAATTAGAGGCCAGGACTAATGAAATTCTCCACCCAGTTTCCATGCGGAGAAACGTGGGGAATGGTGGTAGCCACCATTCATGGTAGTAGCAGCAATGGGACTGAGGAGGTCAAATGGAACATCAAGTTCCATCTTGATGGCTTGTCTTGGGATTCAGCTGAAGGGTAGAAAGCCAAGGGGGCTTCAGACAGGAGTCAGGAGGGTGCACACATACTTCCCCTGTTGTGTTATCACCAAGAGGTTGTCAGGATCTAGGGGGTAAATAAATTGTGCCACAAAGTGAAAGACCACCACACTCCAGCTGGAAAATGTTCTCCTTAAGTTCTTTTTTCCTTTGAAATAAGATGTGAAAGCAAATTCTCTTTCATCAAACGCAATAAGAACGGATTAACAAAAGTATGATAGGTCAACATTTCTTCAAGGCCTTGTCTTGAAGAAATCCAGTCAGCTTCTCCAAGCAGAGTTGAGATTAACATCCTTTTCTACCACACAGGGGAGAAGAGGATGTCAATCAGCTGGGCTTGTATGGGGCTGTTGAAGGATTCCCCTTCGGTCCGTCCTCTGCATCTGGAAGCTTTTGACTCATTCTTGCTCCTCCATTTGGACCTTCCCAACTTGGTCTCACTCTCCTATCTCCTTATGTTGCCTAGACTTGACCTGACTTGACTTCTTCCTCTTTGAACCCATGCAAACAATGGAATTAATAAGTGCACATGCACGCTAGAGTTTAAAAACATGTTGTAGATGTCACATAACGAGACCATCTGTTTCCTCAAAGATGCAAGCTAGGAATAAACAAAGGATAGTCCTGTCCTTCAGGAACTTTGATTCTGGGTGGATATCCAAGGGTATTTTGTTGGATGCTAGAGAGAAGTAGTCCTTCAAAGAGACATCGCAAAGAGAACTTCTGGTGAGAACATGGTGAGTGAGACAACCCTGAAGGAGTGGGGACACGTTATGGCAGAGATTGGTGGCCAGAGAGTGGATCCTGGCCGGCAAAATCTCTCCAGAGAAAGGAGAGATCATGAGATTGCCCACATGTACTCCAGACAGCTGCTCCTCATGAGTAGACTGCAGGAACCAAGGTTTTTGCAGTCAGCTGGTGAGCCAAGTGGCTAGGAGTTAAGGGAGTTAACTGAGTCCATCTCAGTTCACTGTCGTAATGTAGCCTATATGGACATAAAGTTCGGCCAAACCTCATTTCTTAATAACTTTTGGAATTATTTTTTAATGCTTTTCAAATATTAAAAACTTTCAGAATTGCAAGTTTTATGGCATTCACTGGGTGAGTCTCCTTCAAAAGAAGTTTTAAGCACGAGTTTAAGGACAGAAAAATTCTTTTTTGGGGGAATAAACAGCAAAAAGGTGATTAGTATTGTTTTGGGGACATTATAAATGGACTAAGGGCCCAGATGGGTTTGAAATAAGATTTTGAAATTAATTAAAAGAATCCTTCCTGTGGGAAACAGCTGTTATTTTGAATTCAAAAAAACAAAACAAAACATGATAGGGTGGGATTTTGAAGGTTGGACACTAGAGGGAGCCAGAAGGAATTAAAGATTACAATTAAAGAATTTGTACATTCTTTTGAATTTGTAAATTTACAATTTGACTTGCTAACACAGAATGGAGCGAAATACTTTAACAAAGGATATTTGTGAACAATGGACTCAGAAGTTAATTTTAAGAACGTCTGCCATCATAGATAGACTCTTTGTAAATGATGTTATGGAAATGGAACAAATTCTACTGGACAAGACTGAAATAAATTTGAACGTGGATTTAAAAATGACCAGCTACAAGAATGAACTGGAGAAAGACGATATACTGGATGTACAAATGAAACCGGTTGATGGTTTAATAATTAAAAGGGACATACAAATAACAAACCAGAAGAGTGACTTGGATAATTTTCCTATATTGGATTTACAAAGGAGGCGTGTTAAAGTTTTGAAAGACTTGGTGAGAAAGGACAAAGAAAAAAGGAAAAGAAATCAAGTTCTAGGAAGTTATTTGAAGGGATTAAGGACCAAAATTGTTAAAAGTAAAGGGAAGGAATATAAAGTTGGTTTATTTGATCATGTTCTTATTTCTGGTGACCCTTAATGGACCTTTGCTGACCAGGGCTGAAAGACAAGGTTGTAAGGATTTGTTTATAGGTAAGAGATGAGATATGGGATGAAGAGATTGTATGTTGCATTTTAAGAAAAGCTGATAAGTTGTTAAAACTGTTTATATTTGTTAAGATGAAGGGGGAAGTTACTTCTTTATATATTTCTTTTCTTTTTCTTTGCTATATTCTTATTTTTTCCTTCTTTTCTATTCTTATATTATTCTCTTTTTTCTTTTTTTCCTGCACCCTCTATCTTTTCTTTTTATTTCTTTCTTTGGGGGGGGGGGTTAGTTTGTATTAGTTTTTTATCTGCATAATTATAATGCTTAATAAAATGATTTTTTAAGGAAGGAGAGAGAGATTGCAAAGAGATTGGCTCCTCTTTTTAAATCCCTTGATCAACCACTTGATCACATCTGGGCATGTACAGAAGCCCGCACTGGCGAGGTGAGTCACTTGAGCAAGGTGACTCAAACTCCTTTCAGTGTTTCACGGAGGTAGAATGATTTGTCTCAGTGAGTCAACGCAACTCGTCAAGGCAATCTTCGCAACTGTAGGGTATTTGTCTTCAAAGAAAGAGCAAGTGGCCCAGTCAGGACAGTGCTTAACTTGTCTGTAACTCGCAAAGAGGCAAATTTCCATTTGCAATTCTTCTCCTATTCCTCTGCCCTTTGCTCTTCCAACGCCAAGTTTCAGCCCCACCAGGAGAATTTCTAAAACGGTTGCAAAACTGCCAATTCGAGATGTCTGAAGGGGGTGGGAGAACTATGGAGACTTTCCACAGCCCTTGGGCATGATGGTGGCTCAAAGATGTGGAGAGGAAATCGGGGAATATGAAAGTTGTTGGCCTGTGGCCCTGCGACACCACCTCAAGACCCCAGAGAGTCTTAGCCCGAAAGAAGTGGGCCATGGTGTTCCAGAGATGAAGTCAACTTTTCCAAATATCGCTGTTGTTCTTTACTGGCATCCAGGGAAGACAGTGTTTATGAGGACGACTTGCTATTCCAGCACCACTGGGCAAACATCTCATCAACGTACATCATTCAGGGCCATGAGATGCTGGGAGGGGGGAGAGAGAAGCAGCTGGTTTCTGCCTGAGCATGTAAGCACCGAGGGACGTGCAGCTGATTTACACCAGTGCCGCCCGCAACCGAGCTTATTCTGGGTGCAAATGAATCACCCCTGCTCCACGGGATCATTTCGCAGGGAGCTGGCAACAAGGAGGCCCGGAGCAGGGGCCGTCCCGCTCGCTCGACTCGCCTTCTTTAAGAGCTGTTGGAGATGTCAGGGAGAAGGGCAGTGGCTGCATCTGCGCTGCACCCAAAAACCCGAACAGAGGTCAGCGAAGCAGGACCCGCCTACTTGTATCGCACGTGAGGCCGAGGCAAACAAACCACGGGGGTCATCTCAGGCCCAGTGACGTCACTGTGACATCAAGGGACACTCGTCTCTATTTGGTGCAGTGACCTTGGACAGTGACGCAGATTCATGTGGCTTGCACAAGGACCTCACAGCAGCATCGTGGCAGTGCATGACAGTGTCACCCATCGACCCAAATTGCACCATTTGGGCTTCTTGCGTAATGACCACAGCCCTGCACAGTGACATCATGAGTACAGACACATTATATAATGGGCACGATGACAAGGGGGCTGTGACCTCCTGTCCTAACTCGTCTAGGGTGTTGTGTCAACCTAGTTGACTAAACCATCCTTCGCGGCTCCCCACGCTCAACCCGCAGGCATTGCACACGAGCGCACCGAGGGCTGAAAGATGCCAAAGAGGAATGCAGGAGCCGATGGGAGCAAACCGGAGCTAGCAAGGGGGCCGATCAACTTGCGGCTTCCTTCCCAGGGGGCCCATCACAGAGTGGGAGGAGCACCAGGCCCATCTCTACCTCCGAAGATCAGACAGTCCACACGTTTCCCTGCCACAGCTAGGGAGGCCCCCAACCGCACCCAGGCTTCAGCTTTTGGAAAGCACAAGGCCGCCCCGTCTGCGATGCTCTCCTTTCCGACTCCGACGCCAGCTCTGCGTCTTGGCTCCAACCTGCCAGCTTGTTTTGCTGCCTCTCCTGCCAAGTTTCCGGCTGGACCACCTGGCAGAGCAGCCCAGGGCACGCCGGCTTGCGCAGGGCTCCCGGGCTGCTCATTAGCCCCAGCTGTGGCTCTTAATGGCCTACGGCGCCTGCTCCGAAGGGAACCGTCGCGGGCTGAGCCAAGCCTTTCCTTCCCCCCTTGCTGAACTCCTCGACCTGCCTTGGTGGAGGCACTGAATTTTTAGACAGAAGGCTTGAATGGTTGAGAGCTGAAAGCAGGGGGGGGGGGCACAACTGCTGGACCTCCACCCCTGGACTTCCAGCCCTCCCTACCTCCATCCCTTGGGCCCCAAACCTGCCTGAGCTGGTGAACTTCAAGCTTTCTTGCTCCACGGAGAAAAGAGGAGGGTTGAGCGGTGGGCCAGGCAGGCACTGAGATTTGGGGACGGAGCTAGCAGGCAGATCTTCGCCCCCCCCCCAACTCATTTTGGCTCTCCCACACGCAAGGGAATGCCCGAATGGAGCCTCGGGCACGGCTGGGTTTGCAAACCCATTAAGCAAGACTGTGCAAATGCATTTTTGGCGGCTGAGTGCGTGGCACGGGCGCAATTGGCTTGGCTGTTCAACACGTAAGTGCGGGCGCAGAAAATGTGATCCGCTCAATAACCCGTTTTGCCAGGTCTCTTTGCGCTGCCCTCCAAGGCGCACGACCATTCAAAGCCACAAGGATGCCCGACCCAGCAAATTCCACTCTCTCTTAAAAAGCACCCATTAAAAATGCAGCCATGGCAAAGATTTAAAATGGTAATTCTTGTCTGAATAAGACTGCCGCGAGGGAAGTCTCTTCCTTGGCTGGGGAGGGCCAGGCAAGAGAGGGAGATAGGGCGCCACCACTAAGAAGTCCCCGTTTCTTGTCACCATCAATCGTGACTTGTTCCGAAGTGGGTCACAAAGACAGACGTCCCCTCCTGATCTCAGGAGCCAGGCAAGGGGGAACAGGAGCAAAATATCCAAATTCAGGCACTTAATACTGAACTGAACCCCAAAGAAGTTGGGGCAAAAATGTGACGCTTTTCTGTGACATCATTCCTGGGTCGACAGTAGTTTCCTAAACTCTTGGAAGTCAGCCTTAGCAGAACATAGCCCGGTGTTTCTCCGCCTTGGCAGCCTGAAGACGTGTGGACGTCAGGTATCCTCCTGCAGGTAATTTTCATTAGGAATGTGCAAATGACACAAGCAGCGTTCAAACAGAGATACCACAAAACTACCTGCTCTTAGAGATGCTGCCTGGAGGGAGGCAAGGGCAGAGCAGTGAGACACGCACAGAGGTAACCAAGATGTATATGCATGTGTTCATGTGCGTGTGCATGTGTAGACATATTCACATGTGTGTATACAGGTAGTCCTCGCTTAGCAACCACAATTGGGACCGGCAACTTGGTCATTAAGCGAAGTGGTCACTAATTGAAACCGCAACTGTGCTTATGATCTGACTTCAGCTTTCCTTTGCTTTATAGACCTGCGAAGGTCGTCAATGTGAGGATTGGCTACAAAGTTACTTTTTCATCATCGTCGTAACTGCGAACAGTCACTAAATGAAGCAGTTGCTAAATGAGGACTACTTGTCTATATATATGCTCACATTCTGATCAAACATTGGATTTTAATCAAGATTATCTGAGAACGCAATAGTGAAATTGGTACAATAGCTCTTTCATTTCTTCCTCACAGCTTCTGAGCATATGCAAAATGCTTCTCCTTCATTGCTAAAGTAATCCTCAGATGCCCCGGTCAGCGCAGGACAAACTTACGTTCCATTCCGGTCTCTCCCCACCCCACCCACGAACTCCAAATCGGAAAGTTGCTAATCCCGCATAGCATTATTTCTCCAAAGAGCTAAATTTTCCTGAAGACTGGAACGTTTGTCTCTCTTTTTTCCCCCATGAATAACCCCCCTGTTCTAGTCCACTGGGCTGCACCCCCTCTGTAACCTTTTGTATCCCCCCCCGAATGGGGGTGCTCGGGGAAGGTTGCCAGCCCTGATTTTGCCACCCCTCCATGGTGCCCTTGACAGAAGCGTCTCCTAATGTGCTCGTGGGTGGGAATGAAAGATGCTGTCCTGGATACGGTTACTAAGGAGTATCTTAGGACCACTTCTGCAATCGAAAGAGGTCAGGCTCCAGTGTTGTTTGCCTCCTCGGGAGCAATCCTTCAGCACGGAAGCAGCGAAATTTCAAAACGGCACCGTGGCTTTGGAGAGCCTGAATCTGTTCCTTCTCTTCCGCCCAGGGGAAGAGCCGATCTCTTCATTACCTCTGAATACAAAATAGAGCCTCCACGCAGAAGAGCAATCTACCTCAAAATGGAGACCGATCGCCTGTGGACCATGTCGAGTTTGCATCGTTATGTTCATAAGTTCACCGAACTTGCCTTCATCTGTGACTTATTTTTTAAAGGACGAACATTCCCTCTGGAGCTGCAGGCATTGGGATCCAACCGGTGCGGGGGTACAGAGATCGCTTTGAAGAAGGAAGGCCAGAACGTTAAGCATCAGCTTACCCCAGAAAAAGAGAAGGGGGTCAGGAAGAAGCTCAAGGTCGCCCTGCCTTGATTCTCTTTAGTATAGGAGGTAAGAGAGAGAATCTCTATCAGGTTTTCAGGATTGTGTCGTTATATCCTAGAACCGTGTTTGGTAAGGTGGGCTAGGCTGAAAGAAGTGAAGGGGGCTCTCCATAGTGCGGCGGGAGATGGAAAGGAAAGGAAATCGTCACCTCTCCAGCTGCATTTCCCAAAAACGAGCACGGTCTCAACATTCAGGAAAGTGAGGGAAGGAAAAGAGTTGGCATGCTGGCTGGGGAATTCTGGGGGTTGAAGTCCACCCGTCTTAAAGTTGCTAAAGTTGAGAAACTTTGCCTTAGAGGAATTTATCCCTTTCCAGGAATTGTGACCTTTTTATTTTTTTAACCAAACGCCTTTGTAAACATCTCCTTATGCCCGTTATTAGGAAAGCTCTGCCATATAAAAGAGGAAGTCTTGTAATGTCCCGCTTGACACACTGAGGGCTAGTAACTTGCACAATCTGCTTTTTAAAAGCCAAAAAAAAGCTAATCTATTCCTGATCTCTTGTTGAGCTCATAGGGGTACCAGCCACACCAAAATTATTTCCGGAAACTGAAAACGGGAAGAAACTTCTCTTGACGTCCTTCCTGGGGTTAAACGGAAAGGAGCGAAGCCAAGGTGACTGCAGACAGCTGGGCGCAGAGTTGTCAAAGCTGTCAATCAATAAGTACAAGAAGGCCATGCTCCACCCAGGAGAATTTCATCCAAAATGAATGAGAATTCATGGGGGGGGGGGGGGAATGTAAGTTTTTTCTACCCTGCATGGCAACATCAAATGCAAATTTTCTAAACTTCTCTCTCTCTCTTTCAATCCAACTTTTCTCAGGGTTTTTGGTAAAACTTCATTTGTATGAAGTTTTGGGCCGGCTGCAAACGGTTGCATCTGCCCAACCGCAACGTGAAAATGCATCTTGCGAACGATCCAGCAGGGCCCCTATCGCGTCGCCTTTGTGAACCTCCCCGTGCATCCAAAAATGAAGATATTTAAGAAACGTTAAAGCAATGGGTCCAGCGAACTTCCCTGTGAAGAAGGGGAAAACCCAAAGCGAGCATTTGGAAGTGTTTCACAACGCTTTTCAAAACTTTTCCTGGCTCTTTAATATGTTTTATTTAGTCCAGGTTGCTGACTTGTTAATAAAGACTTGGAATCTGAATGCGAAACTTCTCCATCCGCGTGGGAAGAGCTGGGATCTCGGCGTGTTCTTCTTCCATCCGTCAAGCAGGTAAACAGGGCTAATGAAAAAGTGGGACCGCCGCATTCAATCATCCCCAGTACGAAAACATTTAAAAAGAAAATCACCCGCCCTCGAACTGTCCTGTCTGGGATTTCTTTCACCAGCCAATTTAGTTCCTCTTACCCCCGGGCCGAAAGGCCTCTCGAGAGTCAATCATTATCATTGTAGGATATCGCAGACTCCTTTCCCGAACTACTGGAGAATGCCAGCGACCCAGACCCCAAATATGAAGCTCAATTTCACAGCTCTCCAAGACCTCAACATGCCTGGGGATTTATTTGGAGGTTCCTGGAAGGAAGGAGATGGGCCGTCCGCTCTCCTGGCTTGTTTGGTTCATCCCTGTGAATGATATATTTCCATCCGGGATTAACGTCGCCCCACTCCAAGAGGCTCACACTGCCAGTGCCTTTCCTCTTCACGGGGGCTCGCCTACGCCCACGCCCCATTTCAGGAGCCGAGAAAGGGTCGGGCACGTTAACAGCCGCTCTTCTTGGGAACGGGATTCCTTGGTTTTGCGCAGCGTCCTGGAAACTTTTGCTCTTTCGTTAGTCCCTGCCTTCAAGGCAGTCATCTCACTGGGGGAGGCAACCGCTTTCGGTTCTTGTTACAGTTTCCTGAAGGGGGTTGGGGCCCAGAAAAGAGTTGTGCTAAAGTCGAGCCCCTTAAGGCAACTCCCATCCCAGAGGGCAAGTTGCTCACAGTTCGGTGCAAGATTTAAAAAAAAAAAGAGGTGGATTACCAAATCTTGGAAACGGAGTATGTCTCCTGCATTTATTAGTGAATACATCAAAGCGGAGCCTTCTTGATGCCTTTGATCTTCTTTCTAACTGAGTCTTGGTTTAATGGGGAGGATGCTCGTCACTTATCTGATCACCGCCGCCACCCTGCCCAAAAGCCCCTCTGTTCTTCTTTTGCAATAGTTTGGAAATGACCGTTTTCACTCCCACTGGATTCCTTCAACTCTGCTGAAAAGTGCCAGGCTCCTCTGAACCCTGGAGGTATGATCGGGGGGGATCTGAAGCCCCCAACGTGCCAACCCTGATTTGGCCTGCAGACCAACCTGTTGCATCTCTGAATGAATCATTTTATCCGAGCTTTCCCATCACCTCCATGGTTGTCAGGGTGAGTCACGGAGAAACAAGGGACGGATATTTCTGAAGACTGATCCAGCTTCCTTCCTCCTTGCACTCGCTAATTAAACTTGTCAGGGGATCAGAGTCAAATGAAGTAGGGAAACTGTGCTTAAATTTGCAGCTGTTTGGAAGACGGGCAGATCGGTTTGAACACCTGAGCAGCTGAGGTTCATAGTCCCACAGGTGAATACTTTCCAGGATCTGTATTCTCGAAGTGGGTCCTGTACATCCAGTGTCCCAGGTCGAACCAGATCGGGGAACACAGAGGCAGCAAAAATAATTACAGCCCAGTCATGGTTCAAACCGGTCCACCAATCCAGATGAGAAGGCATAATGCTTCACCAAGAATCAGGAGTCCGGTGAGCAAGCTGGAGCAAAGTTTTGGAAACACATGGGTCAGTGCAACTGATGTTGTTTTGAGCATTTGTCAGTCTCCTGCCCAAAACTCAGGGCAGTAGAAGCCTCCATCCAAGTTCATGCTGGACCTATTTGCTCTGAAAGGAGTATGGTCCACTCTTGGCTCCAGAATACAACTTGACTTCTAAGGTACCCAACCCTGAAGCCTTGCATATCTGGACCATAGTCTTTCTTGCTCCACCTCTCACAGATATTGCTCTTCTGAGGGGCTTCATGGCTGGGAAGATCTTCTGGATCAGGTGCCTGAGTTGCAAGGTCCAAAGAGGGGAAAGAAAGAGGTGCTTTCCCTGAGTCCCTGGTGCCCACGCTGGGTGGAGAAGGTCGCCTTAGCCATCAGTGGAATCAAATGAACATTTGACTGGTCACCGAGCTTGTTCATTGCCTCCGGTTCAGGGTTGTCCTTCATAATAAGCCCTGTTTGAACAACTTCAGAATTGTGTAGTTTGTGGATTCAGGGTGTTGGCACCTGTCATGAGAATCAAGCCATCACTTGAAGCCCGCATCTAACTCTTCGTTTGAGCATCAGATTTAACATGACCATAGCAACTGTGTTTTGCTGACCCAGGTTTAGAATTCACCATGTTTGGGGAACTTAACCTGGTATCTTCTACAGGTGGGAATCTTCACTTCCCACCCATCACAGGAGCTCCCTCTGGATGAACCTCAGATTCAGTTTGACAAATGTCAGCCTTCCCAGGTGGGCCAGACAGGAACCACGACCAGATGAGCTAATTCTACTTTATTGTAAGGCTACATTAACAGAATCTTGCAAGTCTGAATGTACAAATCTCCTACTGTCTCTTTTACAGCCTGGGAAGTTAGGGAGGGCCTCTTCTGAGTCTCTTCCTCTGCCTATTATGCAGCTGTGGGCTAGGCTCCCTCTTATCTGACCATTCCCTAGGCAGCCTCTCTTCGCCCCATCACCCAAGGTCATTCCCACATACCATTACAAGAAATGAAGAGAAAACAATGCACTTCTTCCTTGGGAAAGTCATTTTTGCAACTTGCTTAACCTTTAATACCTCCCCTGTCTCTCTGCACCTGATATTTATCAATGCAGGGGATTACCTAGCCCTCTCATACTTGGAGTACCTGGCTGTAATCATTGTTTTACTTTATCTCTTCCCGTGGAGAAGGGGAGCCTACCGTTCAGGCGTTCCAATTTTCTCCGCGTGGAATATCCCTGCATTACCACTGACTGAGTAATTGAACTCCAGGCACACTTCTCCTCCACCCCCTCCCCATGACAATTACTGTAGGAAAGCAAGGGGAAATGAGGGCAGGCTTTTCAAGGAGCCGAGAAGCCAGGTGCGGCAATGTGCAGGCGAGCGGCACAGAATGGCTCCGTTCCCCCGACCCGGCTCTCCTTGGGGTAGAGCTCTCCCCCAGCCCCCTCCACCAGACCAGCTTTTCCTAACCTGCCGCTCTTCAGATAAGTCCCAGAAATCCCAGCCATGCAACGCCAACTGTGTAGAGAGCCCTAGGCATCAAGGGAGACAAGTACAAACGAAAGATCTCAGCTTCATTTGCAGTGCCCTAATTCTCACCATGTCAGCCTTCCCAGGTAGACCAGACAGGAACCATGGCCAGAGGAGCTAATTCTACCTTATTGTAAGGCTACATTAACAGAATCTTGCAAGTCTGAAAGCACAAATCTCCCACCACCCCCTTTACAGCCCAAGAAACTAGGGAATGTCTCTTCTGAGCCTCTTGCCCCACCCATTATGCAGCTGTGGACTATGCCCTCTTATCTGACCATGCCTTTGGCAGCATCTCTTTGCCCCATTTCTCAAGGTCTTTCCCACATACCATTACACACAAGTTGCCAATCAAGTGGCACTTGCTTAAGCATGAAGAGTTGTGGGCGTTGGTTCCACCCCAGCTCTTCAGACACAAGTGTGAAGAAATCATAGGAGATGTCCGTGAGCCCCGTCTGCTATTGTCCACGTGTAGCATGTTTGGTGAGAGCAGGCCAGTCTCGTGACATGGTACCAGTGTTAATGGGGGGTTTTCCCCTGGTCATTAGAAATTAAGTCTGCCATTTCCCACTAGAATCTGCAGAAAGTCAGGTGCTCTGGGCAAACCCACTGAAGACAGCTATGGCTGTTCTGCTCCTCTTACAGATTTTCTGGCAATGTTGGCTTGGCTGCTGTAGGAAAAAGCATGGGAAACTCTCTTCTATCTTGACTCAAACCCAGGTTTTGACACAACTTTTTCCAAACTCTGAAACAAGAGCCAGACTTTTCTCATCTACTTTACTCCAGCGCACCTCCCCAGATTTGGGAGTCTTGAATTAACTCCTGGATGAAAGAGGGCACCACAGCCTTGTTGGCACAGAACATGCTTTAACCCAGTCCAGGGAGAGGGGAAGGGGGGCTTGGATTGCAATACCAAGCCCACCATCTTGCAGATCTGTTCCCCCCCCCCCACAGAAGCCCATACAGGTCGTCCTCATTTAGCAACTGCCTCATTTAGCAACTGTTCTCAGTTATGGCGGTGATGAAAAAGTAACTTTCTGACAAATCCTTGCATTTGCGACCTTCGCAGGTCTGTAAAGCAAAGGAAAGCTGAAGTCAGGTCATAAGCACAGTTGTGGTTTCACTCAGCGACCACTTCACTTAATGACCAAGTTGCTGGTCCCAATTGTGGTTGCTAAACGAGGACTACCTATATAGGTATCGGTGGGCTTTTCCAATCATTTTTCCAATCTTCTGGAATTGAAATTCAATTCAAGACCAGACCATTGCCTTGGGGGAGGCAAACAGGCAACAGATTACAGGTTGGTGTTCCCATTGGGTGTGTGTAAGGCTGACTCTAATCCCCCTGGGGGTTAACTGATTTGGTCCACTGACCCCTCTTCGATGTTCACACAACCCCCTACCCTATCCGCACTGTCTGGGTTAATTCCTGGGAATTCAGCCATCCTGGTCCAATCCAGCGCTAATGGGCCAGGAGGTGAGGAGGGAAGGCTGCCAAGGACTTTTCAGTGTACGTAGCTGAGATTAAAAAGAAGGGCCAGATGCAAGGGAGCCAGATGAATTTCTCCCTGCATCAGCGCTCCCATGTTGGGTTTGCATGGCATATTTGAAGCTTTAAAGGCCTGGTGGCCACATTTACATTATATGCAAAACTCTGTACGGCGTGTGTTGTTCAAGGCCAATCTGTTTCTGATTCCATGTATTACGAGAACTCAGAAAAATTGGTTAAGTTCATTAGCTCTATTTTGGAAATGCTGCTTGTGAAACCGAGGTTCAGGGGAAATGGAGCATAAGGCAAAGCAGAAGCTTGGGATTTTCATGGAGTTAACCAGATCAGTTCTTCCTTCATTTGGTTCTGGGAGAATTTAACGGGATTCCTCCTTCTTTTGATTTTTTCTACCCACCTTTGTTTCCTACCTCCAGACACTACCAATTTAGCCCTAAAAGTTGACAGATCTAGAAGAGAAGTGGGGGCATCAGAGAGGACCTCCGAGGGTCCGAAAGCTGGTGGGAAGCCAAGCAGATTTCATTTCCAAGGGTTCGGTAGCAATAGCCACCAGACCTCCCAAACTGGCCAGAGAAGAAGCAACTAAGAACGTGATTTGGGCTGCTTATAGTTGAAACATTAACATTTCCCTCTTGGTGTCCTCTAAATGTCTTGTTATATTTTGAAACAATTTTTTATCCCGTGCCCCCCACCCCCTCAGGCAGATTGACATCTCTGCCAGGATGGATCCATCGATTCCTCCTGAAATTAATTTCCTTGGGAAGACCTATTTGCACACCCACGCAACAGTTTGTTGGCAGTTTGGCAGCGGTGACGGACGCCTGACCGCAGACCTCCTTGCCATCTCCTTAAAGCAAAAGAGACGTTTCTGTCTCCCACCTTCTTCCCTCCCGCCCAGGGCCATCAAGGAACAGGGGATGCATGAGGTTTTCAAAGTTGGAAGACTTTGATTTTGTGCCGTGACGAAGGCATCGGGGTTAATAAGACCACTTCCTCTGTGGCTGCAATATTTATTCCTCTGCTGTCTTCCCAATGCTAGATTGCAAGCCAAAATCATTGTGAAGAGCAGGGAGTTGGCCACAACAACTATGCTTCAACTACTATGAAGCCATCCCTGCCTTTTTAAAAAAGGCAAGCATTGTTGAATGCCCAGATCTGTGGATGACCATGAACCATACTTGCAATGGTCTGTGGGAATGACCTTGGGAGACAGGAGGAAGAGCCACAAGACTGGGCAACCAGCGTGTAAAAGGTGTCTCAGCCCACAGAAGGAAAAGGGGTGTGGGAAGCATTTCAGAAGGGACTCTCCCTGATTTTCCAGAGAGTAAAAGGAAAGGAGGGGAGAAATACTTTCAGACTTGCAAGATTCTGTTAATGCAACCTTACAATAAAGATAAAGGATTTGTTGTTGTGCTTCTTGTCTGGACTACCTTGACATCACCAGTCCTTGCCTTGATTATCCACGTTTTCAAGGGGCTACTGGATCCTTGCAAATCAGGTCTGAAAGTGTTGCCAAGAAAACTGCAGTTGCCAGGAATCAAGGCTGACTCCACGGCACAAGATGGAGAGCGAGAAAGAGCACACAGGGCAGACCGAGGCTCACTGTCATCAGTTGTGGACCTCACTGACAAATAGTGGGAACAAGGACACCACGTGGGGCTGTTCAGCCTAGAGACACCATTGGACTCGTGGCTTAGTGTGTGGTGCGAACCCGGCTCCACGTCCCCACCATGACAGCTTGTCCTTGGTCCCCACCAAAATCATTAAAAGAACTCTCACAAAAGCAGCCATTAGGTTAGCAAAAGCATGAGATCAGCAATTGGCAGCTATAACTTTTCTCCCAGAATGCCCAGGGGTGACTTAAGAGGGCATTCTGGGGGGGAGGGAATGGCAGCCATCCATTGGGGACAGCTCTGAACTGCTCCATGATAAGGAGATGGTGGGGAAGTACTGGACCCACAGCCCTCCTACCCTGAGAAATCTCCCTTAACTCTCCTTGAATTTTCTACCCATAATGCCCTGGCTCCTTTCCCCAGCATCTCTCCTCCCCCAGCTGTATTTTTTTACGCCCAATTAGTGTCAGATCACAGCTATCGCCTCACCTCTGTGCAAGATTGCTTACAGCCCAATGTCTCGATATCAACGGTGAGGATCTCCAGGAGAGAAGAAAATACTGTTCCCGGGACAATTTAACCTCCAGCGACATGCTTTATAGATCTGCCCCATTATCTGATTAAAAGGGGAGAAAAAGCTGTTGAATTGGAGCCTGTCAAGTGCAGAGAAGGTGGATTTGGGGAAAGAGAGCTTCTGTTAACCATGATCAAAAGGGTCCCCCCCCAGAAAGGAGAGATCACCATCGGCCTATCCCTTTTCCTTGGATTCGGTTTTTTTTTTTTGGTTAAATTCGGTTTTGCTTGTTTGTTTACCCTGCCTGGTGTGATTTTTAAATAGGTGTTTTTAAAAACGTTGCTTGAGGTTAGGCATTCTCCAAACGCTTGTTCCGACAAACACACTCCCCAAATATCTCGCAATAAAAGCAGTTAATTACAAGGAAGTGGGTGTCCCAGATTTCTGTGGAGAACGAAGGCTGAAGTCTCAGGGGGAATAATGCAAAAACAGGAAGGGTGGGAGGGCCGGTTTCTTTCTCCGGTTTCTTTTTTCAGAACTAGGCTAAGCACTTTGCGTGAGTTCTTCCCTCTCCAGGGGACGAAAAGCCCCGTCGACCCCCCTGCAGTCTGGGGCGGCTTTGGGGGCCCCCCAAATGGGCCCTGGTGGGTGTTAGATCTTGAGATGAATCAGAGCTGCAGAATAGGGCAAAGGCAAGAAAGGAAGACGGGGTCGGCCATCGCTCTTCTTCTTCTCTTTTTCAAGAGAGAAAGATGGGCCTTTGCATGGATGCGAGTCCCACCCGCCTCTCCCCACCCAGCAAGAGTTCCATCTTCATTTATCCTATTGAACAGGGGAAATGCAAGCTTTTTTTTCCTTCCTCCAGGTAGGGTTAGGGTTGCAAAATGCAGGTATTCCTAGGCAATGGAATCCTCCCAGGGCTGAAGTTTTCCTTCCTGCAGGAGAACCTTTGGAGATGGGAAGAGAGAGGGACGCCTTGGGAACGAAGAGTAAAATGGGCCTTTCTCTCTTGGCTGGCAAAAGAGCTGTTGGCCCTCCTGTTGAGCGATGTTGGGAGGAAGAAGACCAAGCAATGCGGAGAGATCCCTCTTGAATGAATTCATGAGCAAACGAAGGCTGGGGCTTTCTCAATTTAGCTTCCAGGGGTCTGAATCCAGACCCCTTTCTCCTGGCGTTAAACCTGGCGGATGGAATTCCCCGTGAATCTTCTTTCCTCGGTCGTGCGTTGCCATTTAGGATCGCGACGCTTTCCTTCCCGAGAGGCTTCTGTTTTTCTACTTTATTCTCTGAGGGTTGAATTTTTTTTTTTCCTAATTTTTTCCGGGGGGTTGTTTTGGATGCGAGAGGGAAAGGAGGTGATGCTGGGAGCTAATGGGAGTTTGGGATGTCAGGGAGATCGTTGGAGAGGGCATTACAGCTCCCAAACTTCAAATTGGGGAGGGGAGGGGGGCCCTTCCACTGTGCTTTGAGTAAAGCACCCCTTGCTTCTTGAAAGAGAGACCTAGAGTGGCTTCCGGGGCCAGAAAACAGCACTGGAGGGATGCAGAGCACTTTGGGCAAATGTTGTTCACCTGTATATTTTTTCTAAGGTTTTATATTTTTTTTACTTGTCATGCCACCTAGAGTCACTTGTACAGTGAGGTGGGCAGCACGTATAAATGTGAAAGATAAATAAATAAATAAATTGCCCCCCCCCCCAATCTTTCCACCGAACATACTAATATTGCCTCCTTCTTGAGGCCAGCTACAGCCATCCCACACAGGCCTAGATTGTCCACTGTACGGCAACACAGTCACACGTGCCCCTTGGCTACACGTCCGCCCAAAAGAACGGCCTCCAAATTCTCCTTCCCTTTGGGGGGAAAGAAAGAAATCAAGCCCATTCTGTTTCATCACAGGGAAGGGGGATGGATGGCGGAGGGGGGGCGGTGTGGAGCAGGAAAAACCTGCAAGATCAAATTTCAGATTGGCATTAGCCAGGATAATTAATGGAGTCTAATTAGCCATTATCCGCTTTTCCACTCGGACATCATTAGGTCTGATGGAAATTACAGGAAGCGGAAGAACAATTTTTACTTAATTCTAAGTTGCACTCGCCAATTACTCCTCTGCTGACTAATCTGAACTGAACACTGGAGGTATTTGGGGGAAGTCTTTTTTGGGGGGAGGGGGGGAGGATATTATCTGCCCGAATGCCTTTGTCCCCAGCATTGAAAGCACCTGGGAAGAGGTCAAGGAAGATAGCATTCTGGCCCAATCTGAACCACAATTTTGATCCGGATCCAGCTGGATCCAGTTCCCCCGTTGAAACGCATTGGGGAAATTGAGTGGGTTGCCCTCAATGGTCTGAACTGATTCCAAATCTCACAAAAACCTTTCCAATCCATTTAAGGGCGTCAGAACTAGTTCAAGATTTCCAAGCGGGGAAGCTGATTCCGTTCGATTCAACCGAATCGCGCTCCGTTCAAACCTTTACGCCCTCGTGCCAGAGAGGGGTGCGTGAAAGCGGTCCGCCTGAATGCCAGTTTTGCAGGTCCAAAATTTGCGCTTGGAGTTTTTTCATCGAAAGGTCCAGATTTTCAGGGTGAGTGGCAATGGTGGGAAGGTACAACATCTGAAAATATACAACGTGACAAGACCCTTTGGCTGTTTAATTTTTTTTTTTCACAGCCAAATTGTCCCGCGCCCTCCCAACCACATCTGGCTGTCAACGGCGGCTTCGTATCACTCCCTGGGATGAGCACGGGGTGATAGGAGGGTGCATGGCATAGCAGGAACTCTGCAAAAGTGAAAAGCCCTGCTGTGTGTGGAAGTGTTTTCAATGCAATGAACACACCCACACCCGCAACAGAATCCTATCCCCTTTGTGCATTTCCAAAAGCGGGTGTGAGTCCCCTTCCTTCCCCCACAAGAGGAAAGATGCTTGCACCAGCGTCTGCTGCAAGATCCTTTGACATTTCTAACCGCCAGAAGCATCCATTCCCCTTTTTCATTCTAGGCTGGGTTGCATAACTCGTCCAGAATTTGGCTAGACAGCCATTTCACAGAGCTGGCTCCCCCCGCCCCCCCTTTCCTGTGACTTTTGGGGATTCGAAAAGCTTGATCTTTACACCTCGTGGGATTTTTAAGTTGCACTTCAGGAGCAGTTACGGCTATTCTGGGCTCCGATGAGAAATAATATTTAAGATGTTAGGCTGTGTCTCTTTCTAATGGCCTTTAAATTATGAATCTTCCCCGTATTCTCTGGCTGGTCGGATCCCCCCGGGGAGTAATACAACGTCTGAGAAATATATGCCTATTAGGTGGGAACAGGGAAGTTGCAGAGAGCAGGAAAACAGCTGGCTTTCTAGAAGAAAGCAATATTCTTCCAGAAAAACAAGAAGGATAAGGAGTAATGGTGCAGCAAGAGAGGCTGCACCTCACCTCAATGCTCGGCATGTCCCCAGTTGAAAATAAAGTGAATTTTAGTGAGTCCTTTTTAAGGAAAGGAGCTCGCCAAATGCTGGCTTGCCATGTTCTTCCTGCCTGCTAAAAAGGAAGAGCCTGCGGGGGGGGGGGGAGAGAAGGAGAAGGAGAGGAAGGTGGCAACCTTAATTTAGCATCACAAATCTGGCTGAACACAAAGGAATTCAAAGACTTTTAAAAGCTAAGCACTTCGGGCCCGGTTGCTTAGCAGCGCGAAGTACAGATGTTTGGATCTGTCTAAAGTTAGTTCATGCGAGTGCGACACACACTGATATTTCATCCCTTCCATCCAATTTCAAAGCCAATGATTAAAAACAACCTCTCCCCCCCCACCCCCGCCCCACCACTGTTGATATAAAGATTCTGCATCTTCCTTGTTAGGGGGCTAGAAGTTGGTCAGACCCAAAGGGATGTCCACCTTCAGCCATGGAAGGTCACCGGATGGCTTTGAGCCCATCGCGCTGCTTCTCAGCCAAAGCTCCTTCATGGAAGGGGAGGGGGCTTGGGGGGAAAACTAAATAAAGGAAAATTGGCTTCAGTTCCTAAAGAAAATGTGCCCACGCTCAGTTCAGAGATCCCATTCGAAGATGATTAGGTCAAACCTGGGAATGAAGTCAACGGTCCGAATTAAGTTGGATGGTTGACTGGCATCATCCGATCTTATCAGATGCCTTCACGTTGATTGGGAGGATTCGGAGGTTTCAGATTTCTCTGAACTGATTTCGCTTAAAATCAGACAGATTCTCATCAAATTTTGCCCGATTTGCACCACCCGATTTACACTTCACGATCACAAGGTGATTCATTCGATCGATTCAAATGCACTTCAGTCCCACCACATACTGCTGTGGCATTTGGGTATGAAATAAATCAGCGGCAGATTTCTTTGAAAACTACTGTATGCAGGATCCACTTGAACAAGATCCTTACAGAGGAGAAAGTATCAGGTTGGAGAAAGGCAATGCAAGCAATTTGGAGGAAGTGAATCCTGCCCCCCTCCCTTGAAATGATTGTCATTTTGCTGTCTGTTTGTAATTTCATTTTTTGACCAAATTAAAAACTGGAGAGGGGGGAAAGAGGAATGTTTGCCACAGAAAAGAAAGACATACCCCTGTGTAACAATATGCAAGATCCAGGTTCTTTTCCATGGGGAAAACAAAATTCAAAAGCAAATTCATCCATGAGGCCTTGGATGTAGGAGAAAAATGCCAGAGCAGAACTTTTCTGCTCAACACTCATAAATACACTGGGTCCAGATGAGAACTCCATTCTCTTTCACAGGAGGCTAAATTTAACCTGATATTCTTACAACCGAAGGTGCCTCAGATGATAAATTCCAGACTCTCCCCTTAGTCCTGCTGTTTCGCTGGAAAGGAGGTCCAAAACATCTGCATAGAACCCATTAGCTCCCTTCTCTTCCAGGCGCAGCTTCAGCTTCTTGGTGTCTTAAAATAATTAAAAGGTTGTAATGTTTCATTTGTACCAGGATGAAAACAAGGCTGGATTTGAATTCCACCATCAGCTTCATTGTCTCTGCTCTTGCTATCACATTTCCCTGCTGCAGCAAGTGATATGGAAAATTACTACATCGTTGTCTCAGCACCCAGGATCTTAAAATTGTTCTATATTCCTCCATTATTGATGGATGACATTCAGCAACTCCGTGGGCATGCTAATGTTCTTGATTCCCTGAAACTGCAGCCTTTCCAATGCTACCAACACCTATGGAGAGAAACAGGCATGAGCCTCTGTCTCCTAATGTACTTATTCTGCATGCTTCGTCCTTCTGCCCATCAGTGGCTTTGGCCTGCTGGTGCTCAGGCAGGGTCATCTGGCCTCCATTAACAGGGAGCCATAGAAGGGGCCAAGAGAAACAAGACGTTCTGTGGATGACCCACCATCGGTGTTTTCATGGAAGCCTGGTAGCTAGATGGTTCATTGAGGCCCACCCTGCTTAAATACACAGCGGTGGGAGCCCAGCATGTCCTGAGGCCATTAGTTTCTCAGTGGCCTTCCCCTTCAGAGAGTTCTCCTAAATTCAAGCTACCTACAGTTGCGAGCAGAGGCAACCTAGAAATAATCGAAAATAACAACATCTATCCATTTCTAAATGTTCCAGTAACTTGAGACCTTCATACCCTGTGCTCTGGGATGATAAAGGACAGGTTTTGGTCTCCTCTTTGAGGACAACCCTCCAGCTACTGAAGATGGCATTCATATTCCCCCTTCCTCCCGTTTATTTATTTTATCAAAAGCAGAGAGCAGCTCTACTCAGCTGACTCAGGGCAGCTTTGAGCCTAAAAAATCTCTAGACCAGAATAAAAACAAGGGAAACCAAAATGAACGGAGACTTGAACATCCAACAAAAACAGTTCCTCTTCCTGGTGTCTGGGAGAAGAGCAGGTCTTCCGTGGTTGCTCAAAGAATGAGAAGGTAAAACTTGGGGGATACCACTCTGGAGAGTAATATACATCACTGTCTCTGGACGATGTCCTGGTCTGAAACCTGATTGGAAAAGATCCAGATAATCCACTTCATTTGCTG